>NW_019268517.1:3019292-3055427 GCF_002738365.1 Cucurbita moschata
AAAAAAAAAAAAAAAAAAAAAAAAAAAAAAAAAAAAAAAAAAAAAAAACAAAACAAAAGAAGATAAGAACAACTTCTAGGGAGATTTTGTAGGAGGGGAACCTGAAAACTGCTGGACAATAATCTTTCCACTCAAAGTCAGTAAAGGAGCCTTGAGGAAGACGTATCTTATTCTTCTTGGCGTGTTGAATCCAATCATTTTTAGTGGTTTTGAAGTCCTGTGGTGAGACTTCCTCTCTCCCCATTGCCATGAACTTCCCTGCAACACAGAGACCTTATTCAAGAACAAACAATAGCAATAGCAGCCTAAATGATATCAAAACAAAAGGGCTTGGTCAAATTCAGGGATCGTGGTATTAACAACATTGTTCATATAACTTTGGCCATTTGTCCACGAACAGTATAAAGAATCTTTCCAAAACCTACAAAGATGGAAATCATCTGAAAATGATGTTCAAAATCAAAACCTTATTAATGTCCAAACTCCCTTGACTGATTCAGAAATCGTTGAATTTCCAGGTTGATTCCAACTAGAATCATTCAAAAACCAATGTCAGTATCTTAAGAACAAGTTAAATTTATAAACACATACAGGATAAACATGAGAAATGATTATATCAACCAACATATTCACATAGAACGAGTTCATATTTTGTTCATCATGCCATTGTCTTGTTGCAAACAAACCCAGATGGGATCACAAGCTCAAACACTTATCTGATATCTACACTATTCTATTGTCAACGGATTTCAAAGCCATTATACGCATCGTGGATTCTGGGTCACGTTATGGGAAATCAATGGAGAGGATGCGAGGTTGTTTTCTCAAAATGTAGGTCACCATAACCAGAAAAGCTGAGAGGGTGTGTTCATTGCTGCACAAAACTGCTCTGTTGTACTCAAATGGCACAGAAACAGAGCCCCCCCAGATAAAATTACTAACAGATGTAAACAAAAAACGTCCAGTTTATTAGGGTCTCGAAAACCCAGATCGCCCCACAAACAAGAATATGTGAAAGATGCATTTTCTAATCGAAAAGGGCAAAAGAAGAAACCTAAATGATTTCCCCACATCAATCAACCAAACCCATTTGCAAAAATCAACCAATCCAATCCTGGAAGAATCAGAGGAACAAAAGCAGCAAGTAGGCGATAAACGAAGACGAAGACAAAAGGGATAAAGGGAAAAAGGGGAAAAAAGTGGTATAAATTTCGCAGAGACAGAATGACGAAAAGGGTCGAACCCATTACCTTTGTCAGGGGAAGAATCAGTTGATGAGGGGAGAAATTGAGGCAGCCATGGAAGAAAGAGATAGAGAAGAAGAAAAGGGAGAGGGAGATGAATAATTATGGTTTTGGGATTGAAGGGCGTGCTAGAAATGGAGGTTAGAGACGATTGAATTGCAGGGGAAATACAGTCTTGGCGCCATATTTAATCGCGGGGTATTCCAACCAACGCCCTATTTTTGGCAAATGTCCACTAATCAAAAGCTCCATTGCCAACCCAAGTGCCCTCTTTTACTACATTATTAGTTAAAATGACATGTTTACGTGACCAAATATGTTAGAAACCGATGAATTTATTTCATTGGATCGCATAGGTTGTTAGAAATTGATTTATGGTGTGATATATTTAGCACGTCCTGTTCTAGACTTTGTAAAGGTCGATCATAAGGAACAACGCAAGCAAGCAAGCGATCAACATTGAGTCCACCTATTAAACCCAAAAGCTTAAATTGTAGATAGAGCACGTCCTGTTCTAGACTTTGTAAAGGTCGATCACAAGAAACAACGCAAGCAAGCAAGCGATCAACATTGAGTACCCATTAAACCCAAAAGCTTAAATGGTAGATAGAGCACTAAGTTCATGTTGCTGCCAGGACAGCCCACAAGTACAAACAGATAGATATGCATGTACAGAACAGCAGAGTTCTAGACAGAGCTCAAGATGAACAGAGAGTGATTCATTGAAGAAGTTCCAGGAATCACCAAATTTGAATCTGTTTTACTTGAGAGGTATTTTCCTATGTAAAGAATTATATTCTCATATTCATGAATATGAATGCAGCTTTTATCTGCAGTTACATGTATATACTTCTTCCATGGAATGTAGATTCTTCAGTGCAACAGAAAATTCAGAAGAGAAAGCAAATAAGAACCAAATCAACCAAAATTTTCAGCACACAAGCTGAAACAAATCAGGGATTGATCTCGAGCCTCGGTTCGAAGCAAAAGCCGGTGAAAAGCTGAAGCGGGAATCTCTTTGTCACGGGGCACTTCTGCGACCATCTCCATTGTTTTACGTTCATGTCGAAAATGAGTAAAGCTGGAGCTCCATAGCTATGGATGTAGATAAGGTCATCAGTGCCACAGCTGGAAAAAACATCATCCAACTCCCCAAATCCCTGGAAGAACTTGTGAGGCATGCGTGCAATTTCTTGCCACTCTTTCCCACAAAGAATCCAAATGCCAATCCCTTTAATAATGTCTGGCCTATCCTGTTTACCAATCCCTCCAACCATTACCAGCTTCTGCTTAAGGTTCATCAATCGACCACATGTGAGAGAACAAGGAGCAGGAATAAAGCTTTTAATCAACAAACCATGAGAAGAACGGTTAGAGATATTATAAGTAACGAGACCATGTCGATGATCAGACATCCCGCCCCCAGTTGAGTAGAGCAAGAAGTAAAGAACACCATCACAAATCACACTCTCGTCGCCACCTCTCCACTCCAACAACACTTCAGTCAAGGAGGTAGCCCACGTGTTCGTTTCTGAATCATAGATATGAATCGATATATCCCATTGAAAGAAGTTTCCAGGAACTTGCTTAGATTTCACAACAGAGATTGTATAATTGTGTGAAACCCTGTTAGCAGAGATTGCTAGTGCACTATAATCAGAGAACTTAGATCCTGAGGGCTCCGGTAGTTTCACTGAGTATTTGGTTATAGGATTGCAGACATGTAACTCGCTTCTACTGTCATTATCCATGAAGCAAACCAAGCCACGTGATGAGGCAATGAACCAATTCAACTTGTCGATGCAGGGGAGATCGATGGCATACCACTTCCTAAGAACTGGATCGTAGGCATGACCAATCGGCTCATCCGAGCTCGTAAACATGAAATACCAAGGTTTATGCGATTTGACATGTGAGAAGTTCCACAAAAAACTCCTGGAACTGACTATATCATGCCATCTTTTGCACACAGAGCCAGCTCGAAAAATGCTCGCTATTGGTAGACATGACAGAATTCGTTCCAACAAGTCATCAGGCAGGATCGACTCCACAGAAACTGCTACAGCCTCTATGCCTCCCTCATTTGTGAAGTCTGAGTACGAATCGAAATTTATAAGATCTCTTGCCATCTCATTGTGGAAAAGCTTGATCCATGACGTTTTTCCCGCCATAACGAAGAACTGATCACAGGACTCGAATTAGAAGAAGACGCAGCAGGAAGGAACCGATCCAATTGTTCTGAATTGAAACAAGCACATGTCATAAAGCATATTCTTCCAATAGACAGGGAGAAAAACACATTTCAGCTTAGTACAAATGACAAAGGGAAGTCAGAAACTAAAACATAGAGAGTACTACATAACACTACTCATCATTACACTTACAGTAACATAAATAAAAGTCACACCACCCTTCAATCATACGACACATCCTGTCTTCAAGAATGCCATGTGGGTTTGTAAGACAAGAAATGATCCTTTGCAGAACAACTTGGGACCATACATGTAACAGCCTATCAGCCTATCAGCCCAATCCCACCGCTAGCAGATATTGTCTTCTTTGAACTTTCCCTTCCGGGCTTCCCCTTAAAGTTTTAAAGCGCGTGTACTGGGGAGAGTTAAAAAGGGTTTCACACCCTTATAAAGAATGTTTTGTTCCCTTCTCCAACCAAGGTGGGATCTCACAATACACAAAAAACCAAAGTGTTTTGGAACCACAAATAAGGGCAAAGGGGATAAAATTTGAGGCCAAACAAACGGCATTGTGCAGAACCCCACAGGAAAGAATGGCAGACAGCAACAAAAGATGGACACTGTTCATGAGTACAATATTCTTTAAGAAAACATGTATGTAAGGAGTCAAATTCCAAAGAGGGAAATAAATACAAATCGCCTAATCATAACTGCAAAGGGTAAAATTAAGAACAGTGGAAATCAATTCAAAAAGAAGCTTTCCAAAACAAAATCCAGTCCAGTCCACATTAACTCAACATAAATTCAAGCAATCTCCAGAGGGAAAGTGAAAAACAAACAAGAACACGTCTCAAGAGTTAAGGATCAATCAACTACAAAAACCTGGCGTCCAAAGAAAGGCATATCCATATCCATCAGCAAACGAGCAAATACATGGATTAAAAACAAAACCCAGATCAAGAAAAAAAGGCAACAAAACGATTACAAAAGTAAAATTAGGCCCAGATATCGAAAACCCACAATGAACAAACCTTATAGAAGCCCGAAAATGGGGTAATGGTAGATTGGATGGAGAAATGTGGGATGATGAAGGAAATGAGAAAGAGGGAGCAAGGGTTTAATGGGTCAGAGAAGAGAAGTTAGAGGAAAATGGGATGAAAGGATTGAAAGGGGGGGTGCAAGATTTGGCGGCCAAAAAACAGAGAGGAAGCATGAGGTGAAAGCATGTTAGATGAGAGAGTGAGGCTGTCTGTTTTGTTGCTACTCAAGATTTTTCTTCGGTTTTACATCATTTGGTTTCTCCCCTTTCGTTTTCTTTTTAGATATAACAAAAACGACAGACGAGAGTGGGAAGGGGAGGGCGGTTTCTCTTTTAGCGGCTGTACAGAGAAAGAGAGAGAGGCGCGTGGAAGCGCGTGTACTTATCTCTGGTAATGGGTCGCGTGGGGATTGAGCGGGCCTTCGCCTTGTGTTTCACTCCAGACCTGTTTTCCAAGCCATCTATACCTTTTTTATATATATACATATTTTTTTTTTTAAATTTTATTTTATAGATTGTATACTCAGTTTAAATGAAAAAAAAAAACCTTTAAATTTTGTACTAAAAAAAAAGTATTTGACATATTACTTTTCTAAAAAAAACAGATAAAAATTAGAATATTAAAAAGATAATTTACTTTAAAATAGTTTAAGGGTGACGTCATTAATTAATATTTTTAGGCGTGAAATACATCATTAATTATTTAAATATATTAATCTAAATACACCATAGAGTTTCCATCTTTATTTCATGACTAAAATATAGTCAATTAAATTTATGAAATAAAATATAATTATTAAGACAAAAAATAATAATAATTTAATTTTGAGTGACTACTCATCTAAAATAAAATAAAATTACAACCCAATTTCGTGGATATATATGTCACAAGCATCAAATAGGTAGCGTAGAAATTAAGAATCCGTCAAAAAAAATTGTTAAGATAATTATTTAACAAAAAAAAAAAAATATTTATTGGAATATATACTTTCCCGAATAAAAGAGCATCGTGTTCTTTAGAATAAAACGTTTTCTTTTCTACGTATTTGATTTCCGTGGCTCCCTCCCGCTTACCCTTGTTCTTACTTGAAAAATAAAACATTATGGAAAGGGTCGGTTAGGGTTGAAAAATGCAAACACATACCTCTCTATTGGTTATATTGTCCGATTGTGATCTATCACCAATAAAATGTAGAGGAGTCATATTTCTAAGTTTGCAGAGAACATAGCTATTGATCATATCGTTTGTTAGAGAGAGGTTTCGTTCTTCTCTCTAACCGGTGTAGGACCTCGTTGCTGCTTTGATTAATAAAAGATAAAGAAACCTATTCTTGTTTTTTTTTAAAAAGAGGTCAAACTCTCAAATATTTGTCATGATCACGAGTCACTCGAATGTGTATAGTACTCCTAGCTATCCATGTCGTAGTCGGTTTTGGTTTTTTCATCTAAAAAATGTCCAAACTCGAGTCGACTTAATACACGGACATTGTTTAAGATTTATGTGTTGTTTTGTTTGAATGGTAAGATGAAAGGAAAAGAAGACAAACAAAATGCCAAAAATGTGTCCTAATCATGGAAATTCAGAATATAAGTTACCAAAATAGGGAATCCTTCAGTTGGCTGCTGGCATGAGGGTAGAAATATGTGGTAAAAGGTGAGTGAAGAAGTACAGTAAAAAAGTAAAAGAGAGAGCAGTGAATCACATGGGTTAAAGTAATTACAATCACCAATGACACTGGAATTACAATCAACTTTTCGAACCGATCGAGTCCTCCCACAAATAAATTCTTCTGTTGGATTTAATTTTTTAAAAAATAAAATTTTAATTGAGTCAATTCTTTTAATTCTTTTTTAAATATTAGTTATCAATGTACACAAATATGTTTTTTAAAATAATTAAAATGTAGTTTTAGTGTTTAGTTTACTTTTTTTTTTTTTTTAATTTGGTCTCGGAAGTTTTTTGTTTTTGTAAACTACAATTTTTTTACAATTTGAATTAATTTCCATTTCATTTTTTGAGTTTTTAAAATTCTAACATTTTAATTTTAGATTATGTAGGGTAGTTCAAAGTGTCAAAATACCTGAGAGTTAAATTTGATTTTTAATTATTCTCTCAGTAACTAAATTAAAAAAAAAACATATTAGTAAAATATAATTATTACAAGTTAACAACAACGTTGTCATATGTCAATATTAAAAAAAAAAATTAATTAATAAAAATATTTCTAAAACCCTAAACCCTAAACCCTCAAAATTTTACTAATATCTTTAAATTTAAAAAAAAAACTTAAAAAACGTTAATTGTCTGATAAGAATGGTTGGTATTCTATTTCAAATAACCCATAGAACAATTTTTTTTTTAAATCATTAATACTAATTTTTTTTTTTAAGTTATGAAATTTTGAAGATAATATTAACACCCTCTACTATATAAAAAAAAAATTCATAGATTATTTTTAAACACTGTTTCTCAAGTTTCTAAAAGCCGTTGAGATGTATATGCAGTTGCACAACAACAGCAACGATCTCACTACCTGCTACTCATTTGGCTATCGACACGTATTTCTGATATGATTGTCGTTGCGATCCATCAATTACGTGGATTATGGTATGTTTTACTAGTTCAACAATTGGATCTCTGAGGAAAACTATCGCCAATCTAGAATTTTTTCAGCGGTTACTTATTACTCCGCCTATTCAAAGAATCATCGATTTCTAGTCGACAGACAATTTCGATCTTGCGAACTCGCAAGCCACTACATAGGCTTATATGTTGACATATTTTTGGTTTGAATTCAATTCCAAATGATTTTGATCGTTCATGGAAGTTGGGAACAACTCCATCTCCTTTTTGTTTTGAAGGAATTTCGTTATTTAATAATTGCATGCAAAATCAAAGGTAAATATTTAAATTTTGAAATCATGAGATTAGAACACTTGATTCAAATAAATTACCCTTAAATTAATAAAAATTGAAAGAATCAGAGTTTGAACAAAATGAAAGGAATGGCGAAATTGTTCTCCTGAATCTCTCGAAGTTTCATTCCAGAAACCCTTCAATCCAATGGCGGGGGAAAACAAAAATATCTATGATGATGATGAACAATGAACAATGATAATGAAATCCTCAACTGGGGTTAGAGAATTTACCTTTCCATGTCCGGAGATCCTCTGAAAACCTTGATGTTCTCCAATGGCGGAATATCATCGCCCATCCTCGTCTTCCTATGGATCACCAGACCACACAAAAACCCCGAACGCTTGGACGCCTTCAGGGTTTTGGCTTCCCCTGCCTCCGCCTCTGCCTCCGCCGCTTTCCTAAATCCGTTCAAATCACTAACCAAATTCGATTTCGCCGACGACGATGAAGAAGAAGAACACGTCGATTCATTCCCATCCGACGAATCCAGCAACTCTGCATCATGAGATCCGGCGGAAATTTCAGAATCCCTAGCCTTAGATTTCTTCTTCCTCCTCCGCCGCCGATCAAAACCCTCCCCCATCAAATCGCGGTAACCAATCGCAGGCACTCCATTCAAGGAAGCGAAATCGGAGTTTTCATTAACCATAACGCCGATATTGAGAACGCCTTGGAAGCGTCCAGAAGGACGACGGACTTGGAGGGCAGTGAACGCAGGGGTCTTGGTACAGTCATTAGAAACGATGACGTTACGGAAAAGGAAACGGACAGTACCGACAAGAGAATCACGGAAACAGCCTGTGGCGTAGATCTCGACGGAGACAGCGGCGGTATCGCGGGTAAGAAACTCCGGCGAGACGCGGAAGAGAAACTTGTCGTTCCAGGTGGGGTTGTCGCCGCCAATGGTGTCGAGACGGGTGCGGAGGCGGTTCAATGGGTCGACCCATGCGACGGCGTAGGTCTGTTTGGGATGAAATTGGTGGGAGGGGACCTTGAGACCTTGGGCAGAGATGAGGTTGATCTCCAAGACGGGCATGTGGGTGGCCGGAAGAATCCAGTCTCCGGCAACCTCCATGGGTGAAGATGAGAGAGAGAGAGAGAGAGAGAGAGAGATGGAAAGGGAGAGTATTAATGGAGCTCAAGAACGGAGGACATTGCGGCAGGCAAGGAGAGGTGCCAGCGGAGAAAGAGGAGGGGAATTTTAGAACGAAGCAGCTCTGGTTTGGTCTCAAATGGCCGGATGTAAGCTCCGCATTGTTGGCTTAAGAAAAAACCACTTTTGCTCCCATAAAACCGGTTCGAACCAGCTAAATGAACCAGACCGCATGGAGAAATGAACCAGACTGAATCGAACCGACTCGCTCGTACACTTTTAAATTTTAAATAGTTGTGGATTAAATTCGTAATTTAATTTAAATTAACTTAGAGAGCAAATTCCATCCTTTTCTTGGTTGTGTAATTAATAATGATTAATATATTTATTATTTGTTGAATTGTATGAAAATAATTTTTCTGCTATTTATTAGTTGGTTCTCTACAAATAGAAGCCCTACGAGGGGAGATGAGAGAGTTCCAAGCCAACAATGTCGACATCAGCGGAGAAAGAAGTGTTGAAATACTCGAGTTAGATAAATATCTAATGCACTCTTTATTTGGAAGTCATTTTCTTGACTTGATCTCGAAGTATTGTTCATGTCGACCCATTTTCAAGAATTTGATTTTAATCTCCATACAAATATTGCTGTCATATGATCATGTTTATTTGATTATACTATGGTGCTTAGTATAGATTATTGTATAAATCATGACTAACGTTATATAGACAATGTCTATCGTTAGTTGTGGTCTATGGTTAAATAGACTATAAGTGACGTTATTTGTGGTTCTACATTGTAGGCCAGGGCTAACATTATGTATTGTTTATATTACCATGATTGATGTTAATACTAGTTTATTTAATATAACATAATTGATATTAACTGTGATTTATAATTTAGACCGTCAGTGTCACAACCATATTATGAAGAGAATAGGTTGTGAACCTCGAGTGCAGTCATGATAACGTGGCGCCTAACTAACCATGTGAGGGCGAGACAAGACAGTGTTGTGATGCAACCAAGGAGAACTATTCAAGTACGTATCCAATCGTCCTAGGCTGTCATACTGAATCTAACCACTGAGGGTTTGGTTTTACTGGCATGCATGTCTTTCCAAGTGATCCCTTCAAGTATTATTTCTTAGAATCCATGTGTTACTTACATGGATGACACGCACCCATGTGTTACTTACATGGATGACACGCACCCATGTGTTACTTACATGGATGACACGCACCCATGTGTTACTTACATGGATGACACGTCCCCATGTGTTACTTACATGGATGACACGTCCCCATGTGTTACTTACATGGATGACACGTACCCTCTCAAGCTAGGTTTTTTTTGCATGTTACGGAGGTCCAAAATTTCAAAAATTTATCTGGTAGGTCCTAATTCAAGTAAAATTAAGGTTAGTATTGAAATGGAGACAATCGAATAGGACAAAAAAACAAACCTCACACGCAACCAAGCATAAGTACATACGCAACTGAGGGAAGGGGGACACGCGTTCACAACTTGGCACATGGTAGCCTCTAATTCACGCATTTGACTCCTAGGGCGTATGTTCGAATCTAGAGGCACGCGATTTTCCATTGAATTATGTCGCCGCAACATGTGGTTTCAGATATGGGTAGGCAGACTGAGTGCCAACCCAGTTCGGCTCGGGTCACTTTGTGGCAGCTGATCATCACTTGATATAAGCAGCCCGTAGCCTGTGTCATTTATGTTGTATGATGATGCGAGACGGATGATGATAAAATGACTTAATATAATTATGTTCTATATGCAGGTATTGAATGTCACGATACATTATGATGACGACGAGTTTTCAAAGATATAACCCTAGTTAACGTTAATGATAAATGTATTGTATGAAGGTCAATGCATTTTTTGTGTTCATATACATCTGGATATTTCCCCATTTATGATTATGAGTACGGACGCATACACTATGATGATGATGGTCATGCCTCACATGACACTTAGGGGTTTGACCTCTGGAAACTAGCTCGACTATGATGGGTCTAGGGGGGTGCGAATCGCCTAGGGACCCACGCTCGCAAGTGTGGGTTATGTGCTGACATCTGGACAACTAGCTCGACTATGATGGGTCTAAAGGGGTGACAGCTAGATTGGTCTAAAGGGGTGACAGCTAGATTGGTCTAAAGGGGTGACAGCTAGATTGGTCTAAAGGGGTGACAGCTAGATCGACTATGATTGGTCTAAAGGGGTGACAGCTAGATCGACTATGATTGGTCTAAAGGGGTGACATCTAGCTCGACTATGATTGGTCTAAAGGGGTGACATCTAGCTCGACTATGATTGGTCTAAAGGGGTGACATCTAGCTCGACTATGATGGGTCTAGAGGGGTGATATCTAGCTCGACTATGATGGGTCTAGAGGGGTGACAGCTAGCTCGACTATGATGGGTCTAGAGGGGTGACAGCTAGCTTGAATGATGGGTCTAGAGGGGTGACAGCTAGCTCGACTATGATGGGTCTAGAGGGGTGACAGCTAGCTCGACTATGATGGGTCTAGAGGGGTGACATCTAGCTCGACTATGATGGGTCTAGAGGGGTGACATCTAGCTCGACTATGATGGGTCTAGAGGGGTGACAGCTAGCTCGATTATGATGGGTCTAGAGGGGTGACAGCTAGCTCGACTATGATGGGTCTAGAGGGGTGTGAATCGCATAGGCATATTCGTGTGTACGGCTACTTCTATCTCAGGTAGAAGCAAGATATTGGTACGGCTACTTCTATCTCAGGTAGAAGCAAGATATTGGTACGGCTACTTCTATCTCAGGTAGAAGCAAGATATTGGTACGGCTACTTCTATCTCAGGTAGAAGCAAGATATTGGCTACTTCTATCTCAGGTAGAAGCAAGATATTGGCTACTTCTATCTCAGGTAGAAGCAAGATATTGGTACGGCTACTTCTATCTCAGGTAGAAGCAAGATATTGGTACGGCTACTTCTATCTCAGGTAGAAGCAAGATATTGGTACGGCTACTTCTATCTCAGGTAGAAGCAAGATATTGGTACGGCTACTTCTATCTCAGGTAGAAGCAAGATATTGGTACGGCTACTTCTATCTCAGGTAGAAGCAAGATATTGGTACGGCTACTTCTATCTCAGGTAGAAGCAAGATATTGGTACGGCTACTTCTATCTCAGGTAGAAGCAAGATATTGGTACGGCTACTTCTATCTCAGGTAGAAGCAAGATATTGGTACGGCTACTTCTATCTCAGGTAGAAGCAAGATATTGGTACGGCTACTTCTATCTCAGGTAGAAGCAAGATATTGGTACGGCTACTTCTATCTCAGGTAGAAGCAAGATATTGGTACGGCTACTTCTATCTCAGGTAGAAGCAAGATATTGGTACGGCTACTTCTATCTCAGGTAGAAGCAAGATATTGGTACGGCTGGTACGGCTACTTCTATCTCAGGTAGAAGCAAGATATTGGCTACTTCTATCTCAGGTAGAAGCAAGATATTGGCTACTTCTATCTCAGGTAGAAGCAAGATATTGGCTACTTCTATCTCAGGTAGAAGCAAGATATTGGTACGGCTACTTCTATCTCAGGTAGAAGCAAGATATTGGCTACTTCTATCTCAGGTAGAAGCAAGATATTGGCTACTTCTATTTCAGGTAAAAGCAAAATATTCTTGTACGACTACTTCTATTTCAGGTAAATGCATATTCATACGACTACGTAAAAGCGATATCCCCGGTTATTCTATTTCAGGTAAAAGCTATATTCCTGTACAGCTATTCTATTTCATGTTAAAGCAATAGTTGGCTATTCTATTTTAGGTAAAGCAAGATATTTCTTAGGACTATTCCTATTTTAGGTAAAAGCAAGATATTCTTGTGTACGGCTACTTCTATTTCAGGTAAAAGCAAGAAAGACAACAGACATTCTAATAGGAAACCATGACATATGCACAGACTAGTCACACCTATTTTCTTAGACTTAGTTAGAATACAGTGTTTTTAATTTTGACGTTTATTTATTTTATTTAGTATTTAGTCATGTGATTTTAAAGATGTTTTTGAACATAACAGTGTTTTAAGATGAAATTTTAAATGTTTAATTTCGCAATACTTAATGACAGTAGCAATTCTAGATAAGTAGAAATTTAAGATTGTTACACGACTGTCATTCACCATATGTCGTGTGTCACCTTTTCTCCTCGCGTTTGTATCTGTTCTTCAGATTCCATCCGTATCTTTTTTTTTTTTTTAATTTCTTTCCATTTTCTTTGATTTTTCTTAACTTTCTCTACTATTTCAAATCAAGATGATTTATTCTTGAAAATTGTGGAATTTTAATCCATCTTTATAAAGATATTCTTCTTGTAATTTTTAGTCAGCCACCACAAGAAATAACCGAGTCCAAAAGTTGCCAAAAACAACAAAGATCTTGTGCAAAATTCCTCCAATAATAACATACTAAAAATTTATAACTTCATTTAAAAATAAAAAATAAAAAAAAAACTCTCGAATTTGAAGGAAACCGAAGATCATGAATCTAAAACACTTCCCTTCCGATCTTTCTCGATTCTCGATAGATTTGAATATGGTTCTCGTTTTCTTATGTAGAACACATTAAAGAAGGGCCAGCTCCATAGTGAGCCCAGCCCATCAAATAATCAATGACCTATCCAATAAATTAATGTGTATTTTAGGATTACCCAATAAACTAATTAATTAAATAAGTATATAAATTCAATTAATAAAATAAACTCTAATTTCTGTCGGTCGCTTGAGAGTATTTTTTATTTTATTATTAATTTAGCATAATTGTATTATTTAAAATCTCATTATTTTCATTTTAAAAACTTAAATTTAAACAAAAACAAAATAATCCAATCAAACTTTAAATATTTAATTGATTATAAACAAGGGTATATATGAATTGAGTTAGAAAAATCGTTTGGACCAACCCAAAATTTTAGATTATTTGGGTTGGTGACCCGAGCAACCCAAGTAGAATTTACAGCCCATTCTAACCCAATCCTCTATTTTCAAGTTAGATTGGTTTGGGTTGTCAGATTTTTCACTTTTTTTTAGGTTGATTGAAAAGAAAAGAACGATGACCCCTAACCCAAATGGAATTTTCGAATTTGAACCGTAAAAAGATCTATCTCAACTCAATCGTTAGGTTAGACAGTCAGAATTAGTCGGATTATGAGTTATATGAACACCCTTAATTATAAATCTTTACGCATATAAAGTTAATGTACTACCCCTAACCCAAATTGAATTTTCGAACTTGAACCGTAAAAAAATCTATCTCAACTCAATCGTTAGGTTAGACCGTCAGAATTAATCGGATTATCAAGTCATATGAACACCCTTAATTATAAATTTTTACACATACAAATTTAACGTCTTTCAGTGTAAATTAATCCTCTAATAAAAATTTAAGATTTTAATTAATACAATTATTAATTTAAAATTTTAAGTGATACAATTTCCAAAGTTTAAGGATATAAATTGATTTTTTTGTCGTGAGTTACTTTTGTTTGGTTGGACTTATCATGTTTGGTCCCCTCTCCCGAGGTGACTTAGAGATCTAGCTAGGATCTTCTAGCGTAGTAGATCTTTAAAATCATCGTATTAATCAACATATTTTTTATAAACATAAAGTACGATAATGATTTAACTAATTTTTGGCTTTGTTTATAATTATAATAAAATGAAAATTTTAGGGTTGATTTATTTTATTCGAATTTTTTTTTATATTTTTTGAAATTAGACGGTAAAAATAAAAAATCAAATAATTATGGAACGACATGTTCTAAAAACGGTCTAATGAGTGGGACATGAAGTAGTGGACGGCAAAGGTGTGAATCCTTGATAGTCATTGATCATTCACAAAGGCATCGTTATTTGGGTTTGAACTTTCAACATTATCCTCTCAAATAATTGTCTCTTTTCCACTTCATTTTCTTTTGTGGACCTAATATAACTCTCACTTCTTCACTTCATTAATATAAAAATATATTTTAATACTATTAATGACATCAACGACCCTACCAAAATGACAATTATACCCCTGAGAAAGTTGATGTAATATTGTCTTCTTTGAGCTTTCTGTTTCGGACTTCCTCTCAAGGTTTTTAAAACTTGTCTACTGGTCTTATCTCCAACCGAAGTGAGATCTCACAAATTGTGTGACACTCGAGTAAAGAATGATATAGGGATGAATTGAAACTACATCTGAATGAGAGAAATTCTGAGCCTAGGATAACTAAAAAAGACTTTAAAAAAAATGAAAGTTATAATCTATAACAACAAGGTGCATATTTTATTTTCGGTGGCTCAATCATAGAAACTTCATAATTAAACAAAATAATAAAGAAAAACTTTAATTTTAATTCATATTCCGAGTTTTAGCTACCTCATCATCCAATCATATTTTAGGAAAAAGTGCATAAATTATTGAATAAGTAAAAAATGTTAAAAAAAAATAATTTTTTACCTAAAAACCTTTTCGAGCTAATTCTAACGATTAACCATTTTCACGTTTTTATTCATTGTGAGCTCGGTTTATTATTTGAAAATAACGTTTTATATAAACACAAAAGAGAACAATACCATACTATTACAAATATATTAAAATATTAAAAATTTATTACTCTCAACGCAGGTCGGTGATTTAACCTTTATTCTTTGTTCGAATTATGATATTACAAGAGAGAGAAAAAAAAAAGCTCGAGTTATCATGCAATGATAAAAAAATTAAAATTAAAATCATATTTTGATGTTTGTGTTTATTTTTTAAATGAAAAAAAATATAAATAAAATTGGTCGACATCAAAGTTACTTATGGATGGATATGAAGAAGCTTCATTCAATATTGCAATTACTCGTGTTATAAAGGTCTAGATTCGACAAAAAAAGAATGGGGCCAGATGGACCCCACCAATATATATTCCATTCAAAATTTTGAATACGACACGTCGGATTTCAATTAGCTGACTCACTTTATTTCTGTAAAAAAACAAAAATTTGAAACTGTGGGAGTTGACACGTCACCTACCCCCCATTTATTTTTATTTACAATTCGCCCCCCAAAATTAAGAGTATTCACATTTCTTGTGCTCCATGCGTCTACCGGTGTTAGGTCTTGTAACCTAGCATCTACAAATTTTGAAATAAAAACATTATAACATTAATTATGTTACTAATTTTGTCCTTTATGTTCGAGCGAGCTTACTTTGAATTTAGTCTCTAAAATCTTCAACTTTACCCGCTTGGATAAGTACCATTTTATCATTTTTAATTACTCGATCCTAAATTTAGGTTATATTACAATTTTACCCTCTTAGAAAAGTATCATTTTATCACTTTTTATTATTCCATCCTAAATTTAGGTTATATTAAAAAATTTTAAATTTACAATTAAATTTTATATATAACAGATCAATTAATTACCAAAAAACTTTTAAAAGTTTATAAATTAATAGATATGTTACATATATATATATATATATATACACGTACATATATAATATTAAATTTAATCAATCACATTGAAAATAAACTCCAATTATAAGAAATAAATTAGGGGTTCGTAGTTTGAGTCGAGATATTTTGTAGAATCAATCCAGTTATTCCGGTTGTAAAATTTTCACCTAAAATAATCCTAGCCCAACTCAACCATAAATTATTTGGGATACATTGGTTTAGATTATTCGGATTATTTATTCAAATTTTTATTTTTATTTTATTTTTAAGCATTTAATCAAAAGTTGTAATTCAATTTTAATATATATTTAAAAAATAAAATTTTAATTTATATGCAATGACCCTAGAGTTGGGCTCTAAGCTTATAGGGTGAATCTAACTCTTAATAGTCTTTTGAAAAATAAAACAAATTTTATCAATTAATATCATTTTCATGCTCTTAAGGTTGTGTCCTATGTTAGTCTATCGACATAATGCAATATATCACTCATCATTATATAACATGGTTAAGAAACATCAACATAAAGACAAACGTCATGCAATCATCATAATCATCATATTGTCATAGCATCAAACATATCAAGTACGTCGTTCATCGGAATATACATTTATGCACATCATCAATCATCTTAACTCATACATCATAAATTGTAACACATACAATTTCTAGCCTATCCTATAGTAAGGCCACTTACTTGGTTGGCGGCCAAATTACGCTCTAATTTAATTAACGTAAACTTCCGTTTCTCAAGAGTTGCTCCAAAGGTTGTCGGGGCTCGCTTCCTATCTCACTATTCATCACCTTTCATTAATATGTCACAATTTAATTAATAATCAAACTAACAAGGTGAAATACGGCTATAAAACAGCCTCAGTAAAAATCAAATTTCACGTTTTCATTGTTTCTAAATTGTGTTCGACAGTAAAATTTAAATTAAAAATATATCAATATTATTTAACGCCCTTTGAGTCATTCCATCCAAATATTGTTTATTATAATATTAGATTTACTAAATACCATTAGTAAATAACGTTACAATTTAATAATAATTCCAATTAACATAGGTAAAATACGACGTTAAAACGACATCGATTACTTTCACTAGGGTCAAAAATAGATTTGGGAGGGTGAAAGAACATGGGGATCGGTGTGCAATTTGGTAAACCGAGCCGCCTAAGCCGTTTTGTAACCGAGGACGGTGCGGAGCCGAGGCGTGAAGCAGAGGGCTTCTTTTTGCTGCTGGCCGACACGTGGCAGAAGAGGAGTGTGGGTCAAGGCGCGGGTTCGGGTCAGTAACGCGGGCGAGAAGAAGATTAAAATATATATATATAAATATAAATATAAATATAAATATAAGGGAAAGTGGACCAAAAGCTATTATTTGAATTAAAGCTGTCTTTTTTTACTTTTAGGTTTATAGCCGAAATTTAAAGTAAACTCACACGTGATTGATTCAACCTAATTATATTCAAATTATTGGATGGAGATTCCTTCCCTTATTAATTATTATTATTATTATTTTTGTATTTGAATTAATTAGTGAATGCACTTGAATAATTTACTGTTTATAAGCACGATTTTGTGAGTTAATCACTTTCATTCTTTTTTTATGTAAAGTTAGGTGCTTTTATGTAACGTTTTTTCATACATATAAGTTTTTAATGAAAAACTCTAATATTTTATTAAGACTTCTTACTTTTAAAAAATATAAGAATACGTAAAAAAACATTTTTTTTAGTTAAATTATTAAAAGTATCGTTGAATTTTACGTTTTGTCTAAGAATACATTACCACTTACAACAATTTTAATAATACCCTTAAATAAATATGTTTCATTAATTCAAGTCTATTGAAATTTTAATAGTGTTTCAAAAAGAAAAAATTATTAATATCCTTGACCTTTATAAGGTTCAATGATATTTTTATTATTTTAGCCTTTTATTTATTTATTTTTTTTATTGATCTTTCTATTTGTGTGGTGTGGTGAGAGTCAATAGTAGAGGAAATAATAGTGAAAGGGAACTCGGACCCTAAAATACATGGAAAATGACCTAATGAGAGTAGAAACGAAAGCCATGGAGTCATAGATTATGCTCTCTCTCGATATGATAGACCACATCAGACTAAGCTACACGTTACACACGACTCTTGCAGTGTTTATTATTGCTAATATTACAAACCCAGTTGAACTAAAAATGCTAATAGCAATGGGATGTGAAGAACGACCCCAACGCATAACACGATCTCACACTTCATGGCCTATGGATACTTAAAAGATGATGATCTAGATACAACATATGAGCATTAAGTGATCCTGTACTAATTTTAGCCAATTAAATCTAACCGCTCTTATAGATGTGCAGGTTCTCTAGTCATAAATGCTAAAACACCCCTTATATTCATGAATGACGTTAATATGTAACAAATAGAAATCAGTTTTAATATTTTGAACCAGGAATACTTTTTTAAAGTACACAAATGTAAAATATAAAAATTTGAACATTCGATTTTTAGAGAAGTATATGTCAAAAGAAGAAGCGTTAATTATTATTATGTTTAATATTATTTCTAATAATTTTGTTTAAGATAAAAATATATAAATTATTTTATTTTATTTAATAAAGAAAAGTAAAAACAATATTTTCAAATTAATTAAAATAACAAAATATATGATATTGCATATTGAAACTTATTAAAATAAATAAGTTATAATTGATAACTTGAATAATAATGAAACTAATCCTTGTTTTAAATTCATTTTCATATTGTTTTTGTAAAATTAAAATTTCAAATTATGATTTAAATGAAAGCATCTATGAAATAAAATTAGTTTGTAAAACTTTTTAAAAAATATTTGAAACCAAATTTGTAACGAGTATAAAAAAAATAATAACGGATTTCTACTTCTTCATTCACGACCTTTCTCTAAAATTAGGGATGTACATTCAATCTGACAACTCGGATTAATCAAATCCTGGATTGAGTTGAGTTAATTTTGTGGACCTGAACTGATTTGGTTCAGTCCGAGTTCATGGTACAAAAACCTCGAGTTGACTCGAACCGAACAAGAATTGATAAAATATATTAAGAACCTTAGCGTATTAATAGGTCCACAAGAGTAGTATTTTGTTTATTTATTTCATATTATTTTTAATTTCTTTTATATATTTTTATAAAAAATACTACAACATCGTACACTTTATAATATTTTTAAATACATTGTTTATAATATGAATAAATTAACAGACAACCATTCCTAAGTTTTGTTTTTAATTTTAAGAATATGATTTAGGATAGGTTCATAAGTTTTGTTTTTAATTTTAAGAATATGATTTAGGATAGGTTCAATTGACTATGATTTATGCATATATTTTGTTAAGGATATTTAGTATTGTATTATAGTTTACTATAGGTATCATATTTGATATTTTATGACAGGTAAATATCTAGATATTTGCTCGCATTACGGCTTCCCATAGGTATCATTGTAACGACCCTAAATTTCTATATACTCAAAGTCACTACTAATGTCTCATTTTCATCTCTTATGCAGAAATATAACTCTTGAAAGAAAACTTCATCTATAATATAAATGTCGAAAACATTTAAAACATCATCGCTCGGGAAAATACAGTCATGGTCTTACGTGTTTAAATACGAAATACTGAAATTTAGAAAAAATAAAAACAAATACAAATTATTTTAAAACCATGAAATGCAAAACAATTTATTCTAACATAAAGACTAGGAATTAAAATATGAATCTACCTTAGCACGTACCAGAGTCTCTACTCCCGAGTCGCTGTTATCCATACATGTGCGCCTTGCTTTTATCTGAAAAATGATGTGGCACACAACCTGAGTATTTCGAAAAATATTCAGTAAGTGACCCTAGGGGGTCATGCAAATGCAAACACATGCAATCATGCTATTGAGACCTATCTCTATCTCATCTAGGGTGGCCTCTAGTCTCAGACTACTATGGATATGTAGTACTTCCTTACACACGACCTCACACGTGCGAGTGTGAATCCCCAAGGGGCTCGCACACTCTCTGACCTTCTCTGATCAAGCTACTCTGTAGCGACGTCCAGAGGTCAATGAAACCCCTAGTATCATGCTTACCATGAACACCCTCATTATCATACTATGCCAGCACTCATCATCTTCAAGGGAAGTATCCTTATGCTTATGAACATGCAACATGCATGAGGTCTCTCTAATTTCCATCATATCATCTCTTCTGACATAACGTCTATCATAAACACACACCCTTGCATAAGCCAAGATATTTTTTTAATGAACCTTTATTCTTTTAATATTTTTATTGATCGGAGTATGTTTAAATTAATAAATTTTAATAATAATAATAATGTTTTATTCCATTATTTTCCTTTATATATTAGTCACAAGTGACATTTTAATAAAATATTTAGATTAAAGTTTAAGATAAGGTCTGATATTACAATTTTGTTTAATTAAAAATAAACTTTATTCGCATATGGTCATCACAATTTCCAACTGCGTTTTTAAGAATATTATTTAATTATCTTTTCGTAATTGTCAAGCTTAGCTGACTTTCTCTGTCCAACAAATTAATAAATAAATGACTCCCTTATAAAAGTTTAATCAACTTTAATTATTTTATAATAAATTTAATTTTTTAAAGCTTTTCTTAGTCTTCATAATCTCGGGATCGTCCTCATTCAAATGTAATCTTGATTCATTCATGTACTCCTCCTTTACTCGAGTATCACAATATGGCTAAAGAAGAACCTGACAATCGACAACTATCGAACATTGACGAATTACGGCGGTAGCTTCCATTAGACAGATGAGAGAACGAGATCAAAATTTCTTTTTTTTATTCTTCACATGCCAGCTGTTAGATAAGTCATATCAAAAGAGGATAAAATCCACAATATATACTAAGAAATTGTAAAAAGAATTTATTATTTTTGCCAATAAAATATATATATATATATATATATATGATAATTGAATAATATTATCCTTTTTGTTTCGCATAGGATAAGAATGATAATAACAAATAGAATTTATAAATATAAAAGGTTAAAAAAAGAAGAATATTGTACATAGTATACCTTAAAAATTATAATATAATAATATAGCCAAAAACCATAGGTTATAAATTATTTAGCATCAAATTTGTTATTCTTTTGCTAAATATAGTATTTGCATATTTTTATAAATTAAAGTTAATAATAATATGAACAAATTACTCCTTTAAGCAACTCAATCATTTGATTAAGCATATTATATATATTTTTTTATTTTTTTAATCAACTTGATTATAAAAATAATACATAGTTAATTGAGTTTCGATGAATATTAAGGAGCAAATGCTTAATTTTGTAATCATTGGGCAACACTTTAAACGACAGAAAAAAGAAAAAAAAAAAGGCTTTGTACATTTAATCATCATTAGATTACCTTTTAATTTAAGTTGGTTTACTTAAGTAAAATAATTGGGATTTTTTAAAATTTTTTTTAAATATAATTATTAAAATACTATGTTTTTCAAATTATTTATAAAAATATTGTAGTTTTTAGTTATACCCATCTCGATTTCATGTCATGAAATTATATTATATTGTCGGTTTTGTATGATGCAAAGGAAGACTGTAATGGGGTTGTAGTATATGATAATGAAAATGGAAAAATATTGAGACCTCATGCATTATTGTGTGTTCATGCATTGGGAGGATACCCCTTCTTCTTTCACGATAGTACGAACGCATACGCTATGAGATAAGGAAACGATCATTATGTTTACCATAATGTTGCCATGACAGTCATTATTCCTAACGGATGTCCAGCATCAACTACTACTAGAGAATGCTCGCCCAATCAGAAGGAGGCCAGGAGGTGACCGAACCGACTGTGGACCGTGAGTAGGTATTAGTACACAACCAATTATTCATTAAGGATAGCTGCAGTAGGAAAATAGATTGTTATGATAGGTATGGTTCATGAATGGTATGATTTTGCATTTAATCTCAATAGGGTGCTTCTTAAGTATTTCTTAAAATACTCCAACCATGTGCTACTCTTATTTTTTCAGGTAAAAATAAGGTGTCCCTATACGGCTGACGACGACACTCATTTAGTCTATTAATAAAGTTGAATTAATCTGGTACAAAATATTTATTTTCGTATTTAATTTCTTTTTAGAAAATTTTATTTTTCATTTTTTATCTTTTCGTAAAATTTATCGATAACAGTTACTAGAAAAGGAATATTCGGAAGCAGCAACGAGAAATTTCTAAAAGAAAAGAGGAAAGAGATTGAAAGAGAGGCGGATAAGTATTGAATTTAATGTTTTTGGATTTTTCCTTAATTTTTATTCTTAATATATGCTTTTAAAAACTAGCTTTAGGGCATAACCATTCTATACGAAAAAACTAGCTATAGAGTTTAGATTCTATAGTAGCTGACAACATTATCATCTATACATGTGACTCTTACCTTTACATATAAAAATGTTCAACGTGATTTGAATGTTTAAAAATATCAAGTGACTCGAATATTGAGGCTAGAAAATATAATCACATGCAAAATTGTTGCAAGCTCGATTAGGAGGTAAGTGGTTGCTTACCTATGATAGTTTATGGGCGAAAATCAAACATTCAACTTAAAATAAGACAATAAGTATGGTTGTGGGTCGATTTTCATGGCAGCCCACGAGCCCAATACCAAAGAATATCATAGGAAGTCCATCAAGACCTATATAGGAAAAACATACTCCCCTAATTCAGAAGTTGAGCTAAGGAGTAGGTCGAGTATTGTGAGGTTAGAAAGGTCACATGTGCTATTTCAACCTAAGTTGAGTTCAGTTCAACGTCATTTTCTATCGACAGAGTGAATGCATATCTAACTTTACAAGTCATAGTTATCCGTAAAAGAAAGCTCCAATGAGATACGCTAATGAGTGTATAACAAAAATATGGTATACATAGAAATGAAATGTGGGTAATAGTGGAAGGAAAATGACATAGGTAGCATTTTAGTGGAAGAAAAATGGGGTGTGGAAGAGAGGAGAGAATGAAAAGTGGAAGTTGTTAATCATTAGAAAAGGCATTATTGAATAAAAGTTGAGGGAAAGTGGGAGAGAGAAAACAACCACCAAATTGCCTTTTCTTTTTCAATTTTTTTTTTAATTTTTTTTTTCAATTACAGGCCTATGGCGTCCAATATTAGCACTCGTTTTAGTTCAATCCGATCATTTCAATCTCGGTAACCCTAGTTAAAAGATTCTCTCCGAACCCATCTTACAACTTTCATCGTACTGTACTCGAATTGGAATCTCATTCTAACTAAGGATACTTGTAGTTCCAGAGAATCATAAATAGACTGCTCTTATTTTGTTTTAAAAATGCTGGTTGTAAGAACGAGTGATTCTCCTTCTCGGACACTTATTACCCAACCGAATAGCGGACAAGTAATGTGTTGCACTTATTGAACAGGGTTCTATGGTCGGTCCACAACCCCTAAAAAAAAAAAAACGTTGACAAAAACAGCCACCAGAAGTGTCAGACGTGGTTGAGGTTGCGGCGGTGGCTGCAAGACCTCAAGTCAGCCGTCATTGTGATGAGAATTATCCCTTTTATCTACAGCCTTAGGGATTGCCCTTTCTTTTGTGTCGCAGCTTTAATAGGTTGATTCCAATCACACTCTATGGTCTTGTCACCGTCCATATCCAATCATCCAAAACCATAAATTTTAACTACCATATTCAATTTATAACTTTCCCCTTTCTATTTTCACCATAAATTACAAGTTACGATTATATACGAGTATATATTATAATGTATTAATTAAGTTTAATAATAATTTTGACAATAAGTATGAGTAATTAAATAAATAGTTGATACAATTTTTGTATGGTTTATTTTATAAAGTAATGATTAATAAATTAAAATAAAGCTTATGCTATAGACCAAACTACGGTTGGGTTCTTATCCACTTCTCCCACTCGTACAAATATGGCGGGCAAGCAATTAATATTTGATATATATGCTTTTCCTTTTATAATTATTTCTAAATTAAACTCACAAAATATTTCAAATCCGACCCATCATATAAAAATGGTTTAATTTTATAAAATTTAGAAACTTCACGTGTACTAATTAGGTTAGGTGACCATGTTACAGATAAATGTCAAGTTCATTAGATGCTGATATGGGTCGTTACCGTACTAATTAAAAAAAAAAATGCATTTGTATTAATTTTAAAAATGATTTGCCTACTTTTGGATATTCCTGTGCAATAAATTAAACCCCTATGGAAACATAGGTTTTATAAACCACCTTCAATCTCTTTCCCAATTCTCGATACGGTGTTAGGAGATACAAATTTAAATGTCCAAAAATTAAATTTGTATTTTTTTTTGTTTTTGAAAATATTCAAATAAAATAAAATAAAATAATAAAAGCCCAAATAAAATAAAACCAGCGTTACATATAACTACTGGAAAACGAAGTGGGCTTCCTTTCATTATCCCTTTTTATTATTATTATTATTTTGTAAATTAAATTAAATTAAATCCGGATCAGAAAATACCCGACCCGTTTCAAACTCCACCACCGTCCAGAAAAGGGTGGTAATTCGAGTACACTTCCAGGGGTATAAGAGTCATTTGGGAAATTAATCACCGTATATGGACGGCGTCGGCTACCGGAGGAACGCCTATATATATTTGACCGTCTGTTAGAATCTTCCATCGCATCCCCATCTTTGTCTCTCTCCATTTAAACCAAGTAAAAAGCTCTGCAACTCTTTCTCTCTCTCTCTCTCTCTCTAGAACGGGATTTTTAGAGAGAGAAACACGTTGTTCCATTGGTTACTGGTAACTGTTGGTTGTTTTTGACTTGTGTCCGCCAAGCTCAAGTCGCAGTGGACTGTATTGCGAACGCCTTTTGTTGAATCACTCTCGATTGATTCCAAGTTGTGATTTCAACTCTCAGGTAATTCCCATGGATTTTGTTTTCTATTTCTGGAAGTGAACGTGTACGGACAGGGCGTAAAAGTGTTTTCAGGTCGAATTGATGCGAATAACGTTGCGGTTTTTGATTGGCGTTGAGGTTTATTGGAATTCGAAAATGTCTATTTGAGTTTTAATTTGATTTTCGTTGATTTCTTGTTTGAATTCATCGTCCTCTTCTCTGCGCGCTTACTCTGATCTTAATCTGTTTTCGCCTTTGAAAAGTCTCCGTTATTTTAATCTTTCGTACCTGCTTTTTTCGACGAAAGTTAAATTTTATATAATTTTTACATTTGAATAGTGGAGAGTTCTTTTTTTGTTTTTTTTTTTAAAGCCAGTTGGTTCCTTCTGCAAACGGTCTGATGCTATAAATCCGTCTGGTTGCCGTTTACTCCATCTTGTTTGTTTCTCCTCTATTTTCCGGGAAACAGTTTCCCGGAAAATTTCTTGATAGTTGACTTGGTTGGATTTCATCAAATAATTTAGATCTTCGAGCGGCGACTTGTTCTTCTGCCTAGAGGACACTTCAATCCAATCAACCAGTTCTTCTTTCTGCTGTAATTGCTTTATTTTCTTCATGTTTCTGTTCAAATGTTGACTTGTGGCCATCCACAAGTTTGCCATATTCTCTCCTACTTTCTTTCTTTCTGGGTTCTGCAAAAAAAAAGGATCAATCCCCAAATCCTTTGTCTCATCTCATGGACCCCTTCTGTTTTGAACGTAAACATTCGTTATTCACGTTTTTGGTTTTAACTTTTTTCATGCCTTATCCAGTAGTTTCAGTCCCTTAGCTGTCTTGCAAATTTGAATCGCTTGATTAATCTAATCTCCCTTATACTCCGGTGCCCTTTTGTCTGTATCAGTCTGCTGCCGGCGAGAATGTTGGAGAAAATGATGGAAGCATTCGATGGGGAGAAGGTGATTGAGCAATTCGAGGAAATGACTAGAGATGCTGAAAGAGTTCAGAAGGAGACTCTTAAGAAGATTTTAGAGGAAAATGGTTCGGCTGAGTACTTGCAGAACTTGGGATTAAATGGAAGAACTGATCCTCAGAGCTTCAAGGACTGTGTACCGCTTGTTTATCATGACGATTTGGAGTCATATATTCAGAGAATTGCAGATGGAGCTTCTTCCCCTATTCTCACTGGAAAACCAATCAAAACCATTTCCTTGAGGTACTTTTGCAATTTTTTTCAGACCAAGTTTTGTTTTGATTCATAGTATTAGAGATTTTGTTGTGTTTACTAATGAGATTTTTGGTTGGTTGTATGATGTAGCTCTGGTACTACTCAGGGGAGGCCCAAGTTAATTCCCTTCAATGATGAATTGTTGGAGACAACAATGCAAATTTATCGCACTTCTTTTGCCTTTAGAAACAAGTAATGAAACTGTCTTTTCTGTTCTAGAATCTCTTCTGCCTTGTGTTTGGAAATTGATTGTGGTCTGGTCTCTGAATCATTTCTGGTCTGAACTGAATAGCTTATTGGTTTATTACGTTTGTTATCCTTTTACTAAATAGTATAAAATGGGTTCTACAGAGAATTTCCCATTAGAAATGGAAAGGCCTTGCAGTTCATCTACAGCAGCAAGCAGTTCAAAACTAAGGGGGGTCTAGCAGCAGGAACTGCAACAACGAATGTTTACCGTAGCGCGAAATTTAAAAGCACGATGAAGACGATCCAGTCACAATGCTGTAGCCCAGATGAAGTCATCTTTGGCCCTGACTTCCACCAATCTTTGTATTGCCATCTCTTGTGTGGGCTGATCTTCCGAGATGAAGTTCAGTTTGTGTTCTCCACTTTTGCACACAGCATTGTCCATGCTTTCAGGACTTTTGAGCTAGTATGGGAAGAACTCTGCGGCGACATTCGAGATGGTGTTCTCTCTAGTCGGGTCACTGCTCTCTCCATTCGTACAGCCATGTCAAAAATTCTTAAGCCAAATCCTGAATTGGCAGATTTGATCTATCAGAAATGCGCAGGATTGAGTAATTGGTATGGGCTGATACCAGAGCTCTTTCCCAACGCACAGTACATTTATGGGATCATGACCGGCTCGATGGAGCCTTATCTGAAGAAACTGAGGCACTATGCAGGCCATCTGCCATTGATGAGTGCTGATTATGGTTCTTCAGAAGGATGGGTTGGAGCAAACGTTAACCCAATGCTGCCCCCTGAAATGGCTACCTTTGTTGTGCTTCCAAACATCGGATACTTTGAATTTATCCCGCTAAAGGAGAATTCTCAAGATCAGGAGCAGGAAGGAGATGGAGGAGCTATTGTTGCAAAGGAGAACAAGCCAGTTGGTCTGACAGAAGTCAAGGTTGGTGAAGTGTATGAAATAATTGTCACCAATGTCGCAGGTAATTCCTTCCAATTCATGAAACTAGACGCTATAACATTGTTTTGTTTCCTCCGAGTCAAACATGAATGAACGGTTCACTGAGTGGCTGTTGTGTTCCCACAGTCTTATTCCAACTCATATAGTCCATCTCCACGTCTTTTGTTGCGTTCTTCCAATGTCAAACTTCTTTCAATGCTTCCCATGTGACTGTAGGGGGCACGCAGAACAATCACTGCCCTTTTCTTTGTCCTCTTCCATCCTACATATTTATCACTTGTGTTGTGGGGACATCATTTATTGATTGTCCACTTTTGTTAGATCCCACGTCGGTTGTAAAGGAGAACAAATCATTCTTTATAAGGGCGTGGAAATCTCTCTTTAGTGAACGTGGTTTAAAACCTTGAGGAGAAGCCCGGAAGAGAAAGTCCAACAAGGACAATAGGCTGTTACAAATAGTATCAGAGCTAAACACCGGGCAGTGTGTCAGTGAGGACGCTGGGCTTTCTAGGAGGTGGATTGTGAGATCTCACATCGGTTGGAGAAGTGACGTGAAAACCTCTCCCTAATAGACGCATTTTAAAATATTGAGAGAAATTCCAAAAGGGGAAGCTAGTGGACAATATCCACTAGCAGTGGGTTTGAGTGGTTACAACTTTAGACTTAATCCATATGATTTGCAACCTAACTAATTCATCTGGTTGTTGCAGGGCTGTACCGTTATAGATTAGGAGACTTAGTGAAAGTGATGGGGTTCCATAACGCAACGCCAGAGCTGAAATTCATGTGTAGGAGCAACCTTCTCCTGAGCATCAACATCGACAAGAACACCGAAAAGGACCTGCAACTAGCAGTGGAGGCAGCCGGGAACGTACTGGCAGCAGAGAAACTCGAAGTGGTAGAATTCACGAGCCATGTCGACTTATCAAGGGAGCCGGGGCACTACGTAATCTTCTGGGAGATAAGCGGGGAGGCAAAGGGGGAGGTGCTAGGGGAATGCTGCAACTGCCTAGACAGAGCCTTCCTGGACGCAGGGTACATGAGCTCTAGAAAGGTGAATGCCATTGGAGCCTTGGAGCTAAGGGTGGTTGGCAAGGGAACTTTCCACAAAATTATGAACCATTATCTGTCTTTAGGAGCGGCTGTGAGTCAGTACAAAACCCCTCGTTGTGTTAGCCCTGCAAACACCACTGTCTTGCAGATCTTATGCGCCAACGTCGTTAAATCCTATTTCAGCACTGCCTTTTAAGCCTCTATGTTTGTTTGTATTGTATCTGTGTTAGCCCCCACATGTCTCCACAACTTGTCACTACCTCTATTGTATAATGTAAATTTTCAAATTCTACTTATAAAGTTTCCCTTTTTAAATCAAACCCCATAAAACCAACATATGAATTCAATTTAATTTATTAAACTAATTACAATTAAATTTTGCATTAAAAGCTTGAAAGCGAAAGGGAAATGAATTTTGATGGGTTGGTTGGCAGGGGATCGCACAAGTCTAGATTCATGGGGTGCCTCGCTGCCACGTGGAACAGTGCGATTGGACGGCAACAGATCTAGACAGATAATTTAGAATAATGATTATAAAAAATTTTAATTTAAAATAGTGACCTAACTTCGTTATTTTAAAAAATAAATAATTAATTAATTAAAACAAGTTGTATTTAATTTAAATCCAAAGTAAAATACCCATTTCACCATTGACATTATTAATACTCAACTTTCATCATGCTTATGACAGAGATTTATTAAATTAATAAACCTAAACTTTTTTTTTTTTTTTTGTAAAGTGGATTATTACTTTTTTTTTTTTTTCCTTTTGGGGTGAAATATCTTATTTGCCTTTTGTTTCATTGTCCACTTTCTTTTTGTTGTTTATCCATCATGACATATGTATATATGGACCTAGGGAGGATAATTTTTGTTTTCCTATTTTGCCCTTGATTCTTTCGTAAATTCTTATTTTGCCCTTTTTTTTTTTACGGGACGCAATTATTCGCGCCGAAATAGGGTGAGCCAAGAGCTGTTAGCAACTTCTCTTGGCTTGGTGGGTCTGTTCGGCTTAAGCGGCTTACCTGGCTTTTAAGGTCAGTGTGCTATTGTTATTTTGACTTGACTTTTACATTTTCAACTCTTCTTGAGTTGTTTTAACCTTATTTGAGACATTTAAGGTTAGTCTGGACCCTAATTGCTTAATTTAAATTATTTCAATCTAAAAGTTGGAATTATTTGATACTTTTAGGTAATCTAAGTTCGCTAATATGTCTTAATACAGTGTCGTGGGTCAACCTAGGTTGAAACGAACTTTGAGGGACAAAATTAAATCAACTTTAGGAATATTTATTGACTTCGACTTAGGTCAATCAAGTAAGTGACTCTACGGTTGGCTTGGTTAGATGAATTGTATTATGTATGATGACACGTGCTTTGTGGCCACTGCACATGTCAGATGTACGAATGGTATAATATGTTATGTCTTGTATGTCATCTTACCCTATGTTATGCTATGATAAGCTATGTCATCTATACAAGCTATGCTATAATTTGGTCATACCATGTTATAAAAATTGTTATGAAACTCGATAATCAACGATGCATAAACCTCTCTGAACTATGCCATGAAAGCTATGCTGTGTATGAAATAATTTACCGGAATTATATACGCATAATTCACAATTTATTATGTTATAAATGAATAGAGGTTTGTCTTGCATCTTAAATTATGCCATGAATTTAAGTTATTGTGAGCTCATGCATTTTGTTTATCATATGCATCGAAATACTTCTCTGTTATAATGAGTACGAACGTGTACTTTACGACTTACGACATTTATGTTCGCCATAAAGTTATGTAGGCCCTTTCACTTTGTGATGTTCGACAACCAACATTAGCAAGTGCTAGCTCCACGAGCTAGGCCTAGGGGTATGCGAGCCTGCCTGGTGGGTCCATGCTCGCATGTGTGGGTTATGTGTAGAGAATTACTATACATCCAACCTTGACGAAAAGGAAAGTTGCTAAGGCCATGTCATGGTGTTTTTTAAATGATAGTTCCCACTATGTTTGCACGTGTTTACATTTCCTAACCTCATGAGTGGGGTTACTTACAAATTATGTCTTAAAATACTAAAGTCACGTGCTACTCTTATGCACGTAGCCCAAGAATGTCATGGAACCAGTAATATAGTAGTTGGATTATGTATTTTGTAGCCCTTACGTTAGATTAGAGCATTGATTTATTTTTCCTATGATGTTGCTTTTAAAATTTTACTGTGAACTTTTAAATCCATGATCGTTTGAAATTATTTTAAATGAATGTTTCCACAGTTAACAATCATGTCATGCATATGGTAACAACTTTATCGTAGCAGAAAAATAAAGTCATTATGGCTCAATCTCGGTAATTTATGGACTAAAAAACAAAAACAAGGTTGTCTCAACATCACCCAATAAAAATAAAATTGGACAACCAAATTAAAAACTAAATCCAAATCCAAATCCAAATCAAATCAATATTTTAACTAAGCTACATGTTTTTAAATTATTTTGAAAATCACAAGGATACAATGAGTTTGATTCGCGATCATCCATCCACTTAAAAACAATGAACAATTACAAGAATCTTTGTCCTCTAATTTGAGGGCAAACAAATGTGCAATTTTGTTTTTTAATTTTAAAAATAAAACCAAACTGAGATTTAAAAACGCCTTTGATGAAGAACAAACAAAACAAAACAAAACAATGAGAGAAGAATTGGGCGTATGGGACTGTGGCAGTCCATTATACGACTCCTACGAGCTCGCCTCCCTTGCCCATATCATCGACCGCCATCTCATGGCATTGCCGCCGCCTCACTACGGCGGATCACGGCGGTTCTTCTCCAACAAAGTCTCCCACTTTTCTCACATCATGCCATCTCCGCCGCTCTCCGCCTCCACTTTGAAAAAGAAGCCGGTGGGCGAAATGAAGAACAAGCTCAAGAAATTCAAAACCACTGTGAGTCTTTCTGCAATTCTTAACAGATTTGGGTTTTGGAAAAAGAAGTAATTTAATTTCCCACCCATTTGCTAACCTTCAATTTGTGTTCTCAATAAATTAATTATTCAATCTTGTATAATTCAAATTACTTGAATTTAATATTTTCTGCTCTTCTAAATCAATTTTATTTGGATCTAAATTCTAATTTCCTTCATCTCTGGATTCTATTATTTGCATATTTAGTATGCATTAACCTATTATTTATATATATACACGAGTCAAACTCATTTAAATTCGACTACTCAATTTACTCTCAAGCTTCTAGCACTGAAAAAAGGTTTTAGAAAACGGGATAAATAGATGTCGGAAAGAGAATTTGAAAGTAAGATTGAAGGAATGTTTTTGAAAGCAATGTTATAGAGTATAAGCTAAAAATGGAACGGAACTAATTATTTAATTTTAAAAAATAAATAAAATAAAAATTTTGAAGATTTTAAAATTTAATGAATGGTTGAAAATGGAAAGTTTTTTCTTTTTTTTTTTTCTTTATGAACATTTATTATAATGTTTGCTTTTTCTACGGCAAACAAACTATTTAATGAGCTTTACGTTTTGAAAAATAAAATCATATAATTATAAGTGGAAGAAACGTCTGAAATAAAAAAAATAAAAATAAAAAAACCTTTATTATTTTTTCAATTTTGGTATATGTATTTTAAAAAAAAAAAAAAATAGAATTGTTAAAAGTTGATGAATAAAAAATATAATTTTTATAAATAGAAAATGGAATAATGTTGAATAAATAATTGGTTGTATAAAGTAGAATTATTAATTTAAAATTGAGATTGAAAGAAAATTGGGATTATTATTGAATAATATGAAAAACAGTAAAAAGACAGCACTGTTCCACGAGCTCTCCAACCAACATCCCACAATTGCTGTCCCAACAAACTCAATTTAAGACTCAAACACTGTTTTCTTCTTTCAATAGATGTGAAAACGCATGATCCTAACAACCAAACGTGGATTGTTCTAATTCCTAACCTTAAGGATCCAATCCAAATGGGATTTGTAGGGTCGTGGGCCCGATCACGTCGTATTCAAATTTTCATCCAATCTCTCGGCTACATGTTAAAATGGGTCGTTGCAACGTTTCATGTCTAGAATTTAGATCAAGATTTATAATTCAAGTTCAGTGCTTAACGACATTCTGCGACATGACCACATTACTTACTTTTCATAGTTTGTCCTCATTCACATGTTTTTAAGAAAATTTTAAAAAAGTCGACAAAATACCCTTAACTTTAAAGTTCTCATGATTGAGATACCGAAAAGAATTTTGTTAGTATTTGTAATAATTCTCGTTTCTTTTAAACATTTTTTAGTCATTATATCTCATAATTGTTTTCATTCTCTATTTATTCATTTACTTCTCTTTTACTCACAGGTGTCACCGTCGTAGACTCTATGATTGCATAAAGTCAATCGTCATTTTGTCGTCAATTGCACATAGTTTAGCTCATATAGTCACTCGTGTTCTAACTTTTTTTTTCCTCAAAGGGCACGATTAGAATTGTCTTTCGTAAATAAGGGTAGAAAATACGAGATAGGAAATGATTTAACGTTTCATTGTTTCATCAACCTCTTATTTACATTTTTGTTGATTATTCTCGATTATGTTGCAAAGACATTCCAGAGGAAAAAAATATGTTAAATTTGGTGCACGCAAAAGTAAATCACGTGGCCATAAATGGGTTTTTTTTTTTTTTTTTAATGATTTCAAAATAGGGCTTTTATTTGGGCCAGGCCCACAGTCTAGACATTCATGTGGGCTAGGCTGAGTCAGCCCGCAATCTATATGGGCTGGCCTCATCTAATTGAAAACAATCACAATAATTACTTAAATCTCAAAATTAATAAAAAAAAATACTAATTCCCATTAAAATTTTCAATAATACCCTTTAAATTTCAAAAATACTTTATTTAAAAAATAGTTTTCAAAAATTTTATTTATATCTTAAACTAAGCTTAAAAAATGGTTTTATTGTTAATATCGCGCCTAACAAAATATTCATGAACTTTTAAAAAAATAACATTAAAAAGTTTGAAAGTAATTTATGAAGTATCAATAGATGGTTTTCATCCATGTATTGACGATAAAAACTTTTTGTATAAAGGTAGAAGTGTTAATATTACTCTTAAATTTCTAAAATATTTTAAAATTTTCTCTCTAAAATGAGTAAAAGTATTTTTTAAACATTTTACCTTAAAAGGTAAATTTTAAAAGTTGACAATTTTAAAAGTATTTTTATTAATTTAGCATATTATTTATATCATATTATTCTTAAACTGAAATACTAAATTTAGGTTTATTTTTTTAGTCTCACAATTTTCTTATACATATATTAGAAGTGATTTTTTAATAAATTTAAAAAAAAAAAACAAAAAAAAACAAAGATTATAGTACAACTATAAGAATTGGATGTAGACCATTAGGGCGTGAATTATTACGCAAATGTGTGGTGTTGTACTTGATTTGATGTGACACCGTTTGAAAAATGTGAATTTTCGTAATATCAATTCAACATATTTGAATTTTTATAACGTATAAATAAATGAATTTTGAAAATTTCGGTATTATATACCATGTATATATTTCAAAATTGCTTAAATAATATTAGGGTGTTGAATTCAATAATTTTTTTAATATAGATCTATTTATAAAAATTAATAAACTAACCTGAAAATGAATTTTAGAATTTTATTTTAAAAAAAAAAGACTAAAATTATAAATACTATTTGTACGTGTGAATTTTTTTTTGGTATTGTTATGTACCAAGTTTTGAATTTTGTTAAATTCAAATATTTTGATAAAGATAAAATTAAAAAAAAAAATTGTAATCTATGATATCAAATCAAGCCACCAAGCCACCAAGCTTAACAAACAAAAATAAACTTTAAAATTAAGCAATCTCCATCCGTTTTATTTATATATATATATATTTTTGTTAAGGACGAGGAATAGAAATAAAATTAGGAAGAAGTGTATTCTCGTGATCTTTGAATAGGATACAAACTATCAACTAATACTTATAAACAAGAAAAATATAATCTAATTAAATATTGTAAATATTATATCTAAATATATATATATATATATATATTATACTAATTCTACTTTTCAAAATGGAAATAAAGTTAAAAATATATATAATAATAAATTGTGAACAAATGGGAATAAAATTATTATTTAAAAAATGTTAAATAAATACAACTTTGATTAAGATTATTTGTTTAATTTGTCGTGTTTGAAAAAATGGATAATTATTACAATTCCCTTTTATTTTGGGCGCATGACTTTGTAGCCATGGACTTAATTTTGGTCCAAAATTTCTTTAACACGTGTTAAGGTCATTTAAGTCTTTTCCAACTAACATTATTAATACTTCCTTAAATTAAATGCTCAATTCTTCCATTTATTTTCTCCCCAATTAATAACTCATCAAAAACATTTCTCTAATTTCAAGGACACATTCATTGCCGCAACTAAATTATCATATTCTATACTCCTTATCCTTTAATTATACAAAATTATTTTTAATTTTGTACCAAAAAACGCGTTGAGTGTTTACCCATTTTCGCTTGTTCGGATGTGTCTATCGAGACCGACCTATAAGTTACTCATCTCATTGGAGCATTCCAAAAGTCTAACCATCCGAACTTTTATAGGGACTTGGACCTTCCATGTCTATGTTATATCATTTTCTGTGTCCATCTTAGATAACGGGTGCATCTCCAACCTTCAATACATAGGTTAGGAGTGCAATATTGACATGAGACACTATCAATTATATCTTTATCTTTATGTCCCTTTTGTTTATTTCTTAAAATTAACCTAATATACACTCAATCAAAATTAACTCTGAAAAAAAATAATAAAATAAAATAATTATCAATTGAAACCTAGAGTCTTGAACTTCGTTAAAAAAAAAATAAAAAATTAAACTTTTTTTTTTTAAATTTTTTGTTAAAATAATAGATGAAAATTGACATGACACTTAATATCATTTACAGTATTATAAATATTTACAATATTCTTTTATGTATAAAAATTAATTATGTAATATTGTTAATGGTATTTTGTTACAAAGTAAGCAGTTAAATCTTTCACATAATGAAATTAAATTATAAATATTATTACATATGCCTTTAAATTTGTATACATTAATCATTACATCCTTCCCTCACTTTGAGGAAAAATAAAAACTCAACCTTATCTCAAAATTTAGTAATGTTTCATTCCCGTCTTTAACAACGTGAGATCTCATCGTCCACCTCCTTCGAGCTCCAGCATCCTCGCTAACACTCATTTCCCTCTCCAGTCGATGTAGGATCTCATAATTGATCTCCCTTCGAGGGCAGCGTTCTTGTTAGCACTCATTCGTCTGTTCAACTGAGGTGAGATTTCACATTTAAATTTAACAAAAATAAAATAAAATTATAACGTAAAATACCATATTTATTAAAACGAAAAACAGTAACGCATTATTGTTGTTTATGGGTAATTGAAATAGTATTGGAAAGGAGACAAAATGATAAGCATATTATTATGGAAAGAGGAATTATTTGATGGTATGTTATTATGATTTGTTGGAGATGGGACATGACATAATAATAATAATGCATAAGGAATATGAAGCATGGAGAAATATTTATGAAGCCTCCCATGCTTTAACAAAATACATTATGATTCAAAATGAAATTCACAATGGAAGCAATGCTACCATACATTCATCATTTACAAAAAAAAAAAAAAAAAAAAAAAAAAAA
>NW_019268517.1:3056475-3070097 GCF_002738365.1 Cucurbita moschata
AAAAAAAAAAAAAAAAAAAAAAAAAAAAAAAAAAAAAAAAAAAAAAAAAAACATTACAAGTTATGAGATGTGTCGTTGTTGGAGGATAAAGTTGGAAACCAAAAAGAACAGGTTTGAATAGTCAATGGACATTAAAAGTGAACCACTCGGGTCCACTAAATATTTAATTTTTATTTAAAAAAATATATATTGAGTGAAGATGACTTCAGGAGTATTGGATTGAACTTTGATGAAATCATGATAAGATTTTTATGAAAACTAAGAACATTTAATGTTTATAACTGATGTTAGTGATGTGTTGGAAATCGTAAATGTTTTATAACACAACTATGAAAAAATAGATGATTGGATTGTTCGAGTCACCGAACGTGACCAAAAGGGTATTTTGGGGGCATGGGGATGGAATTGGGTTTCACTTCTTTTCAGATGAGCCAAACACTCACTTTTTCTCTCTCCTCAAGACCCACTTTGGAAAAAGAGAGAGTAAAGGAAACGTCCTCTCATCAACAAACCAACCACAAAGTGAAAAACCACCCCATTTCATTTTTTCACTCTTTATTTGGGCCCCATTATTTATTTATTTATTTATTTATTTTGGGTATATAATATTATTTTTAATACTTTTAAAATTAATTCATGTATTATATATCCAATTAAATTTTGTATAGAATGAAAATCCTAACCTTTCAATTTGTATACGGGGGTCGTGAATTTTAGAAATGATAAATATGTCATATTAGATAAAAAAAATATAAATTTAAGAATGTAATAATTAACAACAATATCTATTAGCGGTGTGGGTTTGATCTGTTACAAATGGTATCAGAATGAGTCGTGCGATACACTAATCAGAACCGTATTTATAATAGACAGGGTTGTTACAATCATTTAATTAAAAAAAAAAAAAAAAGTGAGGTGGAGTGACAATAACAAAACCACTTTACAAGCTCAAAACTTGGCTTTTACTTTTGCTTTTGCTTTAGAGAAGCTTAACCAAAATGGATGTCATGGCATCAACAATTTATTTTTATATTTTTTATTATTTAATTTTTATTTTCGGCTACTTTTGTTTTTAAGATATCTTCTTTTTGAACCAAAAGTGTTTCAAACTATTTGTTCCGTCAAAACATTCCAAAAAGAAAATTAATTAAATACTTCTACTTTTTAGAATTTTCTATTTTACTTTTAATTATCTACAATTTCAAAAAAGCTTTTTTTTTTTAATTTTTTATTTTATATAAATTAAATCCCGTATTTCCGTCAATCATTCCAAAAAGAAAATAATTACATTCTCCCTCTTTTTTGAATTTTGTAAACTACTTTTAATCATCAGACTATTTAGTATTTTAAACCATTTATTTTTATTCAAACATTCCAAAAAGAAAATAATTAACTGCTTCATCTTTTAAGAATTTTGTAATTAAAAAAAAAACCATTTTTTTATCACAAAATTTAATTAAAAAAATACCCCCTCAAATTTTAATTTTTAACCATTGGTATTAGTATATATATATATATACACTTCCAAAACCCAAAGTGAATACTTAATAAAAAAAAAAATATTTTTTATTAAATTATAATTTGACCCTAAACTTTTAAAATCTTGTCTATCTAACCTCTAAATTTAAAAAATTATGTCTATTTAAATCCTATATTTTATTTACCTTAAAACTATTAATGATAAAGAAAAAAAAGGTTAAAAAAATTATATATTCTTATTAAAGAAATAGGAGAGAGAAAAAGAGGAGGAGAGAAGTTTTTTTAAAACGACGTCACTTAGAGGATTTAGAGGGTTCATTTAAACGAGTTCCCCAGGGCCAACGGAAGATCGTCGCTCTCATTTTACGAGTTTTTTTTTTTTCGTTGCTTTCTTAGTTGTGTGTGTTCGTGAAAACCAAACAAAAACAGGCACTACCAAACAGAAGAAAATTCGTATTTCTGTGTAAACATCATCACAGTTCTACAGTACACCTTCTTCGTTTTCCGAGAAATTTTCTTCTTCCCTCCAAAGATTTTTAGCCCTACGCTGATTGTTTTTGCAGCAGGAGTGAACCCCATATGTCACATTTTTGAAACTGATTTGAGGTTTTCCTTCGTTTCTATCCTCTCTGCCACTTCTTTTCACATGCCCTTTGTTTCTTTCCTTTAGCTTTTCCTTCCCCCCCTTTCCCCTGTTTTTATTCGCCTTCTTACCCACCATTTTCTCTGGGTACACTGGATTTTGGAGTTTTATACCCCGGAGCCTCTTCTTCTTCCTTCGTTTATTCTTCTTCTTTCGCTGTCTGTCACTTTCAGGGTTTTTCCCATGTCGGGTTCCTCCAAATTGCGACTGGTTCGATGCCCCAAGTGTGAGAATCTTCTCCCGGAGCTCGCTGATTATTCTGTTTATCAGTGCGGTGGATGTGGTACCATTCTACGAGGTATTTTTATTTTTATTTTTTGCTTCTTGTGGGTCGAGCTGAATTTTTATTCTCTTTACCATGTTGGGTTATTGCGATTATTTCGAATTTAGGTTTTAATTTGGTATAATTTTACTGCTCCAATCAAATTTCGTGTTGTTTCTTCGAGGAGAGTGTTTCTGGGATTTGAAGCGGAGTACCTTTTTTGTTCTTTGATTTCACAGCGAAAATTAGAAATCAGGAAGAAGACTCTGTGTCTGATAAGTCGGATGAAGACGGGGTTGGTGGGTTGTCTACTAAATCCACTACTTCTCCTGAAAAAGGGACGGTTGATCTTAGTGATGATGCCTCTGATGTGGATTTAAAGGCGAGTCCTGATTCTTTGCCTTGTGATCTTAAGGGCTCAGAGATGGATAAAGTGGAAGGTGCTGAGAAGGATGTTAACTTGAATATGGATAAAAATGGCTTGAGTGATTTGATGGGAACGGAACAAGTGGATTTGAATGTTCAGATGAACATGATGAAGCTTGGATCAGGAAGAGAATTGGATTGGAAAAGGGGAGAGACAGGTGAGATGGGAGATGGGGTTGAGAAGAATTCAAGGGGTAATGTGAAAAGTGTGAGGTTCTCAACTCCGAACCACGAAGACGATCAAACGAATCGTCAATTGGAGTTCATGTCTGGTGTGCAGGAGCTTTTAACGGGTCGTGGCAATGCCAATGGAGCTGATAAAGTTAAGCACCTCGAACAGGACCGACTCGAGCTTCTGAGGAAGCTGGACGAGTTGAAGGAACAACTTGGTCAGTCTTGGCCAGTCCCTGCCGATGGTGGAATGAGACCTCCTAAACCTTTGAATCACTCTGGTGCTTGGCCTATGGATGGTTCTTCAGGATCAAAGTATGTTGCAGGCTCTTCATTTTCCAACCATTGTTCAGAACCATTTCCTGTTGCCAATGGAATTGAGATGCCTGTCCAAAGCTATTATCCGAACAATACATCTCATTTTGGTGACCCTTTTGGATCGCAAATGCTTAGACGAAACTCCTGCCAGTTTTCGTGTGCGCATCAACAGCACCCTCACCAATATCATTCTGGCCATTATGTCGATACCAGTTTGGATTCGTTCAATCACTACCCTCCAAATCCTCCCTTTCATCAGCCTTCTTGCTCTTGTTTCCAGTGCCAAAATAGATACTCACAGGTTCCATCCTCACTACCTGGTAGCGCTTACTTCAATAGAAGGTTTCCTGATGTTCCCAACAATCCCTCACTATATTCTCATGAGAACACGGCTGCTTATGGGGCATGTGTTAATAATATTAGAACCACTAATCCTCCCGTAAATCTTCGTGATCGACAAGCACAATCACGATGGCCAACTGACTTCAATTCTGAGATTGGTGGCGTCCTTGGCAATCGTCCTCGGAGGACAGTCTTAGTGAGTGGTGGCCGTAATTGCCATCCAATTGCTGGTGGTGCTCCATTTCTAACATGTAACAATTGCTTTGAAATGCTACAACTTCCTAAGAAGCTTATGATGGTTAAGAATCAGCAAAGTGTTCGTTGTGGAGCTTGTTCTACGTTGATCAATTTTACGGTTATCGACAAGAGACTTGTTTTCTCCAATCATTCACGGGGAGGTCGATTTCCCTCAGAGGTTGATGATAGTGATGAACTGGCTGTCAGAGATTATAATTCAAATTTTGGTCACTTGAACCGTACTAATTTCTCTTCTGATGATTATGATAACAACACTCTTTACGATTTCGAGTCACTAGATAGAGAGCCTGTGCTACAGCCCATCGGTACTGGTTTAAGCTCAAATAAGCAACAAGAGATGCCAAGTTTTCATCCTACATCTTCAAGCACCTCAGAGGATGAGGACAGTCCAGATCTTTCAACTGCTCCAAGGGAGGCTACAAACAATTTACACAATTTAATCAAGACGACACGCTCTCCTCCCCTTCCTGGCTCACCGCTTCAGTCATACTTCGATTACTCATCTAATAACCAGACTGCAAACAGGTTTACCAAGGGAAATCGAAGTAGCCGTTCAGATCAGGAGAATGTGAAACCAAATAAGGTTAACTCGCGACAAAACTCTTTGAAAGAAGCATCACTGGCAACCGAGATGGATGTGTCGATGAACGACTACTCTGATACCATGGCGTTTCCTGAGACAAAGGATGCAAGTAAAGAAGATAACCAGCCAAGAGCTAGTAAAGGAGGGGAGTCTTTTTTTGCAAACATTATCAAGAAGAGTTTTAGATCTAATCAAGTCGACGATCGGAGCAGAAGTAATGTTTCAGTTAATGGACAGTTTATATCGTATCGTATGGTTAAGAAAGCTGAAAAGCGTGCTGGACCGATCCATCCCGGAAAATACTGGTAAGCATACTTAAAAACTCTTCTATGCAAATGAGATAGTAGGATGCATGACAGTAAATGTTAGTTTTTGGCTGTACCTCATTCAATTATCTCACCAAACTTAAAACTGATATAGGCTGATATAGTGGTCAAGGGGGCAAGTTAAAGAAAAAGTAAAGGATTTTGGTGGGGTTACAATGCAGAATGTCTGAACTTTAAGATATAGTTTGAGAATATTTAGATTTAAAAAGCGATCTACCTAAGTGTTTCTTCTTTTTATGTAACATGTCATGATGTAAAAGCAAATCTAGCTGTTTGTGTGCAACTTTTTTGGCAAAGTAGTAAGCATAAAACAGAAGTGGCTGCTTTTTACTGTATACTTATGATGTTGTGCCATAGCCCACTTCTCAAAATACCTTCATGCTTGTCTCCATTGTGCTAATGCCACTTCAAATTAATCGAAAACAGGTACGATTCCCGGGCTGGATTCTGGGGCGTCATGGGCGGACCTTGTCTTGGCATAATCCCCGTAAGTTGAAGCTTAAAGCTGATGCATTGACTTGTGTTTTGATTCTTTGGCATGTTCTTAAATTGTCTTGTATGTTTGCAGCCTTACATCGAGGAATTTGACTACCCCATGCCAGAGAATTGTGCAGGAGGAAATACTGGTGTTTTTGTGAATGGCAGAGAGCTTCACCTAAAGGATTTGGATTTGCTTGCTGGTAGAGGGCTGCCCACTTCAAGGGACAGATCTTACATTATCGAGATCTCTGGCCGAGTTCTCGACGAGGACACCGGTGAAGAGCTCGAAGGCCTCGGAAAACTTGCTCCAACGTTAGTGCTAAGCTAATACTACTTTTGGTTGTTTAGAATTCTTCATTGGTTTCTGATATATCTAATGCTAATATATACATACAACATTTTTCTGACTCAGAGTTGAGAAGGTAAAGCATGGATTTGGCATGAAAGTTCCAAGAACAGCTTCTTAATTGGGAACACAAACCTCGTAATCAAATCCTGTATCTCAGTTGGTATGTTCGCAAAGGTTTTCTTGTCTAAATTACCAGAGCATTGTAATGTTTTATATGTTTTTGTTAGTTTAGTGTCAGTGTTTGTGTGGCATGTCTGTGTCTGTATTCAACTGTTGATAAGTTCCCAAGCTTTCCACCATTCTTTGTTCATGGAAAAAGAAAAATTTTGTTACTTAAGAAGATGAACATGAACTCAAAAGGGACCATAATATTTAGGGGAGGGGAAAGGAGAAAATTAATGAGCCCTCGCAACACGAGGAGATGAGATGAGATGAGTCCAGTAGTCACTGTCACTGCCACTGCCACTGTCCCAGACAGTGATGTTGGAATTGCTTCTGACTCAACTAAAAATTGAAGACAAAGCATCCATAAAACAAAGTGAAAAAGAAAAAGTAGAGAATAAAGGGAAAGGAAAAAGGTTGTGTGAAGTATAGAAGAATGTTAGTTTGTTTTGAAATCAGAAAGAAGACAATGGAGCTGCCATGGGCGTTGGCAAGACACTTGGCCTCGCTGCTCGCTGCTCGCTGCTGGCCACAGGTAGGTAACAAGTTTAAGGTCATTAGGGCGACATCTGGGCATTGTGTAGGTCAACCTCTAGTCTGTTGCACCTCAACCCTCGTCTTCCAAGATCATCAATTGCAAGTAATGAATGATACCCATTTCAGTGCATCAGGATCATTACTGCTTTTGTACAAAGTTGCCCATTTCAATGCGTTGAAGTGCTAAAACAACTTCTATTCTACCTATTCTTTAATAGCTTCCTTTACTATAAGTTTCGTTCATTTTTCATTCTTTGAATGCAACCGCTTACCTATCGATCTCACAAATCTAAATAAGGTAATTGGAATGGGATGCATGTTATTCTTGTTTAGGCTTTTTCCTTCGAGCTTCCCTCGAACGTTTTTTAGATGTATTTGCTAGGGAGAGGTTTCTACACCTTTATAAACAATGTTTCGTTTTTCCTCTTCAATTGATGTGGGATCTCACAACTCACTCTCCTTCAGGGTCGAGTGTCCTTGTTGGCACCTGTACCTCTCTCCAATCGATCTCACAATCCACCCCCATTCGAGACCCAACGTCATTGCTGACACATCACCTTGTGTTCCCACCTCCCTTCGGGGCCCGACGATCTTGCTAGCACATTGCCCATTTTTCACCCTCCTTCGAGGCCCAAAGTCCTCGTTGACTCATCACCTTGTGTCCACCTCCTTCAAGTCCCAACTTTCTTGTTGGCATATGACTTGGTATCCACCTCTCTTTGAGGCCCAAAATCTTCACTGGCACCCCTACTTGATGTCTGATTCTGATCATTTATAACAGTCCAAGTCCACTGCCAGCAGTTATTGTCCTCTTTGGACTTTTGTTTTCAAGTTTTCTCTTAAGGTTTTTAAAACGCGTCTACTAAAGAGAGGTTCCCACAATTTTATAAACAATGCCAACCGATGTGAGATCTCACAAAGCATAAGCGGACTCACATGGACAAGTCATTTGACCCATTAGAAATTAGACCATTCTTTTCAAACTAAAGAGAGTTATGACCATGTGGGTATAATTCAAACCTACACGCGTAACTTCTTCATTTGAGTTATGTTGAACATATACGTGCAAAGTGTTATTTCCATCGTGACACCTAAGTATAGGAGTAGTACATGAATAAACTGAGACTATATTCAAATGCGAGCGATCTTGTGAATATGATGACTAAGAAAAACTTAAAAGAATGAAAAGTTATTTCACGTGCACATTCTTTTTTTTTTTTTTTTTGTAACTTAATCTTATAAACTTCAAAATTAAGCGTATTTTGGTCACCTTTCTCATTAACGGTAGAAATTTTCTAAAAACCATCTATGATTAAAATACACATATGATTGATCGTTAAAAAATAACTCTGGGACACTGTAAACTAATAAATTTAAATCTATATTAAAAACACTCATATGTATGATTGACTGACTACCATCGACCGCGGTGATATGGGTCTCCAACAAAGTTTGTCGAAGTTTTCAATACATAGTGGTTTTCGGTGGTGGTCGCTATTGAACGAAAGTATTAAAATTCAATAAATATCATAATTAAACTCAAAATAATTCTAACGTGTAATCTTTAATTAAATATATAAACTTTAATTCATTGAACTATGTTCAAATTGGTAATAAAATATCACAAATCTCTAACATCTTTACCGAAAATATATACCAATTATTGAATCAGAATGTAATTAGTATATCACATGCATCAATAAATTATTGAATTTTACCTAATTATGAACCTTTTTGTAGGTGGAAAATAATAGAGAAATGATTGAAAAAGCTTTCTAACCTTACTAATCACTCCATTATTAATGTTCATCATCATGTCATAATATTTGCATCACTTTTAATTAAATAACTTTTTCCCCATTTCCTTCCCTCTCAACCCATTTAATTCTAAATTTATCTCTAATATTAAATTAATCTCCAACATTAAATTTTAATAACAAAATTAATTAATTTTTTTATTTATAAAATTATAAAGTTTTAATTGATAAATTATTTGCTAATACTCTACTTCATGTATTTATTAATAATGTAATTGAATATTAATGTCAAATTAAACACTAAAAAACTCATTACTCTATTTCTAGTTTAAATATCACTTTATTACAAAATAGAAAATAAATAAATTAAACAAAAAGTAAATATCCATCTGTTTTTTTTTTTGAGTCGTCATTTATGACGTCATTGCTTACTCAATAATTTATGGCCTTGTTTTCAATTAAATTTAATTAAAATCTGGAATTTTGTAGAATTTGGACGTAGGAAGGCTATGGTCAACGAGGTAAGCCCATGCATGACTGAATAATTAATGTCGGCTTATTTAGGACTTTTTTATTTTTATTTTATTATAAAAGCCTCAATATAATATTCTCATTCTTTTTAAATTTATATTATTAAATTTATTTGCATATTGTAATTAATAATTAATAATAATAATCTTGAAACAATTAAAGTATTTTAAATTTAACGTTCCGAAATAGAATATTTAAGCAAATCAAACTTTTAATACAATAAAAATATAATTTCCTAATTAAAACTATTCTAATTTTTTTTTTAAAATTTTTTTTATCAAAAGTTTTTAAAACGCTTCTAGATAGGAACTCATGTGGTATCTCACAATCTACCTTGGGGGCGAGGGTGGGGACAGAACCCGTCATTCCGAACCGTCCCTTAATTCAAAGGTGGTAGATGAGATGGGTAAAAATAGAGCAATGGGATGATAAGCCTTACGTTTGAATTGACATCAGCATCCCCCACTTCTACTCATCCACAGCCACAGGCCCGTTTCCATGTTAATTCTTCCATTCTCAAATTGCTCATTACAGCTTCAACTCTCCCAAGATTCCATTTTTATTACCTTCCATTCTATAAATCCCTTCTCTCTTCCTCTTCGCCTTCCTCATCATATTCTCAATTTCTTTCTCTTCTCTGTTTTTCCAATAACCAGAACCACCGCCGCCGCCATGGATGCTCCGGTGCCTCATTTGGCCATTCTTCCCAGCCCCGGGATGGGCCATTTAATTCCACTTGTTGAATTCGCCAAACGCCTTGTTTTGCACCACCATATAACTGTCACTTTTGTCGTCCCTTCCGACCATCCGCCGTCCAAGCCTCAAAAATCTCTCCTTCATTCCCTCCCTTCCGGCATCGATCACACCTTCCTCCCGCCGGTTAGCTTCCATGATCTTCCCCATGGATCCAAGATTGAAACCATCATTACCCTCACTGTTTCTCGATCTCTCCCATCTCTTAAGAATGTACTGAAATCCATGGTGACTAGTTCAAACCTCGTTGGCTTGGTCGTTGATCTTTTCGGCACCGACGCGTTCGATTTAGCTAGAGAATTCAACATTTCCCCTTATATTTTCTTTCCTTCCACCGCTATGGTTCTCTCATTTGCTCTGTTTCTTCCCAAACTCCATGAATCCGTCGCCGGCGAGTACGGTGACCTCCAGGAGCCGATCCAAATTCCGGGATGTATTCCGATTCACGGCAAGAATCTATTGGACCCAGTTCAAGATCGGAAGGACGAAGCCTATAAATGGACATTTCACAACATGAAGAGGTACGTTTTATCAGATGGGATTTTTCTCAACAGCTTCCCGGAATTGGAGCCCGGAGCTATCAAATTTCTCCGAGAAGAGAAACAGGGGAAGCCCCCTGTTTACCCAATTGGGCCATTGGTGAGAATCGATTCCAATGGAAGCAACGAGAAGGCAGAGTGCCTGAAATGGTTGGATGAACAGCCAAATGGGTCTGTTCTATACGTGTCATTTGGAAGTGGGGGCACTCTGTCTAGCCATCAAATCAACGAATTAGCCATAGGATTGGAAATGAGTGGACAAAGATTCATATGGGTGGTAAGAAGTCCAAGCGATAAGGTGGCCAACGCTACCTATTTCAACGTCCATAGCCACGACGACCCTTTAAATTTCTTACCAGAAGGGTTCGTAGAAAGGATGAAAAACAGGGGATTGGTGGTGCCGTCATGGGCGCCGCAGACTCAGATCCTTAGCCACAGCTCCACCGGCGGATTCCTGACTCATTGTGGATGGAACTCAACGTTAGAGGCGGTGGTTAATGGAGTTCCTCTGATCGCATGGCCGCTTTATGCAGAGCAGAAAATGAACGCGGTGATGCTGACAGAGGAGATGAAGGTGGCGTTGAGGCCAAAAATGAACGAGAAGGAAGGGATTGTGGAGAAGGAAGAGATTTGGAAGGTGGTGAAGGCGGTGTTGGAAGGTGAAGAGGGGAAGAAACTGCGAGAGAAAATGAAGGAATTGAAAGAGGCAGGTGAAAGGGCTGTTGGGGAAGATGGGTTGTCCACTAAAATAGTGTGCGAGATGGTTGAGAAGTGGAAGAGCAAGATTTCCTCTTGATTTGCCTTTATCCTTACAAAACCATATCTATGTTCATATTTAAAAAGTTGATCTACTTTTGGTGGTTCGTTCTTAAATTTTCAATTTTATATCTAAGTCGGTATGAATAAATCAAGTTAGACCAAGTGTGGATTGTAGGGGTCGACTTTTGGCTAGCCGAGGTCGAGGAGAACGGCTTGAGGTTTGGCCTGTTTTCACATGGTAACAATCTATAATGAGGAGTGGTTTCTATGTCATTAATGGTGGGCGGGAATTGAAGAATTGACAGTACAGATTGGAAGGTTGATAGGACTACGTTTGTGTGGGTATTCCAGCGCACACTTGTAACAATTCAATTTTAGTTCCACTCCAATTCTCATATTCATATATTCTTCTTCTTTTATGATAATTATAATGATAATAATAATAATCCCACTGCTAGTAAATATTGTCCACTTTAGCCTGTTACATGTCGTCATCATTCTCACGATTTTAAAACAGTTTGCTATAGAGAGGGAGAGGGTCTAGCCCTACTGTGCGACTAGTGTCTCGCACTGTTCGGTGACTAGACTTAATACCATTTGTAGCAGCTGAGCTCGTTCCTATATTGTTTTCTTTGGCTTTCTCTTTTGGGCTTCTCCTCAATGTTTTACAATGAACGTGCTAGAGAGGTTTCTAGAATTTAAGGAATGGGACTGTGGGATCTCACATTTTCAAACCAAAGGCCAAATCTCCTTCCACAATTCTCTCCCCTCAATCATCAACCATTTTTTCCTCACCAAGAAAACCAATGCATCATTTTTTGGCAGCCATAGCCAAAATGATCCATTGATGTTATTGCCGGACGGGTTTGTGGAGAGAAACAAGGGAAGGGGATTGGTAGTGTCGGCCCAACCAACCCATGGTCCACCTGAGCAAACTGAACCACCTGACCCGAACCGCTACCCGAACTGGACTGCTGTCCCGCGACTGCAGAAAGTACCCACATGTGACACCTGCGACAAGAACACTTCCCGGCGCGTGTCAGTTCAATTTTCACCCGTTTAATTTGTGTTTGCCTGATTTTCATACTGATTCCAATTCTAACCTTATTATATGTGAATTATGACCTAAGGGAGGAAAATAAGTCTTTTTGGACATCCTATTCGTGTAGTAACGCTAAACGAAAGGACACGCGTCAATCAAGTAAGTCAATTGAGTATGTGTACATGCTAGTTTAGTTACCTTAGGTGGTTAGACTTTCCACAAGTAATGTGAAGTACTATGAGAAGTCAAAAGAGGATAGGAAATTGTGAACTATGTGCTCTGGGTGTTGACTTTTTTTATCACCCTGTTGAGCATATATGTCTTTTTTGCATGAAGTTTGTATGATGTATCTAGATATTTGATGTGTGCACAACAAGTTAATGTTTATGATTCATTATTATGTTAAGTAGAGATTTGCAATTAAGGTAACACTTCTATACGAGCCTAACAGACCACCACAACTTACTAACGGCCTTAAGAGGTATTCGGCTGCAAGTTGAGTGAATGGTGTCATAACTTCGTGGGGGACTAGGGAGTTCCTAATCAAGACCCGACTACTCCTAACAGTTATAGCATGGAAAATTAGGGGCGTACATTCAACCAGACCAACCTAACCCGAATTATAGGGATTGGGTTGGGTTAACTTTTCTGAATCGGAATTGACTCGGTTCGGTTTCAAGTTCATGGGACAAAACCCTCAAGTCTTATACATCCTTATTGTTTATAATATAAACAAACAATCGTTCATAAGTTTTGTTTTAATGTTAACGAATATGGTTTATTATAGATTTATTTAATATGATTTATACCTTAGATTATTTTAAAATAAAAGTATATTATTTTCATTTTAAGTAAACTAAAATAAATTTTTTGGAATTTAGAATTTCTAAATTTCATTTTATGGATTCTAAAATGAATTCTTTTAAATTGAAAATTTGTTGGTTGGAAAGGGACAGAAACTTTTTAAAATTATTTTTACTTTCCATCAATGATTGAACTAGTGTATAAATAAATTTAAATATCTACTTTTATTAAAAGTTAACCAGATTTTGTTAATATGTGATAAATAATTCTAAATTCTTATATATGTATTACAATTTATATATATATATATATATATATATATATATATATATATAATATATATATTTATTTATTTTTCTAATAGCTTGGAACCTTTTAAAAATAAGACTATTTCAATTAAAATATTTTTATAATATATTTTATTTTTGTTATATATATATAGTATTTTTAGGCTAATCATTTTTTAATTTCATGATCGGTCCTATATATAGTATTTTTAGACTAATCAATTTTTAATTTCATGATCGGTCCTTATATTTTGTTTACTTTGATCAATTTTTAAAAAGTGTCAGTATTTAGTTGTATTTAATTTTATAATAATGTTGAATTATATTAATATGTTACCCCTCGTTGTTTTGTTTTTTTTAATAATTATAGATTGATTTATGTCTGTTTGTAAACTTTTAATATCTTTTATTTAAGATTGTATCAAATAATTATAAAATGTGGATAAATAAAAAAAAATAGAAAATTAATTTTTTTAACAACTAGACAACTCAACGAGAGGATAGAGAGTTGGGTTGTGAACATTTTCGGGTTAGGTTGGGTTACCAATCCAACCAACTAGAACTTTTTTGGTTGGCCAAAAAATTCGCTCAACTCAACCCAACTCGAACCATGTACAACCGTATGAAAAATATGAGACCCACTTTGTACAAACCATTTAGCTAGATGACTAAGCCCCTTCCTAGTGAGGGGGACTATTATGGACCTAGGTGGTTGCAACTCACCCCTAAGATACCAAGTTGTAACGCAAGAAAAAAAAAAAAAAAAAAAAAAAAAAAAAAAAAAAAAAAAAAAAAAAAAAAAAAAAAAAAAAAA
>NW_019268517.1:3070736-3071468 GCF_002738365.1 Cucurbita moschata
GGGACTTAATTTAGAGAAATCAGTAGTTTTGGACACCTCACGGGCAAAGAAACGCTAGCGAAAGGGCACGCGTCAACCAGGTAAGTCACCACCCGGTTTTTAGGAAGAAATACTTGTAGGATTCGCTAGGATTGCATGCATGCTAGTAGTTCTGCTTCAGATTAGCTATTCATGTAAGTTACTAGTCAGTTTATCTGTCGTGGTTGAATTGTGTAAATTACATGAGTGTTGCTTGTATGCCTTAGGCTTCCGCCGTATGTATGCATGCGTTATTTTATGTGTAGAATTGAGTATGCCGGGTTTCGGGTGTTTGATGGACGAATTCGCCCCATTGAGCGCGAACTTAGTGCTCTGGGTGCTTGATGGAGGTCATCGCCCCGCTGAGCCGGTATGCCTAGTTTGCATGAATTACATACTATGATGTAGAAGAAGATTACATGCACCCTCTGTTAATTATTTCCTTGATAAGATTAGGGAATCTTGGATAGGAGTGAAATGCCGCTCCAGCCTGACTTAATCTTTCCCTAGGAACTTAGTGGTTTACCACGGTAAGAAGGTACCCCGGAGCGTTCATAGATTGCTAGCGTGTGAACGGTAACTATAGCTTCGTGGGAGGACCAAGGGGTCCCTGATCAGTCCTTACTGCTCTTAGCCATTTCGCATGGGAAATGTGTCCCCACGTCGTACAGCCCATTAGCTGCATGGGAACGGGTTGGGTCGCGCCCCCCATAG
>NW_019268517.1:3071817-3077650 GCF_002738365.1 Cucurbita moschata
ACTGCAGAATTGGGCGCGCGTGGCAGGCGCGCGTGCGGCCTGCGGCTGGCGCCTTCCCGCGCGCGTGGCCACGCATTTCCAGCGTGCTGCTGGGCGCGTGAGCGCGCGTGGGACGGCCAATTTGGCCCGGTTGTTTTCTGTTTTCTCGATTTTTGTCCCGGCTCCAGTTCTAATACTGTTTTTACGTGGATAGGGACTTAATTTAGAGAAATCAGTAGTTTTGGACACCTCACGGGCAAAGAAACGCTAGCGAAAGGGCACGCGTCAACCAGGTAAGTCACCACCCGGTTTTTAGGAAGAAATACTTGTAGGATTCGCTAGGATTGCATGCATGCTAGTAGTTCTGCTTCAGATTAGCTATTCATGTAAGTTACTAGTCAGTTTATCTGTCGTGGTTGAATTGTGTAAATTACATGAGTGTTGCTTGTATGCCTTAGGCTTCCGCCGTATGTATGCATGCGTTATTTTATGTGTAGAATTGAGTATGCCGGGTTTCGGGTGTTTGATGGACGAATTCGCCCCATTGAGCGCGAACTTAGTGCTCTGGGTGCTTGATGGAGGTCATCGCCCCGCTGAGCCGGTATGCCTAGTTTGCATGAATTACATACTATGATGTAGAAGAAGATTACATGCACCCTCTGTTAATTATTTCCTTGATAAGATTAGGGAATCTTGGATAGGGGCGAAATGCCGCTCCAGCCTGACTTAATCTTTCCCTAGGAACTTAGTGGTTTACCACGGTAAGAAGGTACCCCGGAGCGTTCATAGATTGCTAGCGTGTGAACGGTATCTATAGCTTCGTGGGAGGACCAAGGGGTCCCTGATCAGTCCTTACTGCTCTTAGCCATTTCGCATGGGAAATGTGTCCCCACGTCGTACAGCCCATTAGCTGCATGGGAACGGGTTGGGTCGCGCCCCCCATAGAGGGACTAGATGGGCGTAGGGGTACTCAGCACACCCCTAGGCTAGGTACCATGTAGTCCCAGATAGCCATGTGGAGGTAGCACCTCATAGAGAGATACCGACCATATTAGCTTGGCATATAGAACCTCTGGGCGTTTAATGAGAGAACGAAAAATCAGTGAAACCCAAGGGGCAAGCCCCAAGGGACCTAGATTGGAGCCAGTCGCCCTAGAACCGAAATAGGAAACCGTGGCAACCTATTGAATTAAGATGCGAAAAGAGCCTACAAGTAGGTGGCTTACTGAGTATAATTTTTATACTCATCCTTGCTATGTTTTCCTTTTTTTTTTCAGGAGCGCGAGGCGTCGGTCAAGAGTGGGCGTGATCTGAAGGGAATTGTCACAGAGGGATGGGTTGTCCCGGGGCGTCAGTCCAGTCTTAGTCTTTATTTTTGTATTCGCATTCCTTTTAAATTTATTTTCCAAACGGTCTTGTGATCTGTGTTATCGTTCGAAAAACTTTATTGAAATTTGATGATTTTTGCTACTTCATATTTAAATCTCTTGTGCGTCTGTGTCGTGTCGTTGGTCACTGTCCGTAGTAAAATATTGGGCTGTGACAAATTTGGTATCAGAGCAGTCAGGTTATAGGTCCTGTAGACATTTAGGGTAGAGAGTCGTGTCCTCTGTGACTTCGCTCGTCAATCACATGCCGCTCACGACCAGACGTTCTCACGCGACGGAAACATGGAGACAAAGGTTAAGTTAGTATTTATAAAGCATACCATGACTGACTAGGGCATTATATCGCACATTACCTAAGAGATGTGTTGTGAATGAATTGTGACCATAGTTCTGTGTTATCCTGGTAGATAATGGCACCAAAGAGACGCGAACCGTACGTAGGGCCAGGACCTAGAAGGGGAAGAAGAGAGGAAGTTCAGGACACCTCGGTTGCAACACCTGAAGAGGAACAACCTGAACTTCAGGAGGAGGTTGGGGATATGCCCCAAACTAGCGAGGGGACAGTACCACAGCCATCAAGATCGAAAAGACGCCGAATGAAGGCCAAGGCCCGAAGGCGGCTTGAGACACCCCCTACTACTCCCTTCTCCGAGGAGGCCCCATCGGATCCAACCCCGTGTACAGCAGTCCCACTAAACCAGCCATTAGCCATGCCCTCAGCGGAGATGTTTCAGACGTTCATGATGACGTCGATGGAAAATCAGGCTCTGACGAACCAGATGATTCAGACCATGATGTCTAATCAGTCGACAGGGCAAGGGGGCAAGGATTCAGGGACTATGACTGTGGAGTCCCGCTACTTGAGAGATTTCCAAAGGCATAAACCGCCTTCCTTTGACGGAGGCAAGATGGATCCTATCGCCGCTGAGAATTGGCTAGAGGCCATAGAAACGGTCTTCCATTTTATGAACTGCCCACCAAAGTATGAAGTCCATTGTGGGACATATATGCTGAAAGGAGAAGCGCACTTCTGGTGGAAAGGTGCTCAGAAAACCATAGTACCACAAGGAGAGTTTATTACATGGTGTCAGTTTAAAGACGCATACCTCCACAAATACTACCCAATCACTGCCAGAGTGAAAATGCAGGCCGAGTTCCTCACATTGAAACAGGGAGACAGATCAGTGGGGGATTATGACTTGGAGTTCAATAGGCTGGCAAGGTTTTCTCCAGCCTATGTTAGTTCTGAGGAGTTGAAGGGCGAACGATTTATCGCTGGCCTGAGGGAAGAACTAAGGGGGAATGTGGCATCCCAGTCATCCTTTGTCTATACGAAAGCCCTTCAGGTGGCGACCCTGCTCGACTCGCCCCGTACCGACAAGCTTCAGTTGGGAATAGCACAATCATCCCACACTGCGGCTCAGGGAAAGGGGGCATACCCTAGCCACCCCAGAACTGGCAGACCACCCCGTGGCCGCACTGATAGGCGAGGGAGAGCCCCGGTACGGAACATGACTTTGTGCCCTTATTGTCGGCGCCCTCACACGGGGGAATGCAGAGCAGGGACAGGCGCCTGCTACAGATGCGGTCAGGTAGGGCACTTTGCAGCGAATTGCCCTCAGAGAAACGATCAGCGTGTCAACCTGCCTGCAGTACAGCATCAGAGGGGCCAAGCCGGCCAACATCAGCAGGGGCGAGCTGTAGCCCATGCAACAACAGCCAGGCAAGTTGACCAGCCTGACGCGGTTGTCACAGGTACGCTACCCGTATTTGGTCATCTTGCATTAGTGTTGTTTGATTCGGGTTCGACGCATTCATTTGTATCTGAAGAGTTTGTAGAGCTAGCACAGCTAGAGAAAGAACTTTTAGAGAGTACCCTATCAGTGTCTACCCCTGCTCACAAGCTGTTGCTAGCTACCCATAGGGTTAAGGGAGGTGGAGTAACAATAGCAGGGCGTGTCATCGAAGCTACACTGATAGTGTTAAGTATGCAAGACTTCGATGTCATCCTGGGTATGGATTGGCTAGGCGAGAATCGCGTCTTGATAGACTGCGAGACCCGAATAGTGACTCTCAGGCTCCCGTCAGGGGACAGCTTTACCTACAAGGGAGCCACTTCCAAAGGGGTTCCGAGCGTCATAACCTCGCTAAGGGCTAAGAAGTTGATTCGTGGTGGCGCAATTGCATTCCTAGCCAGCGTGACCTTACATAATAGTAACAAACAAAAACCCTCATCGGTACACATCGTCAGGGAGTTCGTAGATGTCTTTCCGGAGGATCTGCCGGGTTTGCCCCCAGCTAGGGAAGTCGATTTTGGGATTGATTTAGAACCAGGAACGGTGCCGATCTCCAAGGCACCTTACAGGATGGCACCTGCAGAACTCAGGGAATTGAAGGAACAGTTACAGGAATTGTTGGATAAGGGTTTCATCCGACCCAGTGTATCACCCTGGGGAGCCCCTGTTCTGTTTGTCAAGAAGAAGGACGGGTCCATGCGGATGTGTATTGATTACAGAGAATTAAACAAGGTCACTATAAAGAATAAGTACCCTCTCCCGAGAATTGACGACCTGTTTGATCAGCTACAGGGAGCAACAGTTTTCTCCAAAATTGACCTAAGGTCGGGGTATCATCAGTTGAGGGTCAGAGAAGGGGATATACCCAAGACAGCCTTCAGAAGTCGTTATGGGCATTACGAGTTTCTTGTTATGTCTTTTGGCCTTACCAATGCACCAGCTGTTTTCATGGAGCTAATGAACAGGGTGTTTAAGGAATTCTTAGACACCTTTGTCATAGTGTTCATCGACGACATTCTGGTATACTCTAAGTCAGAGGCAGATCATGAAATACACCTCAGAAAAGTCTTGACAATACTGAGAGCTCAGCAGTTGTATGCCAAGTTCTCTAAGTGTGAGTTTTGGTTGTCTGAAGTTGCGTTTCTGGGTCACGTGGTGTCAAGCAAGGGGATCACAGTGGACCCAGCTAAGATAGAAGCAGTGATGAGGTGGCCACAGCCGACCACAGTCACAGAGGTGAGGAGTTTTCTTGGGCTAGCTGGTTATTACAGAAGGTTTGTTCAGGATTTCTCCAAAATTTCCTCGGCGCTGACTCAGCTAACCAGGAAGGGCAAGCCCTTTGCTTGGACTCCAGTCTGCGAACAGAGTTTCCAGGAACTCAAGAAGAGGTTGGTGACTGCACCAGTCCTTACAGTTCCAGACGGGTCAGGTAATCTCGTGGTGTACAGTGATGCATCAGGGAAAGGCTTGGGGTGTGTGCTCATGCAGAAAGGTAAGGTGATAGCGTATGCTTCTCGACAATTGAAAGAATATGAACGAAACTACCCCACGCATGATCTCGAGTTAGCAGCGGTAGTGTTTGCCCTTAAAACGTGGCGGCACTACCTGTATGGGGAAAAAGTACAAGTCTTCACGGATCATAAGAGCCTCAAGTACTTATTCACGCAGAAGGAGCTCAATATGAGACAAAGGCGATGGTTGGAGCTGGTAAAGGATTATGACATAGAGATTCTGTACCATCCAGGCAAAGCCAACGTGGTGGCTGATGCATTGAGCAGGAAGGCTGTGCACACTTCTGTGATGATCACCACACAGGAAAAACTGCAAGATGAGATGAAGAGGGCTGGGATAGACGTGGTGATTAAGGGTGGTAATGTTCAGATAGCACAGTTAACTATACAGCCTACCCTACGAAAGAAAGTTATCGACGCTCAGAGGTCTGATGAACACCTTAGTAAAGTGTGGAGTCAGATTGAGACAGAGAGGCCAGCAGGGTATTCTATCTCCCCAGACGGGGGTCTGCTATGGCAAAACCGCCTGTGCGTTCCCCGAGACGAGGGAATCTTAAAAGATATTATGACCGAAGCCCACGATACATCTTATGTGTTCCACCCTGGAAGTACAAAGATGTATCAGGATCTGAAGAGATTTTACTGGTGGTCCGGAATGAAGAGGGACATAGCGGATTTCGTAAGCCGTTGCTTGACCTGCCAGCAGGTGAAGGCCCCGAGGCAGCGCCCAGCAGGATTGCTACAGCCCCTGAGCGTCCCTCAGTGGAAATGGGAAGCAGTCTGTATGGATTTCATTTCGGGTTTGCCAAAGACAAAGCAGGGTTTCAACGTCATATGGGTGATTGTGGACAGACTGACTAAGACAGCCCACTTTATTCCAGGAAAGTCCACATATCGAGTAGACCGGTGGGCTCAGTTATATATCAAGGAGATAGTACGCCTGCACGGGGTACCAGTGTCCATAGTATCAGACCGGGACACCAGGTTCACCTCTCAGTTCTGGAGGAGTCTTCAGAAGGCACTAGGAACTCAGTTGAGGTTCAGTACAGCATTCCATCCTCAAACGGACGGACAGACCGAAAGGCTGAATCAGGTTTTAGAGGACATGTTGCGAGCCTGCTCCTTAGATTTCGCTGGGTGTTGGGACGAACATCTGCCT
>NW_019268517.1:3079406-3084178 GCF_002738365.1 Cucurbita moschata
GTAAATTACATGAGTGTTGCTTGTATGCCTTAGGCTTCCGCCGTATGTATGCATGCGTTATTTTATGTGTAGAATTGAGTATGCCGGGTTTCGGGTGTTTGATGGACGAATTCGCCCCATTGAGCGCGAACTTAGTGCTCTGGGTGCTTGATGGAGGTCATCGCCCCGCTGAGCCGGTATGCCTAGTTTGCATGAATTACATACTATGATGTAGAAGAAGATTACATGCACCCTCTGTTAATTATTTCCTTGATAAGATTAGGGAATCTTGGATAGGGGCGAAATGCCGCTCCAGCCTGACTTAATCTTTCCCTAGGAACTTAGTGGTTTACCACGGTAAGAAGGTACCCCGGAGCGTTCATAGATTGCTAGCGTGTGAACGGTATCTATAGCTTCGTGGGAGGACCAAGGGGTCCCTGATCAGTCCTTACTGCTCTTAGCCATTTCGCATGGGAAATGTGTCCCCACGTCGTACAGCCCATTAGCTGCATGGGAACGGGTTGGGTCGCGCCCCCCATAGAGGGACTAGATGGGCGTAGGGGTACTCAGCACACCCCTAGGCTAGGTACCATGTAGTCCCAGATAGCCATGTGGAGGTAGCACCTCATAGAGAGATACCGACCATATTAGCTTGGCATATAGAACCTCTGGGCGTTTAATGAGAGAACGAAAAATCAGTGAAACCCAAGGGGCAAGCCCCAAGGGACCTAGATTGGAGCCAGTCGCCCTAGAACCGAAATAGGAAACCGTGGCAACCTATTGAATTAAGATGCGAAAAGAGCCTACAAGTAGGTGGCTTACTGAGTATAATTTTTATACTCATCCTTGCTATGTTTTCCTTTTTTTTTTCAGGAGCGCGAGGCGTCGGTCAAGAGTGGGCGTGATCTGAAGGGAATTGTCACAGAGGGATGGGTTGTCCCGGGGCGTCAGTCCAGTCTTAGTCTTTATTTTTGTATTCGCATTCCTTTTAAATTTATTTTCCAAACGGTCTTGTGATCTGTGTTATCGTTCGAAAAACTTTATTGAAATTTGATGATTTTTGCTACTTCATATTTAAATCTCTTGTGCGTCTGTGTCGTGTCGTTGGTCACTGTCCGTAGTAAAATATTGGGCTGTGACACAAGTAGTCCTATAGAGCCATGCACGAGGTAGCTCCTAGTAGGTCACTAGTCATTTACACCTCAACATAAGGAACTGTTAGGGTTTAAATGAAATGATGATGAACCAGAGCAGACCCAAGAGGTTAAGACTAGAACTAGACGTTCGAGAGCCAATGAGAAGTCCGTGTTTATCTGTTAAGCTTAGAATGCGATGAGAGCCTACAAGTAAGTGGCTTATTGAGTATTAACTTTTATATCCATCCTTGCTACGTTTTTCTTTTTCAGATGCCTAAGGTGTCAGGTCAAGAGAGGACGTGTTTGAAAGATGTGGATTGCCATAAAGGAAATTATGTCATGAGGTGCAAGTCCGGTCTTTGTTTTTGTATACAAATTTTCATATCTTTCAATGTCAAAACTAATCAACTATTTGAATCATTGAATTGAAATTCCCTTTAGAAATGAATGATTTCATTTGATGTCTTTTCAAATATTTTCTTACTCTCACCTTATCATTTTGAATCAGACTCATTGTAAAATATTGGGTCGTGACAACTACCCTCACCCATGGCTCCAAAGCCGGGTTTATGTCTACGAGCCATTGCGAGAGGAATTGCCCAAAGCTTGAGCACTTTATGGAGTGAAGAAAACAAAAAAGAGTGCGGCGGCTGAAAAGGTTAAATAAATCTAGAAGCATGTTGAATATGAACAGTTGAGATACATGACAGATTCACAAGATTAACGCATGTTTATGCACCGATTAAAGTACTCAATTAAAATGTTTAAGACCCTTACCATATAATTAACCAAATTATATAGTTCATGCACATATTTGTCATCCCTACAAGTGGGCCATCCCCTCTGTTTCTTTTTCAATAAATCAAGAGCTGCATGCTTCACTCTGCATTCCCATCTCTGCCTTTCTCCATTTCCACCGCCATGGGAGCTCTGCACAAACCTTCCCAATCCCATATTGTTATGGTGCCAAGTCCAGGAATTGGCCATCTAATTCCCCTCCTCCAGTTCGCCAAACGCCTTGTCTCCCTCCACGCCTTATCCGTCACCGTCGCCATTCCCTCCGACGCCCCTCCGACCAAAACACAAAAAGCTCTCTTCACCAACCTCCCTTCCACCATCCAACCTCTCTTCCTCCCGCTCCTCTCCTTCTACGATCTCCCCAAACACACCAAAATTGAAACCATCATCGCTCTCTCTGTAACTCGCTCTCTTCCGTTCATTCGCGACCTCTTCAAATCCCTCATCGGGAAAACCCATCTTGTTGGCCTTATCGTCGACCACTTCAGTACTGACGCCTTCGATGTCGCCATCGAATTCAACGTCCCTCGCTACCTTTTCTTCCCTCCCTCCGCCATGTCCCTTTCCTTCGCCTTTCAATTGCCCAGCCTCGACCAAATCGTCTCCGGCGAGTTCAGGGACCATCCCGAGCTGATTCCGATTCCTGGGTGTATTCCGATTCATGGGGAAGATCTCTTGGAACCGGCTCAAGATAGGGAGGATGATGCGTACAAGCTATTACTCCATAACTGTAAGAGGTATAGATTGGCCGATGCTATTTTTCTTAACAGCTTCCCGGAATTGGAGCCGGAAGCTATGAAAGCTCTGCTAAAGGAGGAAGCAGGGAAGCCCCCTGTTTATCCAGTGGGTCCGCTGGTGAGAAACGATTGCAGTGAAAACGGAAAGAGAGCGGAGTGTTTGAAATGGCTTGATGAACAACCAAATGGGTCGGTTCTGTTCGTGTCATTTGGGAGCGGTGGGACTCTGTCGAGTGCTCAAATCAAGGAATTGGCGTTGGGATTGGAAATGAGCGAGCAGAGATTTCTATGGGTGGTAAGAAAGCCAAACAACGAGGCGGCTAATGCAACGTTTTTTAGCGACGAGAACGAGAACGAAGCGTCGAGCTTCTTGCCGGAGGGGTTTATGGAGAGGACGAAAAACAGGGGAATGGTGGTGTCATCGTGGGCGCCACAGGTTGAGGTGCTGAGGCATGAGTCCACCGGGGGGTTCTTGAGCCACTGCGGGTGGAACTCGACGCTGGAAGGCGTGGTGAATGGGGTTCCGCTGATTGCTTGGCCTCTGTACGCAGAACAGAGGATGAACGCCCATATGCTGACAGAGGACATTAAAATAGCTTTGAGGCCGAAGAAGGAGGAGGAAAGTGGGATTGTGGAGAAGGAAGAGATTGCAGAAGTGGTAAAGTCGTTAATGGAAGGCGAAGAGGGGAAAAGAATTCGAGGGAAAATGAAGAATCTGAAAAATGCAGCGGAAAGAGGTGCGGGGGAAGATGGGTATTCATCCAAAGCAGTGTGTGCAATGGGTATGAAGTGGAAGAAGACGATGATGAGCTCCCAAAATGGGTATGAATTGGAAGAACGTGAAGATCTGCAATAATAAAAAGCTTTTGAATCTTGAATTGCCTCTGGGGGGATTGAATTTGTTGTCTTGAATCACAACTCCCTCACTTTGTACAATTTGAATGTGATGATAACAACCGAATTTAGTGTATCTTGTTTGGCTCGATAAAATTGTGCTTTGATTGTTATAAATGGTATTAGAGTCAGACATATAAGGGTGTGGTGTGGCAATGAGATTTTATGGGGCCCTTACAAAGGGGTGAATTGTGGAGATTTTATATCCATCATAGAGGGAACCAAATTTTCTTACCAGAGTGTGTAAATCTCTCCTCAGTAAGCAGTGGATTTTGTCCATTACAAATGGTATAGTATTAGAGCCAAAATTAGAATGGTTCTAATTTAATGCTTTTGAAATCCTTTACCCAATATGAATTCACGTCACAAAAAAGTCCATCGTATCCGCGTATATGAAATATTCTAGAAAGTCTTTAAACAAAATACTTTTGCTCATTTTTCAAAATAATAAAGTTTAAGGCAATATATAGTTTATTTGAATCTCGTTTTTAATGGGTTGAAATATGACTTCTAGACCTATTTATTAGCTAAACTTTGAACCTAACAAGAGACAAATAATTAATAACCGAATATATTCCATATGTTACCTTAATTCATACTCATTTTGTTCTTTTTAATGTGATTTTTTAAAAACTCTTTTAACATGTTTTATTTTCTCCAATTATTTGTGTGTTGCAATGGCTTTATGGTTTTCTTTATATTTATTTATTTTATTGTTATTTTATATTGATAAAAAAAAAATTATTTTTATTTAACAAATATATTTTAGGTTGGAAGGAGTAAATAAATATATTTTATTTTATTTTTAAAATATATCATGTATAATTAAAAAGTGATCAATTTTAAATATTAATTAAAGGTTAATTATTGTTTTAAAACAAGTTTTTGTTGATAATTTGAATTTAATTTATCATAATTAGTTAAATAATAATAATAATAATATATATTTTTTATGTAAGAAAAGACACGACCTTTATAATATGACTACCACTGCATGCATGGATGATATTATGTACGGAAAACTATTTTTTAGATCAAAATAATGAAATTATAACATAAATTAGGCACCGTCATCCATACGTGAGGTGAGGTTCTTGTTAGATATAGGATGGATATTTAAAAATATTTAATAAATGATCTATGATTAGGAATGGCAACTACATGCAATATATTTCATAATTATTGGGATCGAGTGGGACTTTTTTTTTTTTTTTTTTTTTTTTTTTTT
>NW_019268517.1:3084708-3097793 GCF_002738365.1 Cucurbita moschata
TTTTTTTTTTTTTTTTTTTTTTTTTTTTTTTTTTTTTTTTTTTTTTTTTTTTTTTTTTTTTTTTGGTAAGATTGTATGCATAGTATTTTTTTGAACACAACTCATGTATGCGTGCATGAACACGCTAGACAGACTCGTCAACGTCTCTTAAGGTCTGGTTATAGGTTTGTGCACATTCATACTATTGAAAACTAATGAAAAGGAAAAAATAACATATAATACTCGATCCTAGTTATAAGTTGGACTTATTTATGGCGTTGGACTTATTTATGGCGATTCTAGAGTTAAGCTGACAATGAATGATATAAAAAATTATTTGATTTGTTTGTATGATTTTTACAAGTTTTACGATAATATTTTAAGTTTAGATTGTGAAACAATCTCGAGTTGGGTTTGGTTATAAATCCTACTCACTCCAACTTTTGAATTGATTCAAAAAAATTCGTTTAACCCAACTCGATCGAACACGGAGACAAAGGGCGGAATCTTTTAGGTTTAGTTACCCTCCTTGCATGTGGTGGATAAGAAGGAATTTGATGGTAAGAAATTAACGGACAAGTGGAACAGCCCCTCTGTTTTCCTCTGTTTTCCTCTGTTCTTCTCTGTTCTTTAATAAATCAAATTCCGATGAGTTCCATGCTTCAGCTCTTCACTCTCCACTCCCATTTCCGCAGCCATGGAAGCTCTGCACTTTGATTCCCAACCCCACCTCGTTATCGTCCCAAGTCCCGGCGTTGGCCATCTAATTCCCCTCGTCGAGTTCGCCAAACGCCTCGTCTCCCTTCACAATTTCTCCATCACCATCGCCATTCCCTCCAACATCCCTCCGACCAAACCCCAAAGAGCTGTCTTAACCAACCTCCCTTCCACCATCCAACCCCTCTTCTTCCCCCCCATCTCCTTCAACGATCTCCCCGAAAACCCCAAAATCGAAACCATCATCATCCTCTCTGTAACTCGCTCTGTTCCATTCCTTCGCAACCTCTTCAAATCCCTCATCGGAAAAACCCATCTTGTTGGCCTTATCGTCGACCATTTCAGTACTGACACCTTCGATGTCGCCATCGAATTCAACGTCCCTTGCTACCTTTTCTTCCCTCCTTCTGCCATGAACCTTTCCTTTGCCTTACAAATGCCCAGCCTCGACCAAATCGTCGCCGGCGAGTACAGGGACCATCCCGAGCTGATTCAGATTCCGGGGTGTATTCCCATTCACGGGAAAGAGCTTCAGGAACCGACTCAAGATAGGAGTGACGATGCCTACAAGCTATTGCTCCATAACTGTAAGAGGTATAGAATGGCGGATGCCATTTTTCTCAACAGCTTCCCTGAATTGGAGCCTGAAGCTATAAAAGCTCTGCTAGAGGAGGAGCCAGGGAAGCCCCCTGTTTATCCAATTGGTCCGCTGGTGAGGAAAGACTGCAGTGAAAACGAAGAGAGAGCGGATTGTTTGAAATGGCTTGATGAACAGCCAAAGGAGTCTGTTCTGTTTGTGTCGTTTGGGAGTCGGGGGGCTCTGTGGCTTGATCAAATCACCGAATTGGCGTTGGGATTGGAAATGAGTGGGCAGAGATTCATATGGGTCGTTAGAAAACCGAAAGACGAGACGGTTACTACGATGTTGTTTAACGATCAGAATGAAAAGGAGGTGTCGAGATTCTTGCCGGAGGGGTTTATAGAGAGGACTAAAAACAGGGGAATGGTGGTGCCATTGTGGGCGCCACAGGTTGAGGTGCTGAGGCATGAGTCCACCGGGGGGTTCTTGAGCCACTGCGGGTGGAACTCAACTCTGGAGGCTGTGGTGAACGGGGTGCCTCTGATTGCTTGGCCGGCGTATGCAGAACAGAGGATGAACGCCCATATGCTGACAGAGGGCATTAAAATTGCTTTGAGGCCGAAGAAGAACGAGGAAAGAGGGATTGTGGAGAAGGAAGAGGTTGCAAAAGTGGTGAAGTCGTTAATGGAAGGTGAAGAGGGGAAAAGGGTTCGTGAGAAAATGAAGTATCTGAAAAATGAAGCAGAAAGAGCTCTGGGAGAAGATGGATGTTCTTCCAAAGCACTGTCTGAAATAGCTCTGAAGTTGAAGAAGACGAAGATTGGGAATTAAGTGAATAATGTAATGATAAAAGAATGTTGTATCGTGTTTACCCTAATAAAATTCTCTTTGGAATTATCCATTTTCAAATATTTTATTTTGCATAAACATTTTTTTTTAATGTTTATTGACATTATAGGAATCGAGTTGAGTTAAAAAAATCTTTTGGACTAATGCGAAATTTTAGAATGGTCATGTGAGCTCCCACATGAATTGGAGAGGGGAAGCGAGTCAGACGTTGGCCTCGAAGGAGGTGGATTCTCAAATCCCACATCAATTGGAGAAGGGAACAAAACATTATTAGCAAGGGTGTGAAAACCTCTCACCAACACGTATCTGTATTCTCTCTTACTGTACATACTTGAAGTCATCAATATAAATCCTTTAGCCAGAGTTCTCCTTGCATTTTCTCTATTCTGTTCTTTGTGTTCATATAGATCGAGTGTGTGGTTTGTTGTACGATCCTAACAACTGGTATCAGAGTCAAGTTGGAAGTCACCACGATCTGTGAAGATGGAAAGTTCAAATATTGGAATTGAGAAGTTCGATGGATCCGATTTCAGTTTCTAGAAAATGCAAATTGAAGATTATTTGTACCAGAAATATCTTCACGAACCCCTGTTAGGAGTGATGCCGGATACCATGACCACGGAGCAGTGGAAGCTCAAGAATCGACAAGCCTTAGGGCTGATCCGGTTGACGCTATCCAAAAACTTGGCGTTCAATATCATCAAGGAGAAGACAACGTCAAATCTGTTGAAGGCGCTGTTGATTATGTACGAAAAACCGTCGGCTATGAACAAGGTGTATTTGATGCGGAGATTGTTCAATCTACAGATGTCTGAAGGTGGATCTGTTGGTTATCATATAAATGAATTCAATATGATTGTAAGTCAACTGAGTTCGGTGGAAATTAATTTCGAGGATGAAATTAAAGCATTGATTTTGATGTCATCTTTACCCGAGTCGTGAGATACTGTTGTTGCCGCAATCAGCAATTCGCGAGGATATGATAAACTGAAGTTTGATGAAATTCAAGATGTAGTTCTCAGCGAAAGTATTCGCAAACGAGAAATTAAAAATTCTTCTGGTAGTGCTCTCAGTGTTGACCAATGGGGAAGAAGTAAACCGAAGGGCCCAAACAAAGGGCAATCAAAATCAAAGAACCGAGAAAATTCTCCAAATAGACCAAACGTAACATGTTGGAATTGAGGAGAAAAAGGTCACTTTTGAACAGGTTGTACAAGACCAAAGAGGAAACATAATCACAAATCTAGAGATGATGATGATTCTATAAATTTAGCAGAAGACATTAGGGCTGCTCTAATCCTCAGCGTGGAAAGTTCGATTGAATCCTGGATATTGGATTCAGGTGCATCTTTTGATTCGTTTCCAAATAAAGAGTTGTTTCGAAATTTCAAGTTTGGAAATTTCGAGAAGGTGTATCTTGCCAACAACAAAGATTTGGAGATTAAAGGAAAAGGAGATGTCTGCATAAAAACTCTGGCAGGAAATTAGTGGACATTAAAGGATGTCAGATATATTCCTGGTCTAAAAAAGAACCTGATCTCTATTGGTCAGTTGGATAGCATAGATTATGCAACAAAGTTAGGGAAGAGTTCGTGGAAGATTATGAAGGGTGCTACGGTGGTAGCACGTGGCTCAAAATCTGGAATCTTATACACCACTGCAAGGTGTATGAACATAGTTGCTGTTGCTGAGAGTGCTTCAAATTCAAGTCTATGACACAATAGACTTGGACATATGAGCGTGAAAGAAATGAAGACTCTGACCGCGAAAGAAGTTTTAGAAGGTCTGAAATCTGTTGATGTGGGTCATTGTGAGAACTACATTATGAGCAAGCAGAAACGAGTTAGCTTCACAAGGACCGCCAGAGAATTGAAGAAAGTGCGGTTGGAAATGGAACCATATGTGGAGCAAGGTTTGACGAAGCAAGTGGGAGTTGAGTTTGAGTTGCAGGAAAACTCACTTAGTGATGTTGTAGCAGATACTCATGAAACTCCTGAGACTACTGCTGAGGAATCAGATGTGAAGCATGGTTTCAAGACAATGAAGCAAGTGGGAGTTGAGCTTGAGTTGCAGGAAAACATCACTTAGTGATGTTGTAGCAGATACTCATGAAACTCCTGAGACTACTGCAGAGGAATCAACAGTGGAGCATAGTTCCAAGACAGCAAAGTAAGTGGGAGTTGAGGTTGAGTTGCAGAGAAAATCACCTAGTGATCTTGTAGCAGATACTCAACAAACTCCTGAGGTTGTTGCAGAGGAACTAACAGTAGAGCAAGTGACACCTGAATCGGTATTGAGTAGATCATCCTGTAGTATCAGAGTACCAGATATGTATGTACCTTTATTACACTATCTGTTGCTGATGAAAGGGAATCAGAGCCCTTTGATGAGGCCCTACAGTTGGAGGATACAACCAAGTAGAAGCAAGCCATGGATGATGGGACGTCTAGGCTTCAAAAATGCGTTGTATTGAGGCTGAGTACGTGGCAATAGCTGAAGCTGGAAAGAAGACGATATGGATGACTGACTATTTGGAAGTGTAATACCCGAAGAAAGAGAAATAGAAATAGAAATAGAAAAAAAAAAAAAAGGAAAAGTCGAGAGGGGCAAATAGGTAATTTGCCCCTCCAACCACCTAAGGGGTCCAAATGAAACCCATCCATAGTCCTGCAAAAGAGAGATAGTGAGAGAAAGGGGTAGAGAGAACCTAGAGAGAGGAGAAAGGATGAACCGCCGGAAGACTCACCGAAAACTACCGTCAGAGTCTATTCCGGTGAAGATCATGATGCAAGGAGGTGAAGATCATGCAGAGAGACTTTCTTGGAAGGGAAAAGAGAATGTGGGTGGCTGGAGTCCCATTTTTAAGTCGGAAAACCCGCAAGGTAAGGATCTTTAACGTTTTCTCAGATCTACGGTTTTCCTTTGTGAATCAAGATCTGAAATCTTGATATATTCATCTAGGAACAACTCTACGCATGATCTGTGAAGAAGTTTGGCCGAGACCTCAACCCGAAGGCGGAGATCCGAGAGTCGTTTGAGAACGGTGAGCGAAATTCTGACCTTCTTAACTCGTCCGGTAGCTAAGCAAAAATTACGAAAAAAATACGAGGACGTAGCCCGTAACACGATCTAAAACTTTGCTGAAGGAATTATGTCAATCCGATCTACGGATCGAAAGATATGAAAATCGGAAAAGAGGGTTGTGTTTTGGTTTTCAGAGGGCAGAGAAGAAAGAAGAAGAAGAAGAAGGAAAAAAAAAAAAAAGTCAGCCGGTGAGTGGCGGATGGCGGCGACAGGCGCTGGACACGCGTCGACCATCGGCTGGAGCAACGCAGCTCCAGCGAGGTGTCGACATGTGTCGCCTGCAAGCCGGGCCGAACCGCGACGTAAGCCGAGCCGACCGGACTGGCCGACCTGCGACTACGCGAAGGCGGGCGCGCGTGCAGCCTGCAACTGGCGCCTTCCCGCGCGCTGCTGGCGCGTGAGAGCGCGTGGAATGGCCAATTTGGCCCGGTTGTTTTCTGTTTGCTCGATTTTTGTCCCGGTTCCAGTTCTAATACTATTCTTACGTGAATAGAGACCTAATTTAAAGAAATTAGTACTTTTTGACACCTCACGGGCAAAGAAACGCTAGCAAAAAGGGCACGCGTCAACCAGGTAAGTCACCACCTGGTATTTAGGAAGAAATACTTGTAGGGTTTGTTTGGATTATATGTATGCATGTTAGTAATTTTGCCTTAAATTAGCTCTCCATGAATGAGATTAATCAGATGGATTGTTATGATGTGTTGGGTGAATGATCTGAGTGTTGCCTGTATGCCTTAAGCTTCCGTTGTACATATGCATGCGTTTAATTTATGTTGGAACTGTGTATTCCGTGTTCCGGGTGCTCGATGGATGAATTCGCCCCATTGAGCGCGAACTTCGTGTTTTGGGTGCTGGATGGAGGCCATCGCCCCGTTGAGCCGACGTGCCTAGTTTGCATGAATATTAGGATGTTAGAAGACGGTTGCATGCACACCCCGTTATTTTCTAGTGCCCATTGCTATGATAAGCTTAGAGAATTACTGTTAGGAGCGATATGTCGCTCCAGCCAAACTTAATTTTCCCCTAGGAACTTAGCGGTTCACCCTGGCAAGAAAGTACCTAGGAGTGTTCATAGATTGCTAGCGTGTGAACGGTATCTATAGCTTCGTGGGAGGACCAAGGGTCCCTGATCAGTCCTTACTGCTCTTAGCCATTTCGCATGGGAAATGCGTCCCCACGTCGTACAGCCCATTAGCTGCATGGGAATGGGTTGGGTCGCGCCCCCCATAGGAGGACTATATGGGCGTAGGGGTATTCAGCACACCCGTAGGCTAGATACCATGTAGTCCTAGATAGCCATGTAGAGGTAGCGTCTCATAGAGAGATACTGACCATATCAGCTTGGCATAAGGGACCTCTAAGTGACTAATGAAAGGACGATGAACCGGTGAAACCCAAGGGGCAAGCCCCAAGAAACTAAGGTTAGAACCCGATGTCCTAGAACCGAATTATGAAACTGTGAGAGTTCTGTTAAATTAAGATGCGAAGAGAGCCTACAAGTAGGTGGCTTACTAAGTATAATTTTTATACTCATCCCGTTCTCCTTTATTTTTCTCAGGTGTTCGCTAGCTGCTGGTCGAGGTAGAGGAGCGTTTGAGAGCTGTACAGTCACAAAGGGGGTCGTTTCGGAGCGTCAGTCCCTTTTCGGTCTTTTAGAGTCTTTTGTATTTCATTTTATATTTGCAATTTCTTTTGTAATAATTAACAAACAAAATTTCTCTTTTTTTGTTTTAATTCAATGATATTTTTATCTTTTTACTTTGCTTTTCTTTTCTTTTATTTTTCTTTTGTTTGTTTTCGATTTCGTCTTTTTAGTCACGATTCGGTTTTTCGAAGCCTCGAAAATCGGGTCGTGACAGGAAGAATTGGGCAAGAAGCAGCACGAAAAGATTCTTTATAGAGATAGTCAGAGTGTCATACAATTGGTGAGGAACCCGATCTATCATTTAAAGATAAAACACGATAGGCGATACCATTTCACTTGCAGGTTAGTGGAAGATGGTGATGTGTTTTGAGAAGATAGAGGGTGCAAAGAATCCAGCAAACATTTTGACAAAATGTGTTGATGTTGGAATATTAAGGTTGTGCAAAACCTCAATTGGTACGATGCAGTGAAGATATTTATGATCGTTTGAGAATGAAATGCTTAGTTGACTGGATGAGTCTAGTGGGAGAATTGTTAGGTTATGGCGGAGTAAACGGTTATCCATAGTAAAGCTATATTTAGTAAATGACATATAAAGTAAATTATCATAAATAGTAAATAGCCATGTATAGCTAGAGTTCTCAATATAAATCCTTTAGCCAGAGTTCTCCTTGCATTTTTTCTATCTTGTTCTTTGTGTTCATCTAGATCGAGTGTGTGCGTTGTTGTGCGATCCTAACAATGTGGAAAACACTACAAGGGGAGTAAGATTCGAATTACCTTGTTGATCGAATATCTCAAGGCAAGAACATTATTTGAAATTCGAATCACTCCACAAGCAAGATCGATCATGTCTAGCTTGAATGATTCTTGTTGATCAAATATCTCAACGCAAGAACACTTGTTTGAGATTCGAATCACTCCACAAGCAAGATTGATCATGTCGAGCTTGAATGATTCTACGTGCAACATAAACTACATAGAATTGCAAAGAAACTTACCCAATAGCTAAAGAAGAGCATAAATGCTTACTTTACTATATTTTCCAAGTCTCTTACAAATACAACCTACATGTTTTATATAGTCTCAAAATGAAACTATTAAGGGCATTCCAAGAGTTCTAACATTCATACTTAAGATCATAATTAACCATTATGTAATTGTAACCTAGATAACTAAAAAGTCTTAAAATACATTAATGAAATACAATAACTCTAAATTACTCTAAATTGTAATCCACCCGAAATTTATATCATGAAACTTCTTTCTTCTTCAATGTGGCATGAATTGAAATATCTTTTTGATAATTTCAACAATATTTTCTTCACATCTTCATTAAAGTATATTACATGATTGATGTCTCTTGGTTCATATCATGTGGGTTTGAGCAGTTACATGTTAAGTTGGTAAACTGAGCCACTCAGATTACAACCCAACTCAACTCTACCTTCTCTTTCCAAGTTGAGTTGTTATTATTATTATTATTATTTTTTAAAAAAATCATACATATTCACGGTGCATTTTTATTAATAACTAAAATCATAGAAACCTTTAATATAAAAAAATTTATTACTCAAACCTAAGAGTTTGGGTTATCTAAATTGGTCGAGTTACCGTGTCATACAAATACTCCTAATATTTAGCTTCTTCTTGGGATGACACGAGATCTAGTCATCTACTAGCAAGATAATAATCACTATTTAAATTCACAAAAATGGTATTTTAGTTAAACAATTGGGAGATATTAGCCATAAATTTTGAACTAAAAAAAATTATTTAAGTAATTTAAGTGTACTCCGTATTAATATATATGACCAAATATTATGAATTTTTGATACTATTTATATTTATATTTTTAAAAGTGTGAGATTAAATTATAGTGATAACTAATTATTAAATTTTTGTTATTATTTTTTATTATTTTTTTATTTTAAAAAAATCCTTCCAATTAGACACTTTTTAAAAACATTTCTAGAGAGACACGTGTTATTTATTTATTTATTTATTGAGGAGAGAGAGAACACGTCATGTTGCCAAGTAGTATCCTATTTATTAATTATTTATTGAGGAAAGAGAGAACACGTCATGTTGCCAAGTACTGAGTCGTGGCATAGAGCCAAATAATATATTTTATCGTTTTTTTTAATATTAATATATCCTATTTATTTATTTATTCCATAAACCCAATGATTAATTATTGAAATAAGAAGAGATTTGATATAAAACATTTATTCTTTTATTCTTTCTTAAATTATTTTCATTAATATTTACATAAATTTTCTCTATTATTTAAATATTACAAGACCTAGTTCACATATTTCCATTTTAATAATCAAATATCCATTTTTTAAAATTGTAATTAATTTTTTTAATAAATTAATAAAAATACTTTACACCACCTTATTTTAAAAATACCTATAAATTTTTATAACAAAGTGACAATCAATATAAATCCACAATCATTCTCAAAATTATTTTTACATGGGGGAGAAAATTATCCTTCATGAAAAATATAATAATAATCATAATAATGAAGAAAATTTGGTACAAAATGGAAGAACTTCAAGAGATGAAATCCAGACAGTCAAAGAGGAAAAACTGGTCAAAATCAACCTTATCAAGCGACAAATCCCAATCCCCATTACCAATCGGCGAATTCGTCACTGAAGTTGTCGCCGAAACCATTTCCGTCATGTTCGATTGCTCCGACGACTGAACCCCCTGAATTTCTCCGCCGTAACCGCTGAAATCCCAGGCTGTTTCCGACGTCGCCGACGACACAGCCGCCGCAGACCAGTTGCCGTCCGCAACAAAACCCGTCTCCATCATTGATTCTAAGAACACATTTTCATGGACAGTTTCCGATCCGAAGCTAAACGGCGGAAAAACATCGTCAAAATCCTCTGTTTTTAGACCGAAATGCTGTTGTTCTCCGAAATTGAAGAGAATTTCAGAGTTTGGGTTTTTTTGATTTTGATGGGTTTCTTCTGGGATTTCGTTCCGATTTGAAACTGAAATCAATCCCAAATTAGCGGATTGGTTACATGTGTGTCGTCCTCTGTATGTCACCTCGAAAATGTTGGGATCGTTGTCGGATTTCTGAACTTGTTTTGTGGCCAAACATCCTCGTACATTCCGATGAGTGCATCTATAATAGCATCTGCAAAAATTTGATTATTAGAAACAATTGTCCTGTTTTTTTAGTGGAAGAACGATGAACTTATGATATTCACCTTGGAAAGTTAGCGCCATGGATATCTTTTTGGCCGTATTTTCTCCAACTATAGCCATCATTGAGTGGGCCTTCAGCAGCAGTGCCACTGCTAACCTTAACTTCCTCTGTCCATTTAGGCAGCAACTTTCTGCAAAACCAAATCCAAATGAAAAACAGAGGAAAAGAATTGGAAAAAGAAGCTCAAAATTAGTTACCTCCTCTTGAGCAGCACATCTCTGGTGCTGTTTTTCCTCTTGTTCTTGGTGGGTTCTTCTTCTTCTTCTTCTTCTTCTTCTTCGGATGGATCTTTAGGGTTCCAATTCAGAAGCAAAAGTGCATTCTCGAAAGAAGACTGAATCATTTCCGTCAAGAAAATGAGAGCTTGTGGAGAAGAACCAAGAGGAGGAGGAGAAGGAAGGTGGGTTTTGAGTTGAATCGCCATCTCCTTCCCCTGAGTCAACTCGGTGATCAAACTCTTGTGTTCCATTAAGAATGGCGGCGGCGGCTCTGTAGTTGGGATCAGTCAAAACCCAGAAAAATGCAAGCTTTAAAGAAGAATGTGTTAAGAATATGGTCATTCAAGGGTTTAAAATTGGGGAAAATCCACAGAAGAACAACAAAAAGGTGATGTGTGGCTAAATGGGTCACTCCAAAATCCCAATTTCTAAGAACCCAAATGAGCAAAAGTGAAAAAAGCTCCAAACTTTGAGAGAGCTGAAGAGATGGGGGAAATGGGTTTGAAGGGAAGGGCTTTTAAAGATGGTCGTAGATTTAAGAGAGAGAAAAACGACGTGTAAGAAGCTCTCCAACAAACACAAAAAGAGACTAAAAAAAGGCCTAACTCGTACGGGAAGAAACCGAGTAGCCCCCCGTAACTTTAATCAAAATAACTCTCAATTCATTATAAAAAAAGGCTCATGCTCTAATAAAATTGCAAGTTCACAAACACAAATAAGAAACTTCCCACCGCCTTCACTGTGTGGTCATATCTCCCACTCATGTTTGCCCACATCTCCATTTCAAACTTCTTTTACGAGTCATCATGTTTGTCTAAGACATGTTATCCACACCCGCATGCTCATTTCAAACTTCTTTTACCGATGATCGATTACTAAAATCATGTCTACATATGTTATAGCTAAAATCTTCTAAGATGTACCATAGAAAATATGATTAGTTGTTAATTCTTCCTTCTCATATGTATGCTATTAAAGCTCTTGTTATTGCCTACTCACTTTTGGCTTTCAACATATTTATTCGCTCACGTTTTTTAAAAACATTTCTTCCAAACATGACTTGAGACTCGAACATATATCGATATTATCTGCGAAGTCCGAATTTCACACCACTAACTTGTTCGTTGGGTTATAACAAGTGTTACATGATCATTATCCTACCTACTAGAGCGTGATTGTGACAAAGACACTAAAAATATAATTAAACTTTTTCATAAATATATTTAAATTTTCACGTTTATTCTTTCAAAAATTGTAATATTATCCGTAATAGTAAGCCACTTGTAAGCCACTTGAGTAGATTACTTACGAAAAAACTGGGAATTTGGACCAAAATTTAAACTATTTCTACTTGAGAGTTGAAGAGAGAGAGAGAGGAAAGTGGTGACCATTTCAAAAGCCATCAATATTTGTTTGTTTTTTTATTTATTATTTTTATTATTTTCCGATGTGGACAACGCGGAAACAGCCTTGAAAATTCCACCATCTTTCATCTTCTGCTGACTTGGAATTCATTTTATTGCAGCACGAATATTATTTGATGACATCATTTTGCTGATGTAATCCATAGACCCCTTCTGACGTCAGCACTTCAATTCTCATCTACTCTATTCTCTGTCATCCCATTCAATTCCCGTCTCACTCTGAGAAAGATTAAAGATTCAAATCTTTTTAATTTTACATATTTATTTAATTAAAAATATATATATTAATCTTTTAACTTTATTTTATATTGAACTATAAAAAAATGTGCATATATCTACGCTAAAAAAAAATCTTAAATTATTAAGAGGAATAATGATTTAATATGAACCAAATTTTAAAAGATGGTTAGTTTTTTTTGTTTGGTTTGAGGAGAAAGAAACAGAGTGACCTACCAAATTTGGAGAGACGTCTTTTATAATTTGTATCATATTATAGGACATACAATACGGACCAAACTAAATGATTAAATGTTTAAATTTTCACTGTCTAATAAAATTATTTAAAAAAAAATTGAAATGCCACTTGTCAATTACAGAAAAAAGAAAAAAAAAAAAAACTTTTCAAGTCAACAAAGATATAAAAGTGTCCCAATTGAAATTATTTAAGATATCTAAATGATTAAAATTTAATATGAACATTTTATTAAAATTGTATATAAATATATAATATTTCTATTTGATTTTTTTTTAATATTTTCAATAATTTTATTAGATTAGTCAATTTGAAATAATTAATTTATATTAGGTTATTTTTATTAAGTACAATCATTAAAATCAATTTCATCAATAAAACTTCATTTGATTTTATTTATTAATATATATTCGTATTAATATGCTTTAAATTTTAAGCTTTTGAGTTATTCACTCATGAAAGCTAATAATTATGTTCAAATAAATAAATTAAACAAAATTACATCAACTTCTACTCACAAGTACATTAATCAAATAGAATAATTAATTATAAATATTATATTTCAAAAATCAAATATAATTAATTTATCTCTTCCAATATCAGATGCATTTACTTCAATTTATTATCATTTCTTTTTCTCCCATTATATTTATGAATCGTTTAAAAAAAATTTGATAAATAAAAATATTTTTTCTATAAAATAATAATAATAATAAAAAAAACAACCGCAAATAGAACGCCATAAAACTATTGACAAATAAATAATTGAAGAAAAAAAAAACGATATGAAACACAAATAATCCAAAAAAAAAAGCAAATTATAAAAAGAGAACAATAATGAAATTTGGGAATAAGTTGAGGAATATAAAAAAAAAAAAAAAA
>NW_019268517.1:3098615-3157469 GCF_002738365.1 Cucurbita moschata
AATATAAAAAAAAAAAAAAAAGTAGATAGAGGGATAATGAAAAGAAAAAGAAAAAATAAAAAGGGAAAAAACCAAAATGAATGTAATAGCCAAAAAAAAAAATAATAATAAAAAAATAATATTATTTTATTTAAGAAGATATATAATAATAAATTAATAAAAAAAATAAAAATAAAAACAATTCTTCTATGCTTCTCTCTTACTATTGTCCATCTCCAATGATTTGATCCCAACCCATCCTCCTTCCTCAACCCACACACAATATCACATTTCCGTGTCAGATTTGAGAGGAAGTAAAATGGTTTTCAACCGAAATAGAATTCAATTTTATTTTGGAGAGAGATTTTGGTATGTTATTACTGTAAATCTTATCCAAGATTTATTTTTTCTTTCATATTTATGTTAATCGGATCTTCTTTATTTTATCCAATATTTTACGTAAGATCTTATTCTCCTATCCAATTAATTAGATTTTTTTTTTGTTACCCTTTTAAGTTATTGGAAATAAGGTTAGAATTAATAAAACTTTAGTTGACAATTCTATATATCTGTAAGATAGTAGCCAATTTTGGAAGTAATAATCCATAAACCAGACTAATAATATCTGTTTAACAAATGAAAATAAATGGAGGGAAAAGTAATATCTGTTTAGAGAATAAAAATAATTATAGAGATGAAAAGGAAAAAGGAGATTGAGGAAAGATTTCGTAAACAAAATTTAAAAATAAAACTTTAAATGTTAGAGAACAAGAAACTCCATTAAATTTTGTCCTATAACAATACATTCCCGTAGAATATAAGAGAGGTAGTGAAAATAACATTATTTATATATATATATATATATATATATATAATTTCAAGACTCTTTTGCAAGTCTCTAATACTCACCTGAAGTCCTAACACATGGACAATTGTAAATTGAGAAAATTAAAATGAAATTGATGACATGGTTCATATTGTTTTATATGGATACAAAGGACTTGAACTTTCTTAAGGATAAATGAGTGACACCAGCCTAAGCTAATCAGGTAATTGGCCTTACTATCAGCATGGTTATATTTGATGTTGACACGTGCCCCGTGGTTCTGCACGTGTCATATATATATTGATATTTGTGAATTGTTCGTGGATCGATATGCTTCTTATATGTTATGTATATGTTATTAATATGTGAATTGTATGATAATAATTACGGTACGATGTGTTCAATGATATGTTTGAGATAGGATATGAGAATGATGCACAAAACGAAATATACCGATAGGAGTAAGATACGTTCATGAAACGACTCTAAATATATAGAAATTTAAGGTTGACAAAAGTAAAAAAAAATAGAATGGAAGCTGCAAGACAAAATAAAGAATGAGGGTAATATTTTGTTTACGATATCTAGAAAATAGATAATATCTCATAGTCTTCATTCATTTAGTATGACATATATCTATTCAATACGGGAAATTTGTCATATCCATATATTATTTATAAATGCTGAGGAAAAATAGTTACTTAAATATATTTTATTTATTGAATTTTCGCTTTAGTAATACAAATTCGAATTTACAAATTTATTAGACCATTTTTAAATTTAATGACTCATCAATATAAAATTAAAAATTATGTAATAATCATTTTTAAAGTCCAAACAGACATATTAGACACAAAATTAAAAGTTAATTAAATTCGTTAAAATTTTTTTAAAATATGAAATGTTATTTATTTTTAATTTATTTATTTATACAATGAGTAGGTGTGTAAGTAAGGTTGATAATGATTTTGGAATTTCTTTGTTAATAAATAGAAAAAATTAGTGACATATTTGAACGTGACATATTTATACATATTTGTCAGTGACTAAATAGAATTTCATGTAATTATCATTTAATGTCGTTATGTCCGGTAGCTGATATCTTCCAGAAGGATAAGAATCAAATTAATTTGGTTCAACGTAATAACTACGTTTGTCACAGTAGTCACATAATCATTCCTTTTTTTAATGATTATCATTATTATTATTATTATTATTTATCAAATTAGATAAAGACTATGGAAAGGTAAGAAATTAATTTTCATTTTTTTTTTCTTTTTCTTTTTATTATTCCTCTATCTACTTTTTTTTATTTTTATTTTTATTTTTATTTTTATTTTTATATTTCTCAACTTATTCCCAATTTTTATTCTTGTTTTCTTTTTTTAATGACTTTTTTTTTTGTTGGTATTTTTCTATTATTTGTGTTTTCTCTTTCTTCAATTATTTGGGGTAGTTTTATGGTTTTCTATTCGTTATCTTTTTATCAAACATTTTTAAATGGTTCATAAATGGATGGGGAGAAAAAAGAACTATAATACATTAAAATAATTGAAATAAGTGAGATAAATTAATTATATTTAATTTTTAAAATATAATATTTATAATTAATTCTTCTATTTTATTAGTATATATTTCCGTCCAAAATAATTATCGATATGGATTATTGACTAATTTAAAATTTTAAAATTTAAGTCATATCAATACTAATATACTTTTTTTTATAAATAAAATTAAAATTTAACTGATTTTATTTATTTAATAAAAGTAAACTAACAAAAAAAAAAATCAATTATTTGAAATTAATTAATATAATAAAATTATAATAGCATTTTCATATAAACATAATAAATTATCTTATTATCCACTATTTTAATTTTAGACATCTTAAACTAATTTGAATTAGGACACTTTTTAGGTCTTTGACTGACATTTTTATACGTCACTTATCACTATTCTACCTACCATATCCATGTTTTTTCTTTAAAATAATTTTATTTTAAATTAAAATACATGAACATGAAAATTCAAATTTTTGATCTTTTAGTTCCGTGCATATTATATACTTATGATACGACGCAAACTCTAAAAGAAAAAAAAAAATCTGTATAGCATCTATAAATAAAATTAAAAAAATTATGATATGTTTTTTAGTTTGATTATTAAAAATAAAAAGATTTGAATGGAGAGGGTGAAGGGGTAGGTGAGTGTGAGGTGAGGAATAAAATTGGTGTTCTGAAATGAAATTAAAAGTGAGGTGAAATGGAAGAAAGAAGGTGGAATCTTGAAGGCTGTTTCCTCGTTGCTCCACGTCGGAAAATAATAAAACACAAAACAAATTTTGAAATGGTCACCAATTGCACCTTCCTCTCTCTTCATCTCTCAACTACAAAATACTTTAAATTTTGGTCCAAATTCCCATTGTTTTCGTACGTAATCTAAGCAAATACCACCTTCTTATCCTAATATTCTATCCAAATACCTCCAACAGCAATCAAACAACAAGTCAACTATCTAAAATTTGGATTGTCTATAGCTTTATGTTACATTTTTATTTAGAAAATGGCTAAGAAAAACTAATGTTACAAGCTAAAAAGTTGAGTATTGAAATTATAGTAATTCAATTCCCCCAAGAGGCAATTGAAGATTCAAAATCCTGATGTTCTTCCAATTCATACCCATTTTGGGAGCTCATCATCATCATCTTCTTCTTCCACTTCATACCCATTTCACACACTGCTTTGGATGAACACCCATCTTCCCCCATAGCTCTTTCCGCTGCATTTTTCAGATTCTTCATTTTCCCTCGAATCCTTTTCCCCTCTTCGCCTTCCATTAACGACTTTACCACTTCTGCAATCTCCTCCTTCTCCACAATCCCACTTCCCTCCTTCTTCTTCGGCCTCAAAGCAACTTTAATGTCCTCTGTCAGCATATGGGCGTTCATCCTCTGTTCTGCATACAGCGGCCAAGCAATCAGAGGAACCCCATTCACCACGCCTTCCAGCGTCGAGTTCCACCCACAGTGGCTCAAGAACCCCCCGGTGGACTCATGCCTCAGCACCTCAACCTGTGGCGCCCACGATGACACCACCATTCCCCTGTTTTTCGTCCTCTCCATAAACCCCTCCGGCAAGAAGCTCGACGCTTCGTTCTCGTTCTCGTCGCTAAAAAACGTTGCATTAGCCGCCTCGTTGTTTGGCTTTCTTACCACCCATAGAAATCTCTGCTCGCTCATTTCCAATCCCAACGCCAATTCCTTGATTTGAGCACTCGACAGAGTCCCACCGCTCCCAAATGACACGAACAGAACCGACCCATTTGGTTGTTCATCAAGCCATTTCAAACACTCCGCTCTCTTTCCGTTTTCACTGCAATCGTTTCTCACCAGCGGACCCACTGGATAAACAGGGGGCTTCCCTGCTTCCTCCTTTAGCAGAGCTTTCATAGCTTCCGGCTCCAATTCCGGGAAGCTGTTAAGAAAAATAGCATCGGCCAATCTATACCTCTTACAGTTATGGAGTAATAGCTTGTACGCATCATCCTCCCTATCTTGAGCCGGTTCCAAGAGATCTTCCCCATGAATCGGAATACACCCAGGAATCGGAATCAGCTCGGGATGGTCCCTGAACTCGCCGGAGACGATTTGGTCGAGGCTGGGCAATTGAAAGGCGAAGGAAAGGGACTGTTGAGATATGATTCAAAGTATTCAAAATGAAGATATGATTTAGGGTAGTTAGATATGATTCAAATATTCAAACTACCAAGATTTTAGGAGATTGTTAATAGATTTGAGTTTATCTAGATTTCTATGATTTACTATTTCTGGTCCAGTGTATTAGCTATAAATACTGAAATTGTGTAACTCTGTAGGCATCAAGTCAGTAGACATTAATAAAGCACTGCAGCTTCTATCTATTCTCATCTATTCCTATCTCTTTCACTATCCCTCTTTCCAACAATTGTGGTATCAGAGCCAAGTTCGTTCGACACGAGGGCGAGTGATTATTTTCTTTCACAAAACAAAAATGGCAGTAGCTGGTTTTTCTTCCTCTGCACCGTTGTTACCAATCTTTAATGGTGAGAAATATGAGTGGTGGAGCATCAAGATGAAGACCTTGCTCAGATCGCAGGAGCTATGGGACTTGGTGGAGCACGGGTTTGCTGATGTATTAGAACCCACAATAGAAGAAAAGGAGAGACTGAGAGAAACCAAGAAAAACGATGCCAAGGCTCTATTCATTATTCAACAAGCAGTTCATGAGACTATTTTTTCACGAATTGCAGCAGCAACCACATCAAAGCAGGCATGGTCAATTCTACAGAAGGAGTTTCTAGGAGACTCAAAGGTCATGACAGTGAAATTGCAATCTCTAAGACGTGATTTTGAAACTCTACTCATGACGAATGGCGAATCAATTGCTGATTTTTTGTCAAGATCAATGGCAATAGTCAGTCAGATGCGTACCTATGGAGAGAAAATTTCAAACGAAACAATTGTTGCAAAGGTGTTGAGAAGCTTGACTCCAAAGTTTGACCATGTGGTGGCCGCCATAGAAGAAGCTAAGGATCTATCCATACTCTCCGTTGATGAACTGATGGGCTCGCTTCAGGCTCATGAGGCAAGAATCAGTAGAGCATCAGAAAGAAACGAAGAAAAGGCACTACAAGTGAAGGAGACAACCAATAACGAAAGAGAAAATATTCATTTAGCAGGTAGAAGTCGTGGAAGAGGAGGATTTCGCAACTTCCATGGTGGTCATGATAACAGTTGGAGAAGTGGTGGACAGAGACAATTCAATGAACAAAGGAATGTCATACAATGTTACCATTGTAGAAGGTATGGTCACACAAAATCTGATTGTTGGTATAAAAATCAACAAATGAATTTTGCAGCAGAGAATGAAGAAGAAGAAGATAAGTTGTTTGTGGCGTGCATGGATACTAATCCGGAAAAAGGTAGCTTATGGTTTGTTGATAGCGGATGCTCGAACCATATGACAGGCACCAAATCCTTATTCAAAGAGCTTGATGAGACGCAAAAGATTAAGGTGCAACTTGGAAATACAAAAGAGATGCAAGTTGAAGGAAAAGGTACAGTGAAAGTCGAAACCAGTCACGGTAAGATAAAACAATTAGATAATGTTCAATTTGTACCTGATTTAGGGTACAATTTATTGAGTGTTGGACAATTGATGACCAGAGGACACTCAGTTCTATTTGATGATAACACATGTGTCATCACAGATAAGAAATCAGGCCATAAAGTTGAAATTGCCATGACTTCAAATAAGATGTTTCCACTTGATGTTTCTAACATGGAGGATTTTGCTCTTACTGCTAGCATGAAAGATGATTCAACATTATGGCATCTCAGATATGGACATCTTCATATGAACGGCCTGAAAATACTCAGGGATAAAGGTATGGTTTTCGGATTACCAAAAATTGACTCAACTAATTTATGTGAAGGATGCATTTATGGCAAGCAGACTAGGAAGTCCTTTCCTGTTGGAAAAGCTAAAAGAGCTTCACATTATCTAGAACTAATTCATGCTGATTTATGTGGGCCAATGCAAACGAAGTCCTTGGGTGGAAGTATATACTTTTTACTATTCGTTGATGACTATAGTCGCATGAGCTGGGTTTACTTCCTACAACATAAGTCAGAAACTTTTCAGAAGTTCCAGATTTTTAAAGCTATGGTAGAGAACCAAAGTGGCTGTCACATTAAAGTTCTTCGCACAGACAGAGGTGGCGAGTTCATATCTAAAGATTTCAATCTCTTTTGTGAAGAAGAGGGCATCCAAAGGGAATTAACAGCTCCCTACACTCCAGAACAGAATGGAATCGCTGAACGAAAAAATCAAACTATTGTGGAGATGGCAAGAAGTATGTTACAAGCAAGGAGACTTCCAAACCAATTTTGGGCCGAAGCCGTAGCAACATCTGTTTATCTATTAAACATCTCACCAACAAAGGCGGTTATGAATCGAACTCCTTATGAAGCATGGCATGGAAGGAAACCATCTGTAAGTCATTTACGAATCTTTGGTTGTGTTGCTTATGCTTTGAAACATCCTCAAACTCGTCAAAAGCTTGATGAAAAATCTGAAAAATGCATTTTCATTGGCTATTGTACTCAATCAAAGGCATATAAACTATACAACCCCATTAGTGAAAAGATTTTAGTTAGAAGGGATGTAATATTTAATGAAAACGTGAGTTGGGATTGGATTAAAGAACAGGAGCAGCAAAAGATTACAGTTGAAGTTTCCCCAAATGAAGAGACAAGGGTCAACTCCAGTGCACCTCCCAGTGCATCCACTGCAACACAAAGTGTGTCAAATTCATCATCTTCAGAATCATTGAACAACAATTCCTCTCTTGAAGAACTTTCAGATGAGACACCTCCAAGGAAGTATAAATCTTTAGCTGACATATATGCATCATGTCAGTTTGCTCTTACTATTTCAGACCCTATCAATTATGAAGAAGCAACTGAAAAAGAAGACAAAGAAACAAAGGTATACAAGCTGAGACAGACAATGTACGGGTTAAAGCAGACACACTTACAAAGGCCTTGTCAGAAGAAAAGCTCTGTACTTACATCTGCAACTTTGAATCATGGGGGAGTGTTGAGATATGATTCAAAGTATTCAAAATGAAGATATGATTTAGGGTAGTTAGATATGATTCAAATATTCAAACTACCAAGATTTTAGGAGATTGTTAATAGATTTGAGTTTATCTAGATTTCTATGATTTACTATTTCTGGTCCAGTGTATTAGCTATAAATACTGGAATTGTGTAACTCTGTAGGCATCAAGTCAGTAGACATTAATAAAGCACTGCAGCTTCTATCTATTCTCATCTATTCCTATCTCTTTCACTATCCCTCTTTCCAACAGGGACATGGCGGAGGGAGGGAAGAAAAGGTAGCGAGGGACGTTGAATTCGATGGCGACATCGAAGGCGTCAGTACTGAAGTGGTCGACGATAAGGCCAACAAGATGGGTTTTCCCGATGAGGGATTTGAAGAGGTCGCGAATGAACGGAAGAGAGCGAGTTACAGAGAGAGCGATGATGGTTTCAATTTTGGTGTGTTTGGGGAGATCGTAGAAGGAGACGAGCGGGAGGAAGAGAGGTTGGATGGTGGAAGGGAGGTTGGTGAAGAGAGCTTTTTGTGTTTTGGTCGGAGGGGCGTCGGAGGGAATGGCGACGGTGACGGATAAGGCGTGGAGAGAGACAAGGCGTTTGGCGAACTGGAGGAGGGGAATTAGATGGCCAATTCCTGGACTTGGCACCATAACAATATGGGATTGGGAAGGTTTGTGCAGAGCTCCCATGGCGGTGGAAATGGAGAAAGGCAGAGATGGGAATGCAGAGTGAAGCATGCAGCTCTTGATTTATTGAAAAAGAAACAGAGGGGATGGCCCACTTGTAGGGATGACAAATATGTGCATGAACTATATAATTTGGTTAAGTATATGGTAAGGGTCTTAAACATTTTAATTGAGTACTTTTATCGTCATGTATCTCACATTGGGAAATGGAGCCTATGCCTATGTACGGTAAATACATAGGGTATATATTTTTTAAAGATGTATATCGTAGATATTTAGTAAAGATTTGGTAGAGATATATTTAGTGAATTAAATCGGTTATAGTTAGGTAATGTTCTCTATTGTTTGTTGGTTTACATGTGCAAAGTCATGAATAAAAGGTTTTGCTAATATTTCTCTTTGAATTTTCTCTCTGTTCTCTGTGTTCATCTTGATTGAGTATGTCCGTTGATGTGTGATCTTAACAACTGGTATCAAAGTTAGGCGAAATTCACCCTGATGTGTGAAGATGAAAATTTCAAAGATTTGAATTGAAAAGTTTGATAGATGCAGATTGAAGATTATCTGTACCAGAAAGATCTTCACGAACCCCTATTGGGGGTGAAGCTGGATACTATGACCACGGAATAGTGGAAGCTCAAGGATTGTCATGCCTTAGGGTTGATCCGATTGACGCTGTCCAGAAATGTGGCGTTCAACATCATCAAGGAGAAAACGACGTCAGACCTATTGAAGGCGTTGTCGAATATGTACAAAAAACTGTCGGCTATGAACAAGGTGTATTTGATACAGAGGCTGTTCATTCTACAAATGTCTGAAGGAGGATCTGTTGCTAATCATATAAATGAATTCAATATGATTGTAAGTCAACTGAGTTCGGTAGAAATTAATTTCGTGGATGAAATTAAAGCATTGATTTTGATGTCATCTTTACCCGAGTTGTAGGATACTGTTGTTGGAAGTTCCTGAGGATCTGATAAACTGAAATTTGATGAAATTCGAGATGTAGTTCTCGATGAAAGTATTCGCAAACAGGAAATTGGAGATTCATCAAGCAATGCTCTCAGTGTTGATCGAAGGGGAAGAAGTAAATCAAAGAGTCAAACAAACATGAGCGATCAAAATCAAAGAACCGGGGAAAATCTCCAAACAAACCAAAAAGTGTTGGAGTTGTGGAGAAAAAGGTCACTTTCGGACAGATTATACAAGATCAAAGAGGAAGCAGAATCACAAATCAGAGGACGACGATGATTTTATACATTCAACAGAAGACATTGGGGTCCTTTAATCCTCAACGTGGATAGTTCGACTAAATCTTGGGTTTTGGATTTAGGTACATCTTTTCATTCTTCTCCAAATAAAAAGCTATTTCGAAATTTGAAGTCTGAAAATTCCGAGAATGTGTATCTTACCAACAACTAAGGTTTGGAGATTGAAGGAAAATGAGATGTCTACATAAAAACTCTAGTAGGAAATCAATGGACATTAAAGGATGCCAGATATATTCCTGGTCTCAAGAAAAACTTAATCTCTATTTGGTCAGTTGGATAGCACAGGTTATAAAACAGAGTTTGGGAAGAGTTCGTGGAATATTGTGAAGGGTGTTATGGTGGTAGCTCGTGACACAAAATCTGGAACCCTATACACCACTACAAGGTGTATGAACATATATGCTGTTGTTGAGAGTGCTTTAAATTCAAGTTTATGGCATAATAGACTGAACATATGAGCGTTAAAGAAATAAAGATGTTGGCTGCGGAAGGAGTTTTGGAAGGTCTAAAATCTGTTGATATGAGTCCTTGTGAGAACTGCGTTATGAGCAAACAGAAACGAGTTAGCTTCACAAAGACTACCAGAGAATTGAAGAAAGGTTCCGGGACAATGAAGCAAGTGGGAGTTGAGGTTGAGTTGTAGAACAATTCACAGATTGATGTTGCAGATACTCAATGAACTTCTGAGACTATTGCTGAAGAACCAGACGTGGAGCAAGTAAGTTCCAGGACAACGAAGCAAGTGGGAGTTGAGGTTGAGTTGCTGAAATATTCACCTAGTGATGTTGTAGCAGATACTCAAGAAACTTTTGAGACTGTTACTGAGTAGAACCAAAGGTGAAGCAAGTGGGAGTTGAGGTCGAGTTTCTGAAAGATTCACCTAGTGATGTTGTAGCGGATACTCAAGAAACTTCTGTGACTGTTGCTGAGGAACCAGAAGCAGAGCAAGTGACACCTGAGCAGGTGTTGAAAAGATCATCCACAGCTATCAGAGTACCAGATAGGTGTATATCTTCTTTACACTATCGGTTGGTGACTGATGAAGGGGAACGAGAACCCCTTGATGAGGCCCTATAGTTGGAGGATACAACCAAGTGGGAGCAAGCCATGGATGATGGGATATCTAGGCTTCAGAAATGCGTTGCTCTTTCATCTGCAGAGGCTGAGTACGTGGCAATAGCTGAAACTAGAAAGGAGATGATATGGATGACAGGCTATCTAGAAGAATTAGACAAGAAGCAGCGCGAGAAGATTCTTCAGGTAGATAGTTAGAGTGTCATTGAGTTGGTGAGGAACCCGGTTTATCATTCAAAGATAAAACACAGAAGACGATATCATTTCACTTAGAGCTTAGTGGAAAATGGTGATGTGTTTGGAGGAGATAGATGGTGCAAAGAATCCAGCAAACATGTTGACAAAATGTGTTGATGTTGGAACATTGAGGTCGTGCAAAACCTCAATTGATATGGTGCAAGATTGATAATGAAATTCTTGGTTGACTGAATCAGTCTCCAGGTAGGAGATTGTTGGGATATGGAGCATGATGCCTATCTATGTAGAAATACATATGATAGATATTTGTAAAGATATGATAGAAATATATACGATAGATATCAAGATGTACTTTCTTCCTTCTTTGTATTCTCTATTGGTATACATACCTGGAGTTATCAAATGTACTTGGTGTACATACCTGTAGTCGTTAATAAAATCTTTAGCCAATATTCCTCTTTGACTTTTCTCTCTCATGTTCTTTGTGTTCCTCTTAATTGAGTATGTGCGTTGTTGTGCGATCTTAACAATTAATTTGTTGTGTTGTCGTCAAAATGGACAAATATCATACTATTGTGAAGGGTAGTTGTTTCCAACATGGTATCAGAGTTATGCGCTTAACTTAGTCATGTCAATAAAATCTTGAAGTATCGAACAAAGAAGTTGTGAGGCTCAAAGTGTAGATAAAGTGTACTTTGTTCGAGTGTTTGAAGTTGAAGGAGACCTTATGGGAGACTGTACGATCGGGAGGAGAGAATGATTGAGAATTATTTTGAATATTCCATCACACCATTTTCACTTGTATAAGGATCTGATATCAAATTCCACTCTCCCTCTTAATCATTTCTTCAATTTTATCACTTCACTTTATGTTCTTAAGGCTAATTATGAGTGCCCTTTTGATCAAAATGCAAGTGAAATGCTTGGAAATAAACCCTCATAGATCAAAGTTGAAGCTCTACTTGCCATCAATCTATCTATCATTATGGTTTTGAAGTAAACTAAACTTGAATTTGGTACTAACCCAACCTTTTTCATTACATAAGTTTTGAGGTCAATGTTGAGACTCACTAAATAACTACAATTTCATTGACTTCCAATAACAAAAACAAAGCAAAGCAAAGCAAAGCAGCATACTTTTGGGTCACCATATCTCCCTGATATAAACTCGGTTATCATGGCGGCGATGGCGTAGGAGACGTCGGAGGCCTGAAATCTGGATACTGCAACCAGAGATACAACAAGGAGAAGAATTAGAGGCTGTTTTTATCATGAATGTCACTGACAGTCAACAAAAACATGATCAAATTTCAAGTTTGGGTGTTAAAAAACATGGCTTGTTGTACTGTTTTTTAAGATTCAATCCACAACTAGGAGAAGATCAGATATAATCATGGAATTGAGAATTACAGAAGGATATGGAGAAAGCGGCCTCGAGATTGCGGGCGATGATTCTGCTTTTACTTCTTGTTTCATCTCCACCGGACTTATCTCAGGAGCAGCCTCTGCAACAGCTTCTGCTTTGTGTAGAGGGGCAGCTTCAGCTGAGTCTGCTGGTGCAGGAAGTGCCTTGCTCGTAGCAGGTAATGGTAATAGAGCCTTTCCAATATCCTGCAATTCATAAAAAGTTTTGATTCGAGAACTGATGAGACTATGAGATTCATAGAAAGTATGCAGATTCAACAGAATGTATGAGTACCTTCAAGTCGTCAACCAGTCCTTGTGGGGCAACCTTGGTGTTTAAGAGCTCATCGAGTTCTTGTATTGTTTTCTTCCGATCCTATGGCCAATTGATTGAGGTCAAGCACAATTCAGTATCCAATCCCAGTGTCAACATAATTAAATGACAATGCGGAATAAGAAACAAGTTCCAACAAGAGGCAGGTAATAAGTAAATGATCATGGAAAATTATTATTGAGATCCCACATTGGTCGAAGAGAAGAACGAAGTATTTCTTATAAAAGTGTCGAAATATCTCCCTAGTAGACGCGTGTTAAAACTGTGAGGCTGACGGTGATACATAACGGGCCAAGGTGGACAATATATACAAGCAGTGGGCTTGGGCTGTTACAAATTGTATCAGAAGCCAGACACTGTGCGACGTTTTAGCGAGGACACTAGGTGGATTGTGAGATCCCACATTGGTTGGAGAGGGGAACGAAGCATTCCTTATAAGAAAATGGAAATCTCTCCCTAATAGACACGTTTTAAAATTGTGAGGCTGACGGGATATGTAACGGGCCAAAGCGGACAATATCTACTAGCAGTGGGCTTAAGCGGTTACAAATGGTATCAGCGCTAGTGAGGATGCTAGACCCCAATGAGGTGGATTGTGAGATCCCACATTGGTTGGGGAGAGGAACGAATTCGACATTAATGTTAATGAACAAATCTAGGATGCACACATCCAACTCACCTCAGCGTATAGGAGTTTCTTGCTCACAAACTGAATAATTGCAGCTGAACCCAGAATCTCAAGAACCGTTTCCATCTGTTGAAAAACGTGATCTAAGACATTATTATCAATTCTCTTTTAACCGTGTCATAGCCAAAGGATAGGGGGCTACCTCAGTAAAAGCCACTAAACCAATTGCAGTAGCTGCTACAGCAAAAGCAGCAGCAACAGCAGGAAAATCTTCAGAATCCTCCTACATTTAAATTTCAACCAAGAATCTAATCAAATCATCTTTAGCCAACAAAACCCATCAGAAAGTTAACGAAAAAAGGAACAACTTTTGAGCAAAGAACATTGACAAGTTATGAAATTTAGGTACTAAAACAATCATGTTTTTCATTGTAACCATTCATATGTAGAAAAATGGATTGAAATAGAGATGCGTACTCCAAGTGCACCAGCAATGGCATCTGTTAGACTGCCAATACTCAAAGGTGACTTTGGTGTTAACCAAGGAAGACCACTATTCTGCACAACACACAGATTCAAGTCAAAACCTCCTAAAATATACTGAAAGAAATCCTTGAAATGCAAATACACAAAGAAGAGTAGTGATAACCGTCCATCCTCGAGGTCCTTCGACACCGTCTTTAATGGCGAAAGCAGCTTTGAATCCATTGACAGTGACCAACTCTGCAACAAGTTCTGAGTTCCCATCATATCTGTCTTGCAACAAAATTTATATCATTTTCAAACAAAACATGCTTACATTAGCTAAAAATAGTTCATTCGTATAGATTCTTGCTTTACTTTCTCAACTAAGTTAACAATGATGAACAAGAATGTTATGAATCATGCAAAGTCTTACTTGTCTAAGATGAACAACGTGGTGTTTTGTGGCTCCTTGAACTTCAAAGCAAGCTTCTTCAACAAACCAGGCTTATCTTCACCTTTGTAAGGAATGGACACAGGCTTTTTGCCCAACTTTTGAATATCAGGGCTACCCACTTTCCTAAGTTCAACCGGCGCTCTAATATCAAGTAGCTGAGTATTAGCATCATCGCCCAATTTCGCATAAGCAATTTTGGCGGATTCAACACCCCATGGCTTAGATTTCCCAGTAAAAAGAGAGAAGAACAACGGGAGTGCCAAAATGGCAGCACCACCAACAACGATTCCAGGATTCTCTGTCCCAAAATTTATAATCCCATCAAGAACCCCATTTAAATACAAGTCCCCAGATGAAGAAGTGCTCACAGATTGTTGGAGAGCTTCCTCGTACGTAATAGCACCCGCAACCCCAGCATTAAGCACTGAAGATAGCAGCACTAGACTTCCATGAAAGGTTCTTGATGACGAAATCCCTTGTGGGGTTGGTGAAATTGTGGTAAACCCAGCAGCATTTGGCGATTTGGAGGAGGAAGGAGATGGGAGAAAGGGGATTTTCCTGGTTTCTCGTTTTCTTTCGGAAAGAACAGCCAAAGGGCTCAAACTTGCTGCATTGAGGGCCTCCATGGCATAATTCTGAGCTGCAAAAACAGAATCTGTAGCTCAAAAAATTGATGAAAAGGGTTCAACAACCATAACAAGTGAAGGGTTTATGCCAAATTGGTTTCGTTTGGTGGGGATATGGTTGAATGGAGGGCAAGGCGTGAAGAGAGATGTCATGTAATTGGGCTCTTTTTTTTTTCTTCCGACAACAGAGTGCTGAGTGGAAATCTGGAGCCAATGGGGAGATGACATGTAGCAGGATGAATTGTGGTAGCTTGCGTTGGAGAGATGTGATTGTGTGGCTGAGAATTAGAGTAGAAAGGTATGAGCGTTTGGTTTAATCTCCATTGGAGCTTCTCTGTGAAGCACTTTCAGTACAGCAGTACTGCACAGGACGAAGTTATGTGGTGGGAATGGGAAGAAGAAGGAATGCACGTACAGAGTTTAGTACAATATTCAATTACAGTAATTGGTTGGTTATAAGATAAAAATGGATTAATTAACTTAATCAAGTGCGCTTAAAGATACAGTTGCTTGTTTGGCCTCATATTTTTCTTCTACTAAAACAGTCAAATTTCAAGAACAAGATGGAGGTTTTCATGTTTACTTTCTAAGGCTTTTAGGAGCTTTTTTGTATTCTTTATGATGTCGGAAAATCAAATGCTAGTTTGGGACATTAAATTGAGTTATGAAGTTCCGAGTTAATAAGTTGATATTTGGGACTCTGAGTTTTGAAGTCTGAATTTAATAAATATGTATTTTACGAATCTTGTCGTCACTACCCATGAAGAAGACATTTGAGCAAGTGGTGCATAATGAACGTCAGAAAGGAGCTAGAGAACGAAAGAAACATTGGTTGAAACTGGAGAGAGAAAGAAGAAAAGAAAAACGAAGAAATCAGGCGAAGAAGACGAACCCACAGGTCAGACTCGGATCGGTCAAATCAGATTGAAAGTTCATCGACTAAAAAAAAAAAAAAAAAGAATTAAGATGGCAAATATAATGAAGATCTTACTCCTAAAGAAAAAGGGTCCAACATAAGATTTTGGTCAACCACAGGCCCCTGATGAATCTGTTCATGATCCTATCTTAACTTACATTTGCTCGCTTAGCTCTTTAAGCATAGAACCAACCAATGTATAGTTTTGCATCAATCAGTCATAAACTAGTTAATGCCTCAAAAAGGGTGGAAAAGTGAACAAAACTTTATGGTGGTCTCCCAGAAGCAGGTACAGAAACGCTGCAAATTTGAGACTTATTACAGAAGATCAAAAAAGTAGTCCAAACCTTGTCCAATTTCCCATATCGAGATGCCCGTTCCCAATGATCGAGCTGCCTCAAGACGTGTGGAGATTGATTTCAGGGATGGATAAAAGACTGCGTGCTTGTTTTGATTGTTATCAGTGTACAAGATGAAATGTTCGGCACTGATCTCCTCCCACTGCACCAGAGGCTTGTACTTTCTTAAGACAGATAGATAATCATTTCCAGTGATAGCTCCCCCTCCTATTAATGCAGCAAAATAGAACTGTTGTTAGAAAAGGGACATTCTTGAACTAATGGGAATTCTTCTACAAACAAAACAATCTCCAGACGTCAAATAACGGTTCGTTTATGCTTCAGATAGATAAATGTTAGAAAAGGAATATAAAAGATAGAATGATTTGTACCTCCTGAAAGGCTGTAATCATAGCCATAGAAGTTGATTCCAAGAAAAATCTTGCCAGCCTCGAGTGGAAGAAGGCTGTTGCCCTTGGTGCCAAGTACTAGCCGTAACGCTGAACGAATCCAATTCATTGGAGCATTGGGGCCTGGGCTATGAGGACTGGAGTAATCATAGGTCATAAGCGAGAAACCATCCACAGCACCACTCAAGCTCTGCATATCTTCTGGCCCAAAATCCTGGTTTTCCAGTTTCTCGGAATGAGGTGGACCAATGACATACACCAGTTGTAACGGTTGCTTAGATCTCCAGCTATCACGCTCTGAGTGCAGGGCATTTCCAAGTTGCTTGATAAATTGCAGTGCCTGTAATAGGGAGTTAAACAGGTCCCTCAGTTATCCAATATCTGAAAGATGCATACACACATGCACTTTGACAGCCTCATCTCCAGGTAGACATCATTGAAAATATAAAGAAAAGGTTAGAAGACCAATGGTGGCCATCATAGCCACCTATGTAATTAGAAAGCTCTCGTGATTTGCAACAAGAAAGCCTAAGCGATCATGCGAACTAGCTCCAAACTTCTTTTGTTTTTATCTTTCTCAACTCCTCCAATTTTGGCCAATGGTGCCCATCATAACCACCTATGTAATTAAAAAGCTCCCATGATATGCAACAAGAAAGCCTAGGTAATCTGATTATGCTAACAAAATAGTTCCAATCTTCTTTTGCTTTTTTCTGTCTCTCTCTCTCTCGACTCGTCCAATTTTGGCATGCATAAAAAGAAGGGAAAAAGAAAAGGCAAAATGTTAGGAATCATGACTCTCCACAATGGTATGATATTGTCCACTTTGAGCATAAGCTCTCATGGCTTTGCTTTGGGCTTCCCCAAAAGGCCTCATACCAATGAAGATAGTATTCCTCACTTATAAACCCATGATCTTCCACTAACTTAACCAATGTGGGTCTCACTCCCAATAATCCTCAACACAAAACCCCTCATACTCCTCGTCAAAAAAATCCAAAATAGCAAAGAATAAGAAACTCATTTTGGGCTTGGAAAATCTCAGCAACTTAATCACAAGAAAACCATATTACAAGGTGCATTTAAGGAAACAGATGAAGGACAAAATCTCAAGCCCCATGTCCCTAAACTAAACTAATTTCTTGTTGAAAGAAGGACAAGCAATAAAACCAGAAGATAAAATGACACAGGTAAGCATAAAAGAAATAAGCATTTAATTAACCAAACAGATCCAAGAATAACATCTTGACAGATGTGACACGATGTAGGCCATTTATAAATAAATACATGTTTCGTATCTTATCCGGCAAGTGGTATGTCTTCAAAATAGGGAAGGAAACTGGTTACCGAATTCCTCAGGTCTGGGTCATTCAATATCCCATAAGCAGCCCACCTCGACCAGGATTCTAGCACAATACCATCATAGCCCATTTCCCTGGATAAAAGGGAAGAAAGATTGTGAGAGTTCTGCAATTGCAACATGTAAGCTAAACAAAATAGACTTTGGTTATGAAAGATACACACTTTTAAACCAAAATGATCTGACACATGAAATTGGGTTGTATCATAAATTTGTGAAAACAACCTTGACTCTGAAATTTATAAGCGCATCTAAGAGTCTGACTCTAAACATGGATTTGCATCTTTATGATATAAAAAAATCCAAAATCACATACAAAAGTCACGCAGACCATCTAGTGTATTCTTACTTGCATTCTGTAACAATTAGATCAATAGCTGTGTCCTGTAGCTTCTTCTTTCTAAGCAGATCTGTAGGAAGTGCTTCAACAACCACTCTAGGCAATACCTACTTCAGAATTACTGAAAGAATTAAATGACCCATCATCCGTCCAAGCTCAAATAAAATGATTTTAAGATTACTAGTCATGCATAAGAGGTACATTCAAAGGTGAGTCTTTAATCAAAGTTCCTTGAACAACCTGACATTTGTCAGAATTTCACAATCTGCCAAAGGCATTTCTCCTATGTGTTCTTTGATCCTACAGAATTCCAACAACCCTTCACAAAATATAGCATAAATCCAGGATTGATTAAATATAACATCCCATCCAAACCCACTGCTAACATATATTGTCCTCTTTGGACTTTCCCTCAAGGTGTTAAAACGCGTCTGCTAGGGAGAGGTTTTCACACCCTTGTAAGGAATGCTTCGTTCCCCTCTCCAACCAATCTGAGATCTCACAATCCGCCCCCAAGGTGTTAAAACGCGTCTGCTAGGGAGAGGTTTTCACACCCTTGTAAGGAATGCTTCGTTCCCCTCTCCAACCAATGTGGAATCTCACGTTAAAGCTTCTTCTAATGAATTTGTTTATGTTATATTGTGAGAACTCATATATTGCTTCGAGCGCTACTTGGACAATAAAATTATGCATCCTTCATCGTACCAGAGCATCTCCAGCCAGTCTTAGCTCTGAGATCCATCCTTGATCAGCATTGTGTCTTCCCTCCAACACTAAGCGGGAACCATGACTGTATCAGAACAAATGTAGAAGTATAACACAACTATTAGCAAAATGTAGAGGGAAGATGAACACAAGTACAAGAAAGTAGAAACAAAACAAAACTATAAGAACTAGCAAAGAATGTTGCTAATCGCTTTCATGTGTTTCTGTGTATAAGTACACAGCCAAAAAACGAGTAAAAAAAAATCATCATCATTTGTGTACCTCTTCAAATCATACCACACCGGTGATAAATGTGTAAATTTGGAGTTGAACTTTTTTGCTATATCATAGCCCTTGGAGTTCCTGCACAATTTAACATATGAACCTCGTCAAAATTTAAAGCTGATAGATTAAGAGTTTTTAAGATAGGAAAAAGAAAAGAAAAGGAAGGACTTTCCAGGCAGATACCACGGCGTAATATAAGCAAGCACAGGATAATCATAATGGCGAGAAGTATTTTCAGCGACGTTTGAGTGCTCCTGCACAAAATAGAAGCCCTTGACCACTGAATAACCTACTCGCAGAAACAAATTAAACGAACAACGCTATCCTCTGTCGGATAACTAGGCATATCAAAGAGAAAGTGAGGACTGCGCCGATCTCAGAAAGTAATAAATTAGTAAAACCTAGTGACTAAAGCATTTTACAGTATTTTCAAAGTAGCTGAAAATTCAAAGAGACAGAGAGGCATTTAGCAACTCCAATAATACATACAGCTAGAATTTCTTGATGGTGGATATCAGCCTTTACGAGGCCCCGTTCATATACAGATGCGCCAGAAAATCCCCCACTATTAGTGTATCTGTAATACAAGAGAGCGGAAATGGCGGGAGATATGACAAAGAAGACGACGAAGATGACGATAAGCCTCCGGTCAGAGGAGGAATCTCCGACGATTTCGTGCTTGTCGGAAGAGACATTTTGGGTTTTCCGGCGAATCGAGACAGCTTGGCGATCCCGCTTCTTGGCCATCGGGGACGACGAGCTACAGTTCTGTTGACCGAGTGAACCAGATCAGACCAAAACGGCTAAATTTATTTGGAATAAATCTTAAAATTGGTTTTTAATGCGTAATTTCCTTTTACTATATAAATTTTATTGAAAAAATGTAAATAAATATTAAAAACAAATATATATAATATAATATTCTACCTAACCTAATTTCTAAAAACATTTAAAAAAATTTATAATTTAAAAATCCTATTAAATATAAAATAATGGTTCATTGGCAAATGTAATTGTAAATAAAAAAAATATAAAAAAAAAACTAATTCATCGTAGAAAAATATATATATTTATTTTTATAGGTAAAAAAAGCAAATCGAGACAAAGACAGGACAAAGAATGCAATCTTCACGTATATCTCCTCATTTCATTTAATCCAACATTTCGAACTCCAATAATAAATGAACATTTTTATAAACTAATAATGGAAATTATTTTTAAGATTTATAAAAGATATAATAAGTTGATGCGACTTTAAAATTTTAATTATATCTAATTAAGATTTAAAATTTGGTAAATTATGAAATTACTGATTGTGCAAATTAGATTAGTCTTTGAAATGTTATTTTTTGGGTACTAAATTAATTTTAAATAGCTCACGTTCGTTTTTTTATTATTTTTTTCTTAACTACAAGTAAATTCACGGATTACCATGTATATATCATGTACATATGTAAATTAAGATTAATTAAATAAATAAAATTTAAAAAAATAATAAATTAATAGGTCCTAAGTCAGTAATACATAATATATTCAACTATCAATAAAAAAAAGGTAATAGCTTTAAAAGTAAGCCAAAGAATTGAGATTAAGAAATTAAAATTAATTAAACAATTTATATTTTTTAACGAAATAATTAATTTCAATTAATCTTATAGTACATGATAATAATTGATGTTTAGATAAAGACATTAAAAGATTATGATTAATCAAATATAGAAAATTGTGGAGATTTAACGAAATAAAATTTATGGATAAATTGAAAGTAATTATTATTGGTCAATTAACTCTTTTACCTCATAAAAAGATCGTCTGCATCGATTAGACCGCTAAACAACCAATCCGTTTCAATTTTCAATCATTTTCGTATTAGTTTTTTTAATTTCTTAAAAAAAAATATTTGAATTTTTACTAAGTTTGGAAAAAAAAAATTTAATTTTTTATTTTCAAATTTTAACTTGATTTTGATAACAGGCTGAGAAAATAAATAACAAAATTACTTTTTCAAAAAACCAAAAATAAAAAATCAACTAGTTCTTTTATGAGTCGTGGTCATCCTCGTAGAGATTTGAACCTCTAACATTTTGATCGTTTATATGAACTAGTTGAGTTCGAGACTATATATTTGAGTCAAGCCAGCACATAAGGGAATGGTTACTCGGATTTCTTGGTCCCATAAGCTGAACCGCCACCCCATAGAATATTGTCACCAAGGTGCATATACATTATGTACTTTTAAACCATCTTATTTGCTCTCTCATGTTAATACTTCATCCTTTTTTCCTTTCGAGAATCTAAACCGCTTGACTAAAGAAAGCAAATAGTCAAAGAAGTATGCTTAAATCAATCCGTTTTTTCGGGTCCTAACTAAGATAAAGAATTCCCTAAAAAAAACATAACAAGTAAAAATGGAGTCGTAAAGCATTATAGTTCTATCAAATTCTGCAGTCATAACATAACATAACAAAAGGTAGAGAACAAATTCTGAGGTCAAGAGTCAAGAGTCAAAGACTGACATGTGTACCAACCATTCTAAATTAAAGACATATACTTAGCTTACTTATTTCAGGACTAAGTATGTACAAAACATACATAGCAGTACTTGCCTTAAGCTCCAACAAATGCATAGGCCCTAAGTTTCTGCTACCATGCTGCACAAACTGAAGTTAATTAACATAAAATAAGAAAATTCCCAGATTTCATCCATGGATATATATGGGTAGCTAAGCGTCGAAGGAGCAGAGCGGACCAGACTCGTCCTCTTACGAGAAACAAGAAACAAGAAACGAGAAACAAAAAACCAACCAAATGCATCTCCATGTGAGGGGAAAATTAACCACCAGACTTGCACCCAAAACTTCAGAGAATGTGATAGGATAGCTCTGAACAATCTTTACATGGCACAGCACAGCACAGCACATGTGGGAGCTATAATGGCCTCTCTACATCTACCACCATGAAAACTATTCACATCATCAATGTTTAGTTGTTGCTTCATCCATACCCACTACTTCTCGATTGGTTCAGTTTGCCCCTGCACAGCCATCCTCTCCGATACATCCGCCAATGATTTAAGATTGCATCTGATTAATGCCTTAACGAAATAACACGTCTCATCTTTGGTGTTCCCGCTAGGCACATCCACCACAAAAGACTCGACTACAACCGTGCCAGGTCTTCCATCAATGACCTTTGGATGGACAGTCATGATGGAAGAGTAGTTCTGCATAATTTAGCAGGAAATGCTTTGAGTTTTTTACTTAAATGATAAAAATCTCATTAAACAATTGAGTTAGAGAAGAACCCCAATGTTCATACTTTGAGCCTGTGATCTCCACCAACGATTCTGATTCCGAGTATGTGTTCTTCATCGTCGAGAAGCTCCAACCTCTCAGTACTGGTGGTCGCAGGAAGACCAGATTTCACATTCACTTCCCTGACACTTCCAATGCCCAGATCTCCTTTCACTACACAACGACTAACAAAAGGCTTATACTTCTGGGGCTGATCAAATCGCCTCACCAGTGACCAAACCTGATATAATGTAACCAATTGAATCATTACAAAATCAGATAAGAACAATTCAACAAAACCTTCCATAATTCCAACGATTATTAAACAACAAGAAGGATAAAGCTCAAGAACTAAATGAGGCTATTCGCCTAGATTTTTGTCGTTTCACAAGAACAAGCTCAATCTGTTCCGAAAACTTCGAAAGACGTAAACAAAATCTCACTCGCTACTCAATTAGGCAAGAAAATCGCGTACAAAAAGAAAGTAAACGACAAAATTAGATTTATTTGGCACAGCAAAATGTTCCACGAATAACCAGAAGACAAAATCACAAAAAGAGCAAGTAAAATCCATAGCAATTGATAACGAGTAAAGTCAATAACGAATCAGAAAAGTTCCAAAAACCCGCAGCAATTGAAGACAGAGAAGGAAAAGGTTAGAAACCAGGAAGCTAAAAGAGGCAAGTAGAGAAACAATGAAAACGAAACCAAAATCCATGACAAACCAATGGAAACAAACTCCACGATCCCCATAAAACATCAGAAAAATCAATCCAGAGCACAGGAGCTGGAGCGTTGACAAAATGAAAAGAACAGTAGGATTTCGGATCGGAAGAACAACTCACAAGAGGAACCGGAGCTCTGACGTTCTTGAAAACAACCGATGTACACTGATTCTCTTTGGGATGGTGACGGTGATGCCTGCGTATGTACTGAGCGTCCATAACTCCACATGGATCGTCGTCGTTCATGGCGATGGATTAGATCTAACTGAATTCCTTCCGCAGCTAGCTTGGCCACTAGAGTGTACAGAGAGACGGAGCTTCCTGAAGGTGCCGATAATGGAAGGTCTTGTGAGAAAGTAAGAGGCTCCGCTGGTTTGCAGGATTTGGCAGAGACGCAGTGCCCCAACCCTTTAGCTCTCTATTTTTATATATTACATTTAAAAAAAAAAAAAATTAATTAATTTAATTAATAAATAACACTTCCAGTTACTCACCCACTAATTTAATTATTTAATTATTTTTATTTGTTTCTGCATTGCAATCTGCAACTTGCAGAGGACCACTTCACAATTCGCCAATTACATTACACACTTTTTTATTTTATATCTTTTTTTATTCTTTTTTTAATTTCTTTTCTTTTCATTTTCATTTTTTTAATTTTTATATAATTTAAAAAATTAGAATTTAAATGTTTATAACTAATTTTGAACAATTTACCTAAAAAGCCTTTAAAATTCACAAAGGGGAAAAAAAAAACATTTAAAAAATAAATAAATTTTAATGAATGATTATGGAATTGGTGCTGTCGCCACCAATTTCTCTGTGGTGGATTCACATGCACTTCATCGTGGAAGCTACAACTCATGCTAACATTGTTCAGTTTTTTTTTTTTTTTTTTTAAATAAAATTTTAAAATGCCAAAACTACCCTTCCTAAGATTCTTCAGTTTTTTTAATAGGAAAAGTCTAGATTACCCTAGCTTTTTAATAATATTATTATTCTTTTTAAATATATATTTGTCACACTACAAAATATACATAATTTTCTTTATTTATTTTCTTTTGGAAGCTTCCTTCCCACTTGCTTATCTTAAATTCTCATTTTAAATATTATCTCATAAAAAGAGGTTTAAATTAATAAAACACCCATTAAAAGTTTTAATATTATCTTAAAGATATATTTAAAGGATTTCACGTTGAGCTTTAAAAAAAAATGATTAACTTTTTTAAAATAAATATTTCATTTAAACGAAATCGAGTAACATTAGTATTTTTAATTTTAAATATTTAATTGTAAGAACTTTTTTAAAAAATATATTAAGGATATCAACGCTACTATTTTAATAAATTCATTAGTATTTTTGAAACATAGTCGTCTTTTATTAAGAAATATAATTTTTTTATAAAAAAAAAAAAAAAGGACCATATGAAATTGAAGTGCAATGGATGTGATAAAATTTAATAGTTTAATAAACTATTTAGGTGGAATTGAAAAATAAAAATTAAGGGTCAAAATGTAATTTCATTTCATACTTAGGAGGGTTATTGCGTACTTGAGAAGTACGATTTGGCCCCTGGGGAAAAAATAAAATAAAATAAAATAAAGTCGTCTTTTATATATATATATATATATATATATATATATATATATATATATAATAATAATATATTATAAATATTTTCTTTTTCTTAATAAAGAAGGAAGAAAATAATAATAATAATAATTTCAAATGTCAACGTGCATGCCACTCATCCGCGTTACTTCCACTGTAATACTTTTAAATACACAAATATATTTATATTTGTTGTTTCATAAAATAATTATAATTTATTTATAAATTCATTCTCCGCTATTAAATAAACAATCGAACGTTAAGATATCTATTAGCCAAATATCTGACCCGTTACAACATAAGGTTGAATTTACAAAGATCGTACTATTGCTTATGATCGTATTATCGCCCTACAAAGAATACACACATTCTCAACAGAACAATACTATTGAACATAAAATCTACTCACAATACGCTAATCGAAGATCATAGTGTTGTTCTACAAAGACAATAAACACTCTCAACAAGAAAGACAAAATGTAATAACCCAAGGCCACGACTAGTAGATATTGTCCGCTTTGGCCCTTTACATATGGCCATCAGCTTCACGATTTTAAAACATGTCTACCAAGAAGAGGTTTCCACACCCTTAATAAACATGTGGGATCTCACAATCTATCCCTTTTGGGGACGAGCGTCCTCGCTAACACATTGCCCGGTGTTTGGCTCTGATGTTATTTGTAACAACTCAAGTCCACCACTAGATATTGTCTATTTTAGCTCGTTACAAAGAATGTTTCGTTTCTCTCTCCAACTGATGTGGGATCTATGTTAAGAACAAATGCAAAGTGTGAATGGAAGGGTGAAGATAGGGTTTTGTGGAGGGAAAGGCAAATAGAAGTAATTGTGGTTGATTGACTTTACAAGTATAAGATAACAATAAAGTATAAAGTAATGTTTAAAAAATGATAATATCCACCGACCAAACCAATTTAAAAACATAATTTGGTACAAACTTTACCCATTTGATAAAGAAACATGTTCCATTGAAGCGACATCCAACAACTTGCTTTAAAACTTATCACAAAAAAGGACCTCATCTTTCTACTATGTCACAAAATCAAAGTGGATTACATTATTACCATTAATGTACCAATTTTGTCCTTTTCTTTTTCCCTTTTCAACTCTTTTCTTTTAAATAATTAATTATATGGAGTCGGGTCTCTAAGGAGATCCGCCTCAAATGAAATGGGGAATCTCTGTTTAAACCAAATCACCGCCAATCATTTTCGTCTCTCTTTCCTTATCATAACTGCTCAATTGCCACATTCGAGTTATAACCATCATGGATCAAAAACAAGGAAGAATGAAACTGCCACCTCCAATTGAAACAGTGCAGAGAAACACATTTAGTGATTCGATCTATCGGTTCAATTAGGTTCGATCGACTTTTCATCGTTATAGGTTTGGTTCAATAATTTTCTACCATTCCCACTCAAGTCCATGAATAGGAAAGAATATAGTAGTCGAAACGAAACGAAATCGCAGAGGTAAGTGATTTTTTCTGTTGGGTGGTCTTAGAGTCAAGTAAGTTAGATGTATATGCATTTGTTTATTTTTGTATTTTATGTGATATGTAATAAATGTGCGTATGTCGAAATGTTATGAGAAATCAATAGCGGGACCTCATTCATGTATTGAATGACACGTGACTTCGATGAAAATAAAACTTGTGGCAACTTATCCATCATTAATTCTTATGTTGCTCGGTTTGGCTCCTCTGACCGGGTCAATTCAACAATTGGAGTAAAGTCTTCCAAAACTCTCTGGTAGGTACTCCAAAGAATTCACAACTTAATTGGTCTATATTTTTCAGAACGGATTCACATTACAAGCTCAATGACCTAGGATAGATTTTTTGTCACAAGCTAGAAAATCAGTATTTTCAAAGTATATTATATTGGGATCTATACCCTCTAGCCTCGTAATTATTTATTTTATTTTAAATAAATAAAAATTAATTATCTTGTCTACAATTTAATATTATTCACTGTATAAAAAATTCAAGTTATTAGTATTATCTATTTGACACGTGGAAGAAACAACCAAAATGGTTTATAGGATGTGTTATCCTAGTAACACTGATACAGTCTACTCATAATTATTACAAACGATTTGACTAAAATAGTGCATGTCATGTGAGTACGAGTTTCCAATACAATGAGTTTGTATAAGACTTGTTATAAAATATTTAATTTAATAAATCCAATAAGTAAGATGATAAATATCTCACTAAATAATCATATGTTACTCGATCTTAATCCTGAGTCAGTTATAAACTACTAATTTGCATGGGTGAGAGTGACTTGTATAGTCAATTCAATAAGTCCATCAATTTAGGATTTGACCAAATATAATGATTAGTGACCTAAAATTCAAATTCTCGGAGATATATAGTTCGTGATTTTAATAAGCGTAGAAGCTAGTAATTTTTTTCAGTTCCGCTACAATACCTAATTATTAATTTAGGGTCGGTAAGCTTGTATATCAACTACAAGCTAAACTGGTTATTTCAAAATTACTCGAGTGTTGAGTCTAACATGTAACTCGAACGTGTTCATACATGGTAGTTGATTAGGTATGAGATGTGATATGGAAGCTAGAAAGAGACGGGTGAAAAGGAAAGGGAAGAGAGACCGATAGATATCAGTTATGGGCATAGTTGGGATAATGGAACTCAAATTCGTCTTTTTGTGTTATGTTCAACGTTCCTTTAGTCATCATCTTCTTTTTACTTCTAGAAAAAAGCTAACTCTGAGTCTTAACCTTTCTTTTTCTTCTCTCTTTTTCTTGATGTTCAATATTATTATCTTAGCTTTATTTTTGTATTCAAACGCAATCTCGAGTCCTCACCAGTCACAAAAACTTACGCTTAAATTTATGCTATTGTCGATACAAACGTAGTCAAACGTGCAGCTGCTATGAAGATATAGAAGATAAACTTGCGCGTAGTTTCGCATAAAACTTACGTCAACCTTTAAATCACTTTTATTATCTCGAATCTAAATATGATTAGTTGTTTGATTAATAGAACTTGATAAATAAATATAACAATACCTACCACTACTTTAAAAAAGAATAAAAGAAAAAGAAAACTACCAATTATGGCCTGCCACGTCACTATCTCATTGAATGAATTTAGCATGGAATCTTTCAATAAAAAAGAAAAAGTGAGTTTTTTTTTTTTCGCGTATGCAAATAAATATTTTATAGGTTAAAAAATTTATGACGTAGATTGATGCATAAATGTTCATTGCGTGTAAAATTGTATATCTGATTAGGGCTAAAAAGTTAGAGGTTCGAATCTTTATTTAATACATCGTGAAAGAAAATTCAAATAAATTAGTATGTTGAAGTTGGTTTTCTTTTGTTTCTCGACCATGAATCTTTTTCTCCCTTTTGCTTGTTTTTTCAATCAATTGCGAGGTTCTAGATATGAGAGCGTATGGAAGAACCTAGTTGAATTGGATCAGAGTCCTAGCCAATTTCGACTAACTTTCTTTGGTTGGCTCTTCCTTTTCTCGTCAATGGACTCTTGACGGTTTGAATTAATATAATGATGTGGTTGGAGTGGTTAGGAGGTGAGCACAACTAAAATTGCATACCTTTATGCGGGGTATACCTCCATATTTAAACTATTGTCTCTCCACGTCAATGTTTATCAATACGATGGAAACAACAAGATTTCTTGATGTGACAAGTACCCACTATACAAGAGGATTTAGACGAGTGGAGGAGGAGGTACGACGTTACCCCATTCCTCAAGATCGAATCTAGGGACGTTGAAACTCGACATCGGCTAATTTAGAGAATGATCATGAGTTTATAATCAAAGAATATTATCTCCATTGAAATGAGATATTTTGGGAAGTCCAGAGCAAAACCATGAAAGTTTAGACTCAAAATAGACGATATTATATCTTTGTGGAGATCTGTGATTCTTAGCATTAGTGCATACGCTCAATAATCTTTGTTAATTGGGTAAGTCGGTCATTTTTTTGGGCTAAGATGCTTAGAGGGGTTAGATGGGCTTGGACCCATGTCTCGTTATCATATTATGTCATGTTAGTTGATAACAATTTTATTTTGTTTAGTCTTCCCATTCTATATGTTTTATTAATATATATATAATTGGATCGTAATCGACCATATATATAATTTTATAACTCAATTCAAGCTTATAGGTTGAGTTGGGTTGAGTGAAATTTTTGGTTATCAAACTTTTTTAACCATGGTGTCACGGTCGTACTTCTTCAACCGTGCGATGTCGTGATCTTGATATGCTCACGACAAGTTTTAAGGGGGACTCAATTCCCCTTCACATTTTTCGTTTGGCTTTGTGGTTTTGTTGGACCTTAGGTGATGTTTGTTTTCGCCAACTGAACATCACTGTGCCGAATCCAAACTTGTTCGGTTACACACGCTGCTCGTGCGTGCATGTTTAATCGTGTGTGACACAACACGTTGCATCTCATCGTCATCTTGGTTCTCAACAACACGACTCATGCACTGTGATGTCATCCCATGTCTCAGGATACATCGACCATTTTAGTTTGCTCGGACACATTCGTTGGGAACTGACCCACGTGTCGATTATCTCATTGGGACATCTCGAACGTTCATCCATCTGGGGTTCTCTCGAGCATTGGACTCTCTCGTGTCCATGCTAAGCCATTTGCGACATACGTTCTAGATAGCGAGTGCATAATCTAACCTCCGACTCATGGGTTAGGGCGCAATATTAGCACACTTGTGCATTTTAGTACTGTCCTTGAAAGAAAGACGTCTGAGACAGCTGAACCACAATGTGATACACGTATGTGTCATAGTGTAGCTCGTATAGGCCACAAGAGTGGTGGAGAGTCAACACCATGTCTCTCCCTATATTACATTTTGAGGCATTTCCAATCATTCTCGAGTAGACGTCAATTTGGTGAGTGGACATATAGGCTCATGCATAGTCTGTTCAGTATTTGATTGACACCAAATTTAGTGAGCTTTATCTTTTATATCAACGAACTTAATTCTCGAGTCGCATGTCCAAACTCATATCGAAACTCCGACTTCTGAAGTTATGACCCTAAAACCTACCAGACCATCTTTGAGCTTGTCTCCGATACTCGTGTCGCATTGTTCTCTTGGACTTTGCATATGTCTCGACTTATCTTCAATGAACACTCTTGGTATGTTTGATGATACACTGTCTTCATGGGTCACATCCTGACACTTTTCAATCTTGGCCCTCACATAGTCGGATGAGCGCCACTTGATAATCATCCTTTGTATGTCTTGATGTATCGGATCACAACCTACTTTCTCTCGATAAAATTGTGACACTTTACACCATTCATAAATTAGAATGATTTTTTTTCCACATTAGCCAAGTCTAACCTTTTAGACAGCCATTTGTCCTCTTGCTTTCATGCTATTTGCATCAATCTAATCATAAAATATTTGATATCAAAATTTTGTTGTCTTATCGCTTTCATGGCTACTTTCATCAATATCTAGTCATCGAATATTTGATATCAAAAAATAATAAATTTGAGAAAATATTATCCAAGTATACGTGTTTAGTACATGATATTTTATTAAATTAGAGTCACGTAATTAACCATCATGATAAATACACCAAAATTATGAGTTTTTTTTTATTTACTTATTATGATATATTTTTTTTGAAATATTTGCATTATATTTTAAAAGTATTTAAATCTTTAAATATTTGTTTTTATTAATTGAACTAAAAAAATTAAGGGCAAGATTTAAAAAAAAAAGTTAAATAATAAGTAAAATAAGAAAAAAAAATGGTGAAATTGTCTATATGAATTTAAAATATATGAATTTAAAAATTAAAAATTTGTTTACTTTGTATAATATTATAAATAGTTATCATAAGAACAAAATATTGCAAATTAGTTTCTTGCCACGTCACGGCAGCAGTCATATGTAAGACAAACTTGGCCAGAATTTTGAAAATATTGTCCCAACATTGACTCGGACCACCCTTTTAACGGTCAACGTATTGCCACGATCTCCAGTTCTCCTTTCGACACGTGTACGTCCCAAATTGATTCCATCGGGCCCACATCTGACACTCCAAAATTGTCAGCATCGATGGTGGCGTACAAAGGGACAAATTGAGTACCACGTGTCAGATTATAATTGGAAGCTTTTCGATTATCTTAATTTCACTTTATTATGTTTGGATTAACTTTTTAATCATAAATCATTAGTTTCATCAAACAGAGAACTCATAGTCTATATCTTGAATTGGGTGACGTGTCAATCACACTAGTGACAGCTTGTGCCGGCGCAGAGCCACAGCCGCCAAGCCGTAATTACCAGGCAATTAGACAAAACAAACTTCAGTTAATATTAATATATTTATTTATTAATTTTTAACATTGAATTAAAATTTAAAACTCAATTATAGAGCTAGTTAGGGAATAAATAGTGGAAAAAATAATTATAGAATTAAGAAAAATTAAAAAAGTTTATTAAAATAATTGAAGAAAATTGAAATGGAGACATATTGATTGAAAAGATGGACTGGCGTGCAAATATTAAATTTGAATTGAAAAGATTGAAATTGAGAGGTGGGTGAGGAAATGTTGCATCAAGACAAATATTTGCCCATAAAATTCTTTTTTTTTTTCTTTCTATATATATATATATATATATATATTTTTTTTTTTTTTCTAATATAAAATTCGATCTTAATTAACCAAGAAACGTGTGACATATGTTTTGGGCGTATCTTTTCAAAATTTAAATAATAATGTTTTGTTTTTCATTCCAGCACAAATTTTATCTATCTATCCTTATGTTTATATTTATTTGATTTTTTTTTTTTTGTGAAATTTTGGATGATTAAAAAAATTTAAATAGTTTTAATTCTTTTTTATTGTGGTGCGATATTAAATAATACTTTTCTATATATATATATATATATAAATAAAGTTGTTTCTAGATGAATTGAATTTAGTGGGGGTTATTTGGGTGTGCCAGGTGATCCGTACAGGTGAAACAAAAGGAACACTCTAGGTTAAAAAAAATATTATAAAAAAATGAATTAAATGATGAAAAATTAAAATAAATATATATATATATTAAAGAATGAAAACAAAAATGAATGGGGCATGGCAATAAATTAAAGAACTGATGGGCCAACAATTCTGATATTTATATTTGGAGCACGCCCCAAATGGACCCCATCTCAACTCTATAATTAAATCAAATTGGTATATTCTAACTACTAGAAAAAAAAAAATTTAAACTTCGAGAGGTATAATTCTAAATTATGATTTTGCAACGATCCTAACCTACTGTTATTGTCCTCTTTGAGCTTTTTTCTCTCTTGATTTCCTTCGAGACTTTAAAACACGTCTATTAAAGAGAGGTTTTCACGCACTTGTAAAAGATGCTTGAAGAGTCCGAAGTTTATTAAATGTAAGTCATGAGCCGCAATTTTTGAAAAAAAGAAAACAGTTAAAAATACATCATTAAAATAAAACAAAAAATATATAAATATAATAAATGACAGTGACAGTGATTGGGCGGTCGCCTACAATAACGTCACCGTCGTCTGCCCGTGATTCGATGCCCCGAGAAGATTCTGTCTTCTCCTCGTCGTTAACAGCGCCGTCAAAACTGAAAGCCAAGCCGACTCCCACTGAGCTGAGCCGAGCCGCTCTCTCAAAAATATCACCAAGCCGAATCCTGTGTATTTTTCCGTTTCCACCATTTTTCTATCATTCCATTTCCGATTCTCATTTCATAACAAATTTCCTGAAAATCAGAGCACAGTCATTGCTTAACAAGATTTTTTTTCCTCTCAGCTTTGTTTTCTCATCAATTCCCATCCTCTAATTTCCTTGTTTCATCCATTTGATTCAAACATCTTCCGTCGTTCTTTCTCGCACTTGCGGCTATCGATGCAGGATTTCATTTTGTTCTCGTCTTCTAGCTACTAAGCTTTGAGTAAATCTCAACTGCGAATTTCAACTGCCATTTTTGTTCAACAATCGATATCGTACGCATGTCTGAGCTTGGTTTCGGAGTTTAGGTTACTAAATTTGTCGAAATTACACATATTCACCGAGTTTTGAAATCTGGGTTGCAGGTAATATTGCCAGATCGTTAACCTTCCCTCCTTATTCTTGGGTTGTTCATATCTGTTTGAAGAAATGAAAATTGGGATTACATTGATTGTTGTAGTTTAATACCACTACTGTTTCGTTGTTAAACTGTATTGATGATGGAATTCAGAGTGCCCACGGAACTGAGTTGAACTTGAGATCCAATTGAGTTTAGACAATATATTTTCTCGTTTTCATCCTATCATGCTTTAGTGATTTCCATTCATAGTCCATAAGTATGTAACATGTGGTATTGGTTTGGAATTGAGTTCGTTATGAAAAGTGATTGTTTCTCTCATTTGAATTTTTGGAGCATGGATGTTTAATCTAGGAGGGCTTTGGATATTGTCTGTTGATGAACTTCACATGCTGGGAACATTATTCTGTCTCTTTAAATTAGAAAATAAATTAGAAAATCAGTCGTAGGTGGATTTCTAGCTTGGAATATAAAGCATTGTTTTGAAAAGTTGTTTTTTCTTTAAATGAATTAGAATGATTGGCAGTGGATTTCTAGTATGATTACTCTTTGGGTTTCAAACTATCTAAAGGATCCTGTTCTTTTTCCCCCATTCATCATTGGTCATTTTGCAAAGAATTTACCCAATGAATTAGCAACGTATTGGTTTTGTTAGCTTTTACTTTATGGTGTATATTTCTTACACTTCATCTTATCTGTCCTATTGGTTGGACTGGTGATTGAATAATTTGTATTCTGGTTTCAGGTGAAATAATCAAGCCTACAAGAGCTATACCTATGTATATAATCACGTTTTTTTCTGCAGCCTTCTCTGCACTTAAAGAATACCTAATTTGTATAGAGAGATGCGATCATTCTGCTTTCAACTGATATGAAGACTGCACAGGTTTCCTTTTATAATTCTGTTGTTGCTTTATACAAAAAGCTCGACGTTCCTCTAACTTCACCTTTTTACTTGTTCTTTGCCTACAACAGAACTTCTCCACTTACTCCTTTACTTCAAATTTTAGAATGATTTTTCAACTTCGTGGTGCTAATGTTATACTTCCAATATTGCCTAATTGAAAGAAGAAATGGATTTGGCTTTAAAATTTAATAGAATTCGGAGACATCGTTTTTTATCCTACGTGGTCCTTATCAGCCTGACATATTTCTGCCGTTGCCATTAAGAAGTGTGCTGCCTCGTATGATATTATATGTCGGATCATATTACTTATGCCTGCGAATATGGAAGTTTGATGTGACTGTTGGACCTCAATCCTTGTTGATATTCTGGCTCTTGGACATTTTATGTTGTATTTTCCCCTGCAACTCATTATAGTATTTAGTTTCCGAATCGATTACTATTAATTGGTTATTGTCACACTTATAAATCCAATTGTCATTCTAAGATCCTTACTTGACATGCATAGAGAGCTCAAGATGCAAAAAAAGCTCTGGATGATACCAAAAATAACCTACCAAACAGCTACAAAACTGAGGCTCCTATAACAGACACAGGTTCGATTTCTGCCTCAAACAATGATGGCAAAAAAATTTCTCACCAAGATATTGAATTTGTAAGCCACAGATTCTTTCTAATTACAATGACCATTAGTTTCTATATTTATTTTTTCATCTTCAATGTTCTGTTGTGATTTCTTATCTCTTTATTGTTGAATGAACTGGAATGCTGTTCTAGGTCCAGAATTTAATAGAGCGGTGCCTACAGTTATACATGAATAGAGATGAGGTGGTTAAGACCCTATTGAATCGTGCAAGGATAGATCCTGGATTTACGTCATTGGGTAAGTTTAGGAGCTTTGATTAAGTTCTATGTTCTAATATTCGTGTTCAATCAAATAACAATGATTGTAAACAATTACTATCACTCCACATACACTTATAGATAATTATTACGTATCTATTATTGTTTATTAATGTTCTGGACTTTCCTCATTCAGTTTGGCAGAAGCTGGAAGAAGAGAATGCTGATTTTTTCAGAGCCTACTATATAAGATTAAAATTGAAAAAACAAATCCTTCTTTTCAATCATTTGCTTGAACATCAATGTCGTCTCATGAATTATTCAATACCTCCCAAAGTTCCGTTAGCTCCTATGCAGAATGGAATTCATCCTATGCCTGGTAAGCTCTCATATCGCCAAACAGATTATGTAATTATCTAGCTCAGTGGATACCATGGATGCTGGGTTGCCAAGCCTAGTTGTAGCTCTGCTCTTAGATAGCTTAATTTTATATATTGAAGTAAGAGAGTTACATGTTGCAAGATACTAGTATTTTGTTATTCATCACTACTTATTTTCAGTGCAGTTAACAACTTACCAATGGGATATCCAGTCCTTCAACAACCTCCTATGTCAATGCCAGGTCAACCCCACATGGATACCATGCGCTCTGGGATGCCAAGCTGCCATGTGGTCAATGGAGTTCCTGCACCTAGTAACTTCCATCCTATTAGAATGAACTCTGGGAACGAGTAAGAAGACTGCTCTAGTAAAGCCATTATTAATATTCATCCTAAAACATTCAATACTGTGGCCTCGATGAAACAAAAAATAGAAAGTTATAAAATGGTCAATAAGATTGCATAAAATGGAAATATGTTTAAACTTAGACGAAAAAATGTGATACTGTAAAAGAATTTGGCATGTTTATTGAGCAAGCACCCTTTTCAATATAGTTTCTATTACCTCTAGGGGAGTGGTAATTATGCACAAGTACTAGCATGGGATGTCATGGCTCATGCTGCTAGTCTTGCCATGATATCATTGATCATTACTGCTTCGCTAAATTCTCCTCAAGAAAAATCAGCCATGTTCATGTGTCTGTGTGGTAGATTTTGCATGGAAGAAACTTGTGCTGGAGTTTTGAGTATCTACAAACAAAGCTAAAGGAACTACATCCAGTGATATAAAATCGTACTAATATGCATGGGACTAATGACCAATGGTTAAGATATTGCCTCTAGGATTCATTTGCCGACTGTAAGAGAGCATTTAAAAATTTTCATGGAGGATAGTAATCCAGTATTTACATTCATTGGTTTCATATATTGATCTCACTTTTCACTTGAACTTGTAGTTATTTTATTGCATCTAATACTTGTTCTTATTGAAGTATGTTGATGAACAGCGTGGCTGATGTGGCTTCTGTTATTCCACCAAATTGTACAATGTCCTCCATGTCAGAGATGTCTATGAGTCCTACATCGGTTGCATCCAGTGGTCATTTCTCATTCACTGCTCCAGAAATATCTGGAATTGGAGTAGATACTTCTGCACTTGATACTGCATTTACATCAGAAATCGTAAATTCAGTTGGTCTGCAACTTTCGCAAGATGATGGAGCAGGAAATTCCAGGGATTCTCTCAGATCATTGGATCTGATTCAGTGGAATTTTAGTCTGTCAGATCTTAAAACAGATTTATCAAATTTGGGAGGTAATTTCTAGATGATTTGTAGATTTCTCTAATTTTGACTCTTATATTGATGTCTACAGAACTTTTAGCAGTATCATATCACCTTTTCAGATCACCGTAATTTCTTTGGAATATTACTTCACAAGGCTAGAATAATAAGCATTGTTCTAAATTGGACTTATTTTTTCCTCCTCCATTTAGCTAGGTTTACAACAAGAAACAGGGTAAATACTAGAAAGGGTAAACGTTGCGAAGGGTCAATCACTTCGGCCTTTATACTAGGCAATAAGAAACATCTAAATTCTGAAAAATGCATCTCCAAACGCCCAAGCTAAGCTAGGTGATCCTGATCACAAAGATTTCAATAGAATGGGAGAGAGAAATCAAGCTGGACAAGAAAGGGTGACCAGACATTATACCATTCAAGTTATAAATTATTGAAAAAGGAGAGTCAGTAGTAGTCCCTGCCCCCTCGATGGCCAGCCAATACATAAAAGAATGATGAGAAATAAGCCATTGAAAACCGAACAACTTTAACCACCTAGCAGTAGTTCAACAATCCTTTTTGCAATAAATAGAGCAGGACGTAAGAGTGAGAAAAAGCTTTCCCTATCTTGTGAACAAGGGCAACAGTTTCAAGGGAAATTTGCCTCTGAAGTCCAACTCAAAATATTTGAAAGCTAGAGGATGTCTGACTTGATTGACAGATATCCTAATCGGAGTCGAACAAATATACTGTGTGGATGAGTCTATGCGTTGTTCATTCAGCGATCACCCTAGATTGAAGCTGTTCATTCATCCCTGATATGAATATAGCCGTGGGGTATCCTTCAGATGACCGATTGAGGAATTGTTTGGGAATGGTGGCCTTTTACTTTAGTATCATTTGAATTTAATTTTTCTTTTCCTTTTCCAATAAGTTACTTCAGTCAAATTGTTATGAAGTTTTTCTTTCGATCTTTTTTAATTTTCCGTAAGGAAAAGTCTTGTGTTGGTCTATAGAAGTTGATAGCTTTTAGGAAGAGCTTTAAATAAGAATGCAAAATCCTAATTCGTTGGCAGTTTTCACTTTTCTCTTGGAATAACTTTAAGCATATTGATGAAATCTCTTCAAATTGGTGCAGATTTAGGACCATTGGGGAACTACCCTGGTTCTCCATTTTTGCACTCCGACCCAGAAATTTTGCTCGATTCACCAGAGCAAGACGACCTAGGTATGGGAACTGCAAGACTCTTTTCAGCTCTAAATTGTTTGATGTAACCAAAACCACCCTTTTTATCATGACAAGCAATTTTGGCAAACGTTAATCATTTTACATTTGTTCGTTACTCTTTTCTTTCTTCAAGTATGATGACTCTTGCGACTTAGAAGTTCCTAGTTGTCCATGGAAAGTTGAATGACATAGATTTTAGATATCAACTATGCAAATTTAAGAAAGCCAAGAATTCGAGTCTAAACCTTTATGTACATAACTTATCATTTGGCCACTCACTAACGTCTCAATTTTATCGCAGTGGAGGAGTTCTTTGTTGATTCTGTCCCTGAGCAGCCAGACGAAGAGAAGTCCTAGAGAAAGGCGACAAAGGTTTTTTTTTTCCCACTTGAATAAGTAGGATAGTATAAGATTTGATCAGAAATCAAGAGCTCATTTTCTATTCACAATAGGCATCCAGTAATTTTGTCATCAACAATTTCAATTATTTAAAAATTTTAGTCACATAGCTTGGTTGGTTGGTAGGATTGTAGATAGGGATGTAGTCATGTAGGGGAAGCCGTGCTTCTCTTGTGCCGCTCATTTTAGAGGTCTCCAGTTTCTTGGAAGTTGAACAGTTTTTAATCCCTTGTCTGGTCTGGACTAAAGAGTCAATTACAACAATCCCATAATTATCGTATTTTTTAGATGTTTAATTGTTCTATCTCTTGTTTAATGGCGCAGGTAGCATAATATATCAACTAAATAAAACATCGTTAAGCAATCCTTTAGTGTTGTTTTAGATTCAATAGTCTGTTCCGGAGACAGATTTTTAAGAACCTGCAAGTTGACTTGCAAAGTTCAAGATTACTACTCACTTGTGATCATAATTAAGGACATCGTTACAGGCTCATAAAAGTATACTTTCGTGGGTAAACTTAAGAGAATCGTTGTATGGTCTTAATGAACATGTTCTGTTCTAAATACCCACCAGCTCCCTAATTTTACACAGTTCATGACATAGCAGTTGAAATCTTGTTGATTACAAATCTAAATTTCTAGGAGAAAAGGAGATACAAGCTAGTTAGGCCACTGCTCACAAATGTTTTTGTTTCCGGATTAAGTATGTCAGGACAGGAACAAATAGTTGAGAAGGGTGGGCCATTTCTCTTTCCTCTGCACTTAAAATTGTTCTGGTAGGTTGAAGTCTCTTCGAACACTTAAACTTCCCATTTCAAAAGTACCTTGCTTTTCAATCTTTTGAAATGAGTTTTTCCAGCACCAAAGTTGAATAGTGCCTGACATTATGCTAGCTTGCTTCGACTGTCTCTACTTACATTTGCTGCATTGCCATCATTTTCAACGATCATTAACCTTATCAGCAGCAAAGCTTGTGTCAAATCCTTATCACTATCAAATGTTCATCTTTTAATGTGAAGAATTGTTTGGGATTTGTTGTCTAAAAGTAGCTTTTTTTTTAATTTTTTTTTACGTTGATCTGTTTATAAAGAGCCCCTTGTTTGGGTACTGTTGTCAAAATAGCACTTTTTTTTTTGTGTGTGCTTATGTTCCAGTTGATTGGTTCTTGGAAATCACAACTCGTAAGGTCTGAACTCGGTGGTGCAACTTAAAACTTCATGGAAAGGGAGCCGAATTCTTTTGATACTCAAATTTGACTTTTAATATTTTTCGGAGGAAGATATGTATTCTCTTCATAAGTTTGATTTAAAGTATGTATATAGGTGGTTATTATATTTGAAACATCCTCCATAGTCATATATGTACTAAATATTAAATAATGAATCTACTCGATATATGCACTATCGTTATGGTGATACATATACCTATCAAATAAATCTAACTCCACTTGGATATAATCTTTTCGAAATTTGTTAAGCGATATTATCAAGAATTGACATCGACTCATACATAACCCTATCAATCTTATTTTGAAACGTGAAGAAACTCATAAACATCATATGGGATGTGCTTAGCTTTTGTTGAATGGGCTCAATGATGATGGACAGTTAAAATTTGATCATGGGTTTACTCTAAATATGTCGATGGTTCATAAAGATGATTGTAGTATTGCTTGTAAAATGTTTAACTAAACCAAACACATAATTAGATTCAAATGAAGCATCATCAAGCAATCCTTTATGTTGTGAATATGTTGTGAACGGGTCAAGATTATACTTATGACCATAATTAATAACAACTTTAAAGCCTCTTATTAAAATACACTTAGAGTCTTTGATGCTTAAGTTAATACTTACGCTCGAAGGTACGATAAATCTCAATATTTATAGGAGTCTCCATTGTCACCTCCTAAGATTTTGACCCATGCACGCCTTAACTCAGTTTTTCTGAGCTTGATAAGCTATTTCCTATGGATCATCGAACCATTTTCCTTGACAAAGCGAGCTTGACAAGCCTTTTCGTAGGAGTTCGGTTGACGATAGACATTTTTTAAACTTTAGTGACTTGTTAGAATAAAAATGAAAGTTTATGAATTTTTTAAATACTTAATAAAGTTTAGAGTTTTATTTAATGCAAATTTGAAGTAAAAAAGAACTTAAACGTTTCTTTAATATCTCTTCACATAATTTGGAGTAACATTCATCTTTTATCAATTAAAAAAGAAGCCTTGCTTTTCATCCCAAAATCTGAAGGATCATAACTATCACTTTAAGGAATATATTGTGATATTTGTCCTCATCGTTCTTTCTCCGATGAGAACCCCACTTCTTTTCTTTATTAAAGTAGTGAGAAAAAAACCATGGCAACTGCTTTAAATATCAACTTTCCACTTCACACAAAAACGGGATATTCAAGGCCGAAGGTATGAACTTTGAAAAGTTTTGTAGGTTGCCACTTGGGTTGTTCTTAATTTGTAGCTTGCTCAGCAATATTTACAGCTTTTTTTTTGGTTGCTTGTTCTTTGAGTTGAACAATTAGATTCGAAGATAAGTGTTCATTATTGCGAGACTTCACAACGGTTGGAGAGGAGAACGAAACATTATTTATAAGAGTGAGAAACCCTCTACTAACAGACGAGCTTTAAAAACCTTTTTTATGAGGGTGAGAAAACCTCTCCCTAATAGACGATTTTTAAAAATGGAAACACAAAAGAGAAAACTCAAATAGGACAATGTCTACTAGTGGTAGGCTTGGGTTGTTACAAATGGTATCAGAGCCAAATGTCGCAACCATACTATAAAGGGGGTAGGTTGTGACCCTCACGTCATGACAAGCAAAGCGGCGTCCCTCAAGAGACATCCATCCGGCCACTGCGGGCCAATATAGAAGAGTGCCATGACGCGATCGAAGAGGACGATGCATCATCCAACACACCACCACGCGAGGTGGGCATTGAAGACTAGTTGAGACATAAGCAAGACAAAGACATCATAATGCACATGAAGGGCAAAAATAGGCTTGTTGAAGGGCCGGGTAGAGCCTCGGGTCTTAACCTCAAAAGTCGAGATTTTGAAAGGGAATTTGGGCATACGGTTCGAGAGTTAAGTTCGTCCATATGAAATATGAATGCTCACCAAGTTTGGTGTCAATCGGACACCGGACGGACAATGCACGACACCGTATGACCGTTCACCAAAATCATGTCTATGCCTGAAAGATTGAAAATGGCTCAAAATGTACTACAGGGTACCATGGTGTTAGCTCTCCACCACCCCTGGCCCTGTGGGCTAAGTGAGCTACCTTATGGCACATACGTGTGTCACAGTGTGTGCGAGCGTGCCGAGATGAGTGTCTCGGGCAACTTCCTTTGAAATGGGTTTTTGAAGGACAGTACCGGACGACATGGGTGTGCCGGTACCCTAGCCTGCGTGTTGGAGGTTGCTACATACACCCGCTATCCAGTACGGTATCCGTAAATGACTCAGCATGGGCACGGGAGGGCCAATGCCTCGATAGAACCCGGATGGATGGATGTTTGGGAAGTCCCGTTGAGATGAAAGACACGCGGGCCCATTCTCGATGGCATGACCGAGCGAGTTATGATGGCCGACAACATCCCGAGACTCGGGGTGGCGTCAAGACATATGGACCCTGTTGATGGGGATTGAGATGACAAGATGAGATGCGATGTTGCATTGAGAGACCTTGGCTCGAACAGAGGCAAGGTCGAGCTGAATGACTTGGCCTAGTGTAGAGGCAAGTCGGATGTGTCGCAGACGATTGAACATGCACGCATAGTCGGTGTGTGTGGTTGAACAAGCTTGGATTCCACACAAGCGATGTTCGACTGACGAAGACAAACCTCGCCTAAGGTCCGACGAAGCCACAAAGTCGGGGCAAAAAATATGTGGGGCTTAATTCCCCTTAAGGTTAGTCGTGAGCGTGTCAAAATCACGATGCTGCACGGTAAAAAAATGTAGGACCGTGACACCAAGCACCGATGATGTGCCAGCGAGAAGGCTGAGCCCCCAAAGAAGGGTTGACATGAGGTGGTGTGTTAGCAAGAAGACGGGGTCTCGAAGGGGTGGATTGAGAGACCCACGATTGGAGAGGGGAATTGTGGGATCCCACATTGATTGGAGAGGGGAATGAGTGCTAGTAGGCCCTAAAGGGGTGGATTATGAGATCCCACATTTGTTGGAGAGGGGAACGAAGCATTTATTAAAAGGGTGTGAAAATCTCTTCCTAGCAAACGCGTTTTAAAAACCTTGAGTAAAAGTTCGAAAGGAAAAACTCAAAGAGGATAATACCGCTAGCAGTAGCTTGAACGGTTACAATTACGGCTACTCTAACTGAGACATTGTTATTTCACTGACAGGCACCAGACAAACCAGAGAAGGATTATTCTGCTTAGTTTCTTTTTGGTAACAAATTGACATGCATGTAAACTGTTTGTTGAAAGGTCCCAATGGCTGTAGCGAGTTAAGGAAGTGGGATATAAAAGCACTTTGTCAAAAAGCTCTAATAAAGACAAAACATTTTCTTGTACCTCACATTGGCCTTTGCTTTACCACCTGATTGAAGGGATTTTCAGCCTTCAGTTTTTCCTGTCTCAGCCCTTCTGGCTTCCATTCAACAACCTAAAGAACATGTTTTTCTTTATAACCTTAAGTACCACTTCTTGCCTTTCATGCAAGTGACCATATTTATGGGTTCCCAGATACCAAAAACTGTAAGGTCTGAACATTCTTAACTCTCTCTGTGACTTTCTTTAAGGAAATCTGGTTCTTGTTGTCCTAATTGTTTTGCTTAGTTCAACGATAATCACGATATGTTTTAACCATCTGAGCTATGTCTATCGACTTGCTTGATTCTATCAACACTGATATATACTCCCTTGATCAAATAGGTTTGGACAACCAACTTCTGACTTCCATGACAGATATGGAGGCTACCAAAACAGAAGCAGACTGTCTCCAAGCTCAATGTTGGAATGCTTACACAGAGGATTAACACAAATAGGCTTCAAACCAGAATTTTGGAAGAAAATTCTTGATCCACAGAAGTCATTTCTTCAGCAATGGAACAAGATATTTGTGCTGTCCTCTGTCATAGCAGTAGCTGTGGACCCTCTCTTCTTCTACGTCCCAGTATTTGATAAAGACCGTCAATGCCTAACCATGGACCAAGATCTTATGACCATTACTTGTGTTCTTCGTTCATTCATTGACTTGTTTTATCTACTTCACATGATCTTTGAGTTTCGAACTGGTTTTCTTCCCCCTTCTTTGCCTGTGTTTGGAAGTGGTGAATTAATTGAAGACCCAGCAGCTATAGCAAAGAGATATCTTTTCTCAAACTTCTTGATTGATATCTTATCCATTCTCCCACTGCCTCAGGTATAATTTATTTGGAATGTTACATATTGGTTGATGAGCTCTTTAAAGCACAGTCCAAAATCTCTCTTTCATGACATATTACGAACACCCTGTGCTTGTTTTGTTCTGTATCCCGGGTTTAGGTTAGGAATCACGACTCTCCACAATAGTATGATATTGTCCACTTTAAGAATAAGCTCTCGTGGCTTTGCTTTAGACTTCCCCAAAAGGTCTCATACGAATGAAGTTGTATTCCTTACTAATAAACCCATGATCATTTTCTAAACTAGCCAACGTGAGACTCCCTCCCGACAATCCTCCCCTTGAACAAAGTACGCTATAGAGCCTTCCCAGAGGCCTATGGAGGCCCTTGAACAACCTCCTCTTACTCGAGGCTCGACTCCTCTGAAGTCCTTGAACAAATTACACAATTTGTTTGATACTTGAGTCACTTTTGACTAAACGCTTGAGGCTCATAACTTTTTTGTTTGACATTTGAGGATTTCATTGATATACTTGAGTCACTTTTGACTATACCCTTGAGGCTCATAACTTCTTTGTTTGATATTTGAGGATTTCATTGATATGACCAAGTTAAGAGCATGACTCTGATACCATGTTAGGAATTACGACTCTCTACAATTGTATGATATTGTCCACTTTGAGCATAAACTCTCATGGTTTTGCTTTAGGCTTCTCCAGAAAGCCTCCTAACCATGGAGATGTATTCCTTACTTATAAACCTATGATCATTTCCTAAATTAGCCAACGTGGGACCCTCCCTACCATCCTCAATTGGATAGATTCTTGTGAATCATTTGTTTGAAGTAGCATTGATTGTCTCACTTAAGAACATAGTCTTTTCATGTCATTCAGCTTTTGGTATTAGTAATCATACCTGCAGCGAAAGATCCAATTCCAACAAAGACAGAGAACATCGTGAAGATTGCGGTTCTTTTGCAGTATATTCCTAGGCTTCTTCGAATTTATCCACTATACAGAGAAGTAACCAAAAACTCTGGCATACTGACAGAAACTGCTTGGAGTGGAGCTGCCTTCAATCTTCTTATTTATTTGCAAGCTTGTCATGTATGTGTTCATTTGATTTTATAGCCATCCAAAAAGCATCCCTTTTTATGTTTCGGTTTAAAAGAAGTTCTCTTATAAACAGTGAATTTGATGATCAGGTTGTTGGTGCCATTTGGTATTTGTTATCAATAGAACGCCAAACCAAATGCTGGCTTGTGGCATGCATGAAAGATGACTGTACAGACAATTTTTTGTACTGTGAACGTCGTAGTAAACCAATGTCCTCTTCTACAATCAAGTTTTGCTCTCCTAAGAAATCTAAAGATGACAAGACAAAGACCTTCGACTTTGGGATGTATGCTAAAGCCCTTGAGTTTGACTTTACCAAGACGAGTTTTCGCCACAAATTCTTCTATTCATTCTGGTGGGCTCTGCAAAATGTCAGGTTGGTAAACGTTTTCTACTGTGAGATCGGTTGGAGAGGAGAACAAAACATTCCTTATAAGGGTCGGAAACCTCTCTTTAGTAGACGCGTTTTAAAACTGTGAGACTGATGGTAATACATAACGGACTAAAGCAGCCAATGTCTGCTAGTGGGCTTGAGCTGTTACAAAAAGTATTAGAGCTCTAGACATTGGGTGATGTGTCTGCGAGGACGCTGGGCTCCCAAGGGGGGTGGATTGTGAGATCCCACATCGGTTGGAGAGAGGAACAAAGCATTCCTTATAAGGGTCGGAAACCTCTCCTTAGTAGACGCGTTTAAAAATTGTAAGGCTGATGGTGATACGTAACGGGCCAAAGTAGACAATGTCTGCAAGTGGGCTTGAGCTGTTACAAATGGTATCAGAGGCAGACATTGGGTGGTGTGTCTGCGAGGACCCTGGCTCCCAAGAGGTGGATTTTGAGATCCCACATCGGTTCGAGAGGGGAACGAAGCATTCCTTATAAAGGTGTGGAAAACTCTCCCTAGTAGATGTGTTTTAAAACCGTGAGGCTGATAGCGATACATAACGGACCAAAGTAGACAATATCTGCTAGTTGTGAGCTTGAGCTGTTACAAATAGTATCAGAGCTAGACACTGAGTGGTGTGCCAACAAGGACGCTGGGCTCCCAAGGGCGGTGGATTGTAAGATCCCACATCGTTAGAGAGGGGAACGAAACATTCCTTATAAGAGTGGAAACCTCTCCCTAGTAGACACGTTTTAAAACAGTGAGGCTAACGACAATACATAACGGACCAAAGCAGACAATATCTGCTAGTGGTGGGCTTGAGTTATTACACACATGTTTCTTCGTTACTTTACCAGAGAATTTGATATGATATATGTGAAGCTATTGTTATAAGCTCCAAGTTTCCCGGATAATCTTAAGTTAATGCTTTGGGGCTACATACACTCTAAAAGAACTTGCCTGTCTCGTTACAGCTCAAGTGGACAAAACCTTAAAGTAAGCAACTACATGGGGGAGGTTCTTTTTGCTGTCTTCATAGCCATCCTTGGTTTGGTTTTATTTGCCTTACTCATTAGCAATGTTCAGGTCATTCATGTTTCTGATATCATCACTCTTCCATATTCTACAACTCATTCCCTATCTAACTGCTCCAACTTTCAACTGTGAATCATTCCCCTTGTGACAGAAATACCTTCAGTCAACAACTGTTAAAATAGAGCAGATGAGAATCAACCGACGAGATATCGAGCATTGGATGGCACATCGTATGCTCCCGGAGGACTTAAGGCAGCGTATTAGACGATACGATCAATACAAATGGCAGCTAAATAGAGGAGTTAAGGAAGAGGAACTCATTACTAACCTTCCTAAAGACCTTAGGAAAGACATCAAACGCCATCTTTGCTTGTCCCTTCTTAAAAAAGTGAGTTCTTTTCAAACCTTGTCATTTTCGGATGCCTATTTATATTAAAAGATCTGGTAGAGATATAAGGTAGATATTTCGTAAAGATTTGGTAGGTGGTTGAATCTGTTAAAGCTATATTTAATAAACGGAAACAATATAGGCACTATGTATTCTCTGTTCGTGTACATACCTGAAGTCATCAGACGAAACTTTCATGGTTTGTTAACTCCAAATGGTTTAGGTGACACTTTTTAGCAACATGGACAAGCATCTACTAGACTCGATGTGCGAATATCTCAAGCCAGTGTTATTCACAAAGAGGAGCTTCATTCTGCAAGAGGGTGACCCAATTGATATGATGCTATTCATCATGAAAGGAAAGCTAGCTAACATTATAACTTTTGGTTGGAACAACAAGCCTTACACGGACATACTTAAAGCAGGCGACTTCTGTGGTGAAGAGCTAGTTCAATGGGCAATGGATCCAACCTCCACTTCTCTTCCCATTTCAGCTAGAACAGTTGAGTCTCTTACTGAGGTTGAAGCCTTTGCTTTAAAGGCTGATGAGCTGAAATTTGTGACCAGTCAGTTCCATTTCCAGCGCCTTAATAGCAGGCAATTTGAGCACAGAGTGAGGCATGTTTATATGAACTGCTGCTTTGATTCAGCTGCTGCTGAAGTGATTGATATGTAATGGTTTTTCTTTTTTTAGATTCTATTCTCATCAATGGAAAGTTTGGGCAGCCTATAAGGTACAAGAAGCTTGGCATGATTACGTTGAAAGAAAGAAGAGAGGGGGTGGAGATGGTAGATTTCAAGATGCATTGGCTAAAACAGTTGGTGTCTCGGCGAGCTTTGGCGCCACTCTATATGCATCCATGTTTATATCATATCTGTTGCTTGCTGTGCAGCGTGATCAGCACCAGAAAACTGCTCCTTTCACACGAGTGATGACGCTACCGCCGCCTCGGAAGCCAGACGATAAGCAAGACGAGCCAAACTTCACCATCTTGAATCGTTAAAAATGTGTTGTTTCGCTCTTCTTCGTGTTTGAAGGTTTGTGTCTATTTGATCTTTGAAATTTGAACTCAACTTTGAAATGTCTAATAGATCTCTACATAGCTTTTTATTTTATGTCTAATAAGCTTTTGAAATTCAAATTTTATCGTTATACACAAAATTTGATGTTTAGAGTTCTATTAAACAAAAAAAATTCTAACGAGATAGAATAGAAAATATGCTAAAATCTTATTAGACGAAAAGTTCAAGAATCTATTAAATATTCTAAAGTTCAGGGTCTATTAATTACAAAATTGAAAGTGTATTATTAAACACTAAAAAGTTGGGAGACTTTTCCGTACTTTTTAATACTTCTTACATTTATGATACTCGTTGTCCCCAAATTCACCATTAAAATAAGAGAAATGGGAAGAAATTGATGAACTATTGGTAATCGTTCTTAGAGTATTATTAGGAAGTAAATAAGGATTATTGAGACCAAGACTCGATCTTATTTTGAAACGAAGACGAACTTAAAGAAGAACATCATATGGGATTTTGGCTTGGTTTATGTTGATTGGGATCAATGATGATGGCAATTCCCAACCTCATTTGGTAGGCCACTTCCAAATTCAAAGCCTTCAACCCTGCATCCCAATACACACCAACACCAAAATATTAGCATCCAATATCATAGCCAACGCATTTTTTTGTTTAGATTTGTCCCTTGAAAATGCTTTTTAGATTCATGGCGCGAAGGAAAAGGAAAAGGGAATGTTAATTTGATTACTCTGAGCAGTTGGTGGAATTATCGATGGGAGGAATTTGAACTGGGATTCCGCAGCCTTCGGGAATCGAAGGAATGCGATTCGGATCATAAGCTCCGATCATCGACAAACTCTTCTTGATACACTCGCACAAATCAACCTTATCGTTCTTCGTTTTAGCATCGGCGGCCAACTTAGTAACGCCACTGCAGCACGACGGCGGTGGATTCTCTCCAAGAAACCCTCCGTCGCTGCCTTTGATGAAGCTCAAACATGGTGATAGCTCCTGCGCCACCAGTATGCAGCTTCCCATGTCGACATTCTGAGACAGCGCGACCATCATGGAGCTTGTAAGCATGGCGATGAAGGTTAGTGCACTGATCATCAAGCGGAGATTGTAGATTCCTGACATATTTCACTTGGGAATTTTTACAAACACTTGGTGGGTTTACGATTTTGTGTGTTTTTATATCAGTTTCTTGTGTAACGATTCCTGAAATTCTGCTACCATGCCGATTTTATGAGTTTCTTTTGGTTATTGACACACAAAAAAGTGGGGTTTTCTTAAATTACTTGAATCTCTGTACACTGACTTTGCATTGTTGTGTTCTTGTTACGTAGAAGAATTGAAGTTAGTGAGAAGGGGAGGGAGAGGGAGAGTTTCGACAAAGAGGGCAGCTGCTGTTGACACGAAGCCATTGATCAATACAATCCACATGGAAGCAATGCTTGCACTCAGGAATGCATCTGACCGTGTCTTTAGTTAAGTACTCTCCAAGGCATATGGGGCAGGTGGTGCCATTGGGGCCTGGCAGCCGCCGGCTTTCTCCAAGGATTACCTTCTGATATGAATCAATGGTTGATTCGTCCAGACCACTCAAACGGATCGGTGGCTCTGTCTCTAAAGCTGGATTGACCTGCTGCTGATTCTGAGCTTGGTTTCTTCTGCTGTCTGCAATGCCATAGCCCCACCTTGCGAAGCAGATAAAGCAGCCAAATCCAAAGACACACATCAAACTCGGTAGAATAATCACCACACAGATGATCCGCAATATTCTGAGACCATTATTCTCCCCTGAAAATTAAGGTATTTCATCATTTAAAGTTTGATATTTTTGCAAACTATATCATGAATGATATCATTAAGAGACGTGCAGCTGAGAACAAATGTCTTTGTCATTCCTTCATCATCCATGATATTCTTCTGTTATTACTTTAATCTCAACTTGCCTATAATATAAGCTTTATCTATGTCTTAGTCAACCAAGAGCCAGTCTAAGATTCATATAGCAGCCTGTATCTTTATTTTTGCAATATGGGTTAAAGTTGACCATGATTTGAAGAAAACAATGATTTATTTTTATTTGACTTTTTATGTAACAACCCTAGATTTCTACTTAACCTAAAGTCGTTACTGTATATACATATAGTCTACAAAATTAAATGCAGTCTAGCCCTATACTAACCTATAGTCTACAAAAATAAAATGCAAACTACCCTATGCATGTGACATGGTCTCTTGAGTTGCGATGTCATTGTCAGCCGTACATGGGAGTCTTGCCTTTACTTGGAAAATAGGAGTAACACATGACTTGAGTATTTTAAGAAATACTCAATAACATGGGAGTCTTGCCTTTACTTGGAAAATAGGAGTAACACATGGCTTGAGTATTTTAAGAAATACTCCGTAAGTGACCCCACTGTAGGAGTTAAATGTAAGCACACACAATCATGAATTTGACCTATCATTTAAATCCGTATTCCCTTAGCCGACTATCCTAAGCGGGTAATGAGATGTATATTTACTATTCTACGCACGGCTCGCACGTGATTGTGTGTGCTTGCATCTACCCCAATAGTAAGGTCACTTAATGAGTATGTCTTAAAATACTCAAGTTATGTGTTACTCTTATTTTTCAAGTAAAAGCAAAACTTCCATGTACGGCTGACAGTGGCATCACAACTCAGGAGACCATGTCACGTGCATAGGGTAGTTTGCATTTTATTTTTGTGGACTATAGGTTAGTATAGGGCTAGGCTGCATTTAATTTCGTCTGACTATAGGTTATTATAGGGCATTGATGTTTTATTTTACTTGTGTTCTTTTAACTCATGTTAAAGTGTTTTAAGGACCTTTCATAGTTTAAATGATTATTTCAGCATAAAAAAGAACTAGGTCGTTACATTTTCCTCGAACAATGCATTCTCGAAGATGAAGAGTTTAAAAATGAACGTGAACTTAGGAAATAGCAACAAAGGGTAGAATTTTGACCTGTTGAGTACTTATTGAAACAGGCAATGCCGAGGCCGCTGTTGCTTTTGAACCCACAAAGCCTGCCTTCTGTTTCGCAGATACTGCAAGCAGGGCTATTCCAAGTTAGCAGGAGATCACCATAGTGGTCGGTTAGAAACTGATTGGCCTCATCTGGGTACGCAACTGGGACAGTTAAATTAGCTATGATCTTGCAAGAGTTTGACTTTGACATTGACCTGACATAACTCATGGAGGAAGTAGCCACAACCGAGCTGGTGGAGTTGCTAAGGCAGCTAAGGACAGGAAATCGGGATGTTGCAAATTGAGGTAGACAGCTTAGGAAGGTGAAATTCTTACTAAAAGGGAGCAGAAATGGAGAATTTGAGAGGTTGAAGTTGAAGCCTTGAAGAAGAAGCCTTTTAGGAAGGCAAACATCTGGATCATAGAGCTGTATCTGTTGAGCAACATAATCAATATTTCTTACCAAAAATTGTTCTGAAGACGATAGATTTAGAGTCGACACGCCCGCGTCGTTGCAGGCTAAGTTGAAACCAGGATAGCCACATCTTGCAGGTTGCAGCTCGGGAATTCGGAACGGGAATCGGATGCCGAAGTTGTCCTTCATACACTTGGAAATAGAGCAACTTTGAGCTGTGGATAAAGTGGGGAGGATGAAGAGGAAGAAGAGGAGAAAGGTATGTGAGAAATCCATTAGCTTTGCCAAAAGGAAAATTTTTGTAACTTGAAGTAGTTCATATTTATGTTCTTGACTTCATCATTTTATTCCAAAGTCAGAAGCTTTGAAAGTTGTATAATGGTTGGTTTGACATTCTTTGGGTGTGGATGCCATAGTTTTAATATTGATGAGAGAGCTACAGAAATTTATTAAGAAATTTCAATTTGATATAAACTATCAAACTTTCTCTTTCGGTATTTTGTGCTTATTTAATTCATCTTCAAACTATATTATATATCCATAGACTTTATTATAAAATGGTTCAATTACAAATTTGGTATAGACTTTAGAAATTATTGGGATTGGATTCTAAATTTTTAAATTGTGGAAACCAAATTATAACTTTTTCTAAATTTATAGGTATTCATTTTTTTCCACAAAGATGCATGTAATTTGAATTGTAAAGCTTGAATGGAATCTTTATAAAAGAATCTTGGTCACTAATGTATCACCCATTACGCAAGCCCATCTAAAGTTTTAAAATGCGTACCAACAAAATCGAGTGCAAACTCCCATTTCATTTTTTATTGAATTAACCGATCAACTTGCTTTTCCATCGAATATTTATTTTGGGTTTCAATAATTTTTGAAACAAAAAAATTTCGACAAGAGAGAGATTTTCACACCCTTCTACCCTTATAAGGAACGTTTCTTCCCCTACTCCTTCTTCCCCTACTCCTGGGATCTCACAATCTACCCCTACCCCTTGGGGGTCTCGCTCTTGGAGGCCTCGCTGCTACACCCACAGTGATTGGCTTTGATATTATCATTTGTAATAGCTTAAACCCCTTCCTTTCTCTATGGGATCTCACAATCCACCGCTTGAGGGCCCAACGTCCTCACTGGCACACCGCTCAATGATTGGCTTTGATATCATTGGTAACGGCCCAAACCTGCTACTAGCAGATATCATCCTCTTTGAGTTCTCTTATACGCTTCCCTTCAAGGTTTTAAAACGCGTCCGTTAGGAAGAGGTTTCCACACCCTTATAAGAAATGTTTCGTTCTCATCTCCAACTAATGTGTAATCTCACATAGAGTTAAATGATTACTAGTTAGTCTAATCATTTCATTGTATCGAACACTTCAGTTCAAGGTTTTAAAACGCGTCTGTTAGGAAGAGGTTTCCACACCCTTATAAGAAATGTTTCGTTCTCATCTCCAACTAATGTGTAATTTCACATATCGAGTTAAATGATTACTAGTTAGTCTAATCATTTCATTGTATCGAACACTTGAGCAATGAGGTAAAAAAATGAATTTAAACACCTAAACTTCGGAGCTATATAAATTATAAACATTCATAAACAAATCAATTTATATTATTACCAAAGATTAGAGGATAAAATCACATTTAAAAGTTGAGAAATAAAGTAATGAAATGTAACTAAAACACTGAACAATTTAGAGATTAAATCGACAGAGCCATCAAAATTTAGCCATTGACCGACACGAACGGCGAAACTACCGCTTCTTTGACATGCAAGACCATGCAGACGTAAAAGAGAGTTTCATTATGAATGATACCTGCACATACCAAGTTGTTTATAGTTAAGCTTCTTAATCAGAGCCCTCCATTTCAAGTCTTAGTGAATCACAAAGGTAGAGTAAAGATTTGAACCTAGCAGTAACTTAAAGTACAGTAGAGATCTGACAGATTCTGGACTAAATTTTAAGAATATGCAAGCCTCTGTCCATCAAACCAAATGAATCAATGGCATGTAATTAAAACTAGATCCAAGATCACCAGTTTCAAAGTAAAAACATCAAAGGTAGCAGAAGAAGGCAGCAAAATATTTCACAAGAATGCAAATTTACAGATTGGAAAGCTGACTGCTAGGTTATATTAATAGTAGGGGAATGCACAATGGTACCGATGGGCATTTGGGAGCAAGTCTATGATGAAGAAGCTTCTGTTTGTTGTTTGTCCTTGGGACTCAAGGAGGGCTCCAGTACAAGATCTCCTACTCCTCTTGGCGGCCCAATGCTGCAACGAGCTGTGTTGTGCATTTTAATTGCATCTTTAATTTTCTGGAACTGTGGGACGGAAAAGGTTAGATAAAGTAGAATGATGGTATTCATTCATATATTGATAATCAATGCCTGCCATGAGATCAAACGCTTGGTACAGTTTTCCAAATTTGGGATAAGGGAAGTTTTCAGTTCATATTAGAGATCCACATCAATCCTTCCAGCACATTCACATCTATGACTCAAAATTGTTACAACCCAAGCCCACCCAAGCCCACTGCTAGCATATATAGTCCTCTTTAGGTTTTCCTTTTTAGGCTTCTCTTCAAGGTTTTAAAACGCGTCTACTAGGAAGAGGTTTCCACACCCTTACGAGGAATGTTTAGTTTCCCTCTCCAAGCAATGTGGGATCTCACAATTCACCCCCTTGGGGTCCCAGTGTCCTCGCTGGCACACCGCCCGATGTCTAGCTCTAATACCATTTGTAACAGCCCAAGTCCACCACTAGCAAATATTGTCATCTTTGGGCTTCTCCTTATGGGCTTCCCTCAAGGTTTTAAAACGCGTTACAAGGGAGAGGTTTTCACACCTTTATAAGAAATGTTTAGACCAACGTAGGATCTCACAAAAATCTATTTATATTTTAACATGCATTGTGCTTGTTATAAGCTAAACCAATAAAATAGTATGAATTGTTTACATATGAGATGGGGGAGGGGGAGGGAGGAGGATACCTTTGCGAGTGAGCATGAGAAGGACTCCAATTGTCCATCAGCTCCACGATAAAAATGGAAATAAGGAAGGACCTTGACATTCAAACTTTTGCACATTTGCTTGTTTTCATCAAAGTTGACTTTCAGGAATAAAATCTCAGGGTGCTCATCAGCTGTTCTGCATAGCTGACAGTTCCATTTCAACATATATACAAACGTCAAAACATAAAACAGGCGACTAAAATTTCTAATAAGAACAATAATTGCAAGGTCAGATTTTGCTGTAAGACGCCTTTCCTTTTTAGGAAACAACAAATGTTAAATCCAATGAATATCAATCATTTAATGTGGGAAGCATTTGCAAGAATGACCGTGCAAATAAGAACTGCTCTGGAGCTTTCTTATTATAACTAAAGCGAGAAATAATGACAGAACAGCTACTGCAGCAGAAAACCAATAAAGGAATGCAGAGTATTTTGAGATTAGCAACTTGAGATATCAATATTGAGCAGAGTTATGCTTCATACACTAATGCTTCCCTTTTAATCAATTGGAAAAGCTTTTTGTAATCACAGTGGACAAACCATCCCTTTTGTAAATCTCATACATCAATGAGATTGTTCCATATAAAAAATATATATATATTGGAGAGTTTTTGATAACCAATTTTTTAAAGGATTGAGCAATTGTCTACAGTTTCAACCTCAGTAACATAGATAGGTAGAAACCTGCAAGGCATCTAAAAATACTGCAAAGTGTATTTTAAAGATTTTCATCTTGATAGCTAGCTAACAAATGCAGCAGTCATTTAATGCCTACTTGTTCAATAAGCTGGTCCAAATCGAGTTTCAGAAAATGCTCCATTGATGGAATCAAGTCTTATATCATGATACACTTGAAACAGACCAACATCACAATCTGAAGAAATCTAAAGCATTGATGAAGAAAGTTACCCGGGGAAATAATGCCCTGCAGGAAGCACACCAGGTTCCGTAAAAATCTACAATAACTAATCTATCACCAGATTCACTCAATGCAGTTAAAAATTCCTGTGTCGAATGTATATCAATCATGTTTGGTGCACTCTTTTCCCACCATTTTGGCTGGTCTTTTTCAGCCACAGCTGCCTGTACCTGTGGCATCATAGAACAGTTAACAGGCGGCATCCGGAAAATGATTGACATCTATTTTGTTTGAGTAAGAAACATTTTTAAACAGATAATCATGCATAAAAGGAAAAGCAGGGAAAACAGTACAGCCTCCTGCCCTCAGAATCGAAGGAGAAATTACAAGAAGTTGTCATGTTTTCCACACAAAAGAAATTTACATATATGTAGTCTCAACGCTACAAACTGAACGATAATTTTGCGAGCTGCTCATTGCCTATGGGAGCTTGCAGGCATGCAATAGCCAATAAGGTAATCAAGAAGAGATTTGCATGTAAGGATGCTAGAACTCTCCTACTTCCAGTATTTTGAATCAAAACTAAGAGTTATATGAAAATCTTCCATGTTGTCAAGATGTAAGCCTGTAATCTCTCTCGTTGAAATGTAAGGTCCTTCTCCACAAGTTATCTCTGCTCAGGCCTTTTAGAAACATCTAAAACAAGTCAGCTGAGCATAAAGTTAAGGAAAAGCATTATGAAAATTGAAGTTCCTATCCAACCAAGCATCCTTTCAAAATCCAATTATACAATGGTTCTCAGCCATTAAGAAAGCTTCCAGTCTCAGATAAATTTCACAGCTAGCAGTGAAAATCCAAACGCAACAACTGTTCAGAGATATGTTTCCAATGAACAATCACATAGGACTTGCATCATATTTACTGGCGAGAATTCTGTGCCTAAAGGGTGCTGGCGTTCGACTACTTCTCTTCCAAGTAACAAGGTGTTCAGTCCCCTCGTTCATAACCAAAAATCTTCCCAAAAGCTATAGCCAGATCTGAAGGAACTTTAAAGAGATATGAAGAGAAAACATGGCTCCTTATGGTTTAATCAACCATAAAATAAGTGTCTCTTTAGATTTAACCAGCATCAGGCTAGACAGGAATATAAACAACTTCGTAGAACAGACTAGAACTGTCAACTAAGAATTGAATGCATATGGGAAAGAATTGTTGGCAAAGCAATGTAGCTAATTCTTTTAACAGATAAAAGTACAAGCATCAACTACCTAGGGAAAACTTGAACTTAGTGGGTCTCACAATTAGGGTTGTACAGAACCTTCTCAAATTCCAATTCAGCACATGGAATCTCAAATTGAAAATAAAATTCAAACAAGCCCAACAAACAGGTTCTTGCTGGCAACTAAATTCATATAAAAAAAGAATGAAAATCTCAACAATTATAAATCCAACCAAAAGAACAGCTGTGTACCTTGAAAGATACCAACCTCTTTCTGGGTGTGAAAGAAAGAGGCATTACAAAGCTAGTAGAGTAGCGCGGCAGAGAAGTCGACCTCTTATCCGAGCTTTGAATGGGTGGAAAACAAGTCTGAATAGAATTGCAGGATGAAGCAATGGAGGCAGGGAAAGAAGTGGATGGGAAACAGAAAGAATGCGAGGAAAATCTAAAAACATCAGCCATTTAGAGACAAAAACGCAGAAATTCTACTTCCAAACACAATCTCTGTCCCCCCAAGAAGAAGATGATGATGGTGATGAGGTAAACAGCATGGGGGAAAAACGAAAAAGGCAGTCTCGAGAGTAGGAGAAGAAGGGTTGTTTATAATTGTGGCTAGAATTGTGCGCGTGAATTGGAGAGAGGCTTTTACGCTGTACACGATTGTAATGGTGACTGCAACAATTGGTAATCAATCCGCCATTTTAACCCAATCACAGTTCTTATCAGTTTGCTCTTCCTTGCCAATCATCTCTGGTCTCGTCGGTGATGAGATTTTTCTGCTTTGACCTAACCAACGAGATTTTTTTGTGAAGATTTTCCTTAAATATTTTTTAAAATCTTTAGATTTAAAAAAAAAAAAATACAATTACAGTTAAGATATCTTTCCTAAGAGTTCAAAAAATATCAAGTAAAAATTTTATTAATATTTTCCTATCCAAACACCTTTAAATATTTGTAAAAATATATCTTTAAATTTTTTTAAAAAATAAAAAATATTTAATCGTATTAATAAATCTTTAAAAGATATTCATGAATTTTAAAAAATTTAGAGATGATCTTCAGAAGTGTATATAGAGGGTCAATTTTAAAAAATAACATTAAAAAGTTTGGAGATAATATTTGAAATGTATATACATCGTTTCCGTCCATCTATTGACATAAACAATTCTTTTTTTATAAAAAAATTAAATGTATTAATGCTCCTTATAAAATTTGATAATTATTTTTTAAACATGATATCCATCGTCAAAATATTTTTGAATTTTTAACTATAGTAAAAATATTTTTGAACTTTAAAAAAATGCTCAAGAGCATTATAGGTATTTTTTAAATAAAAGACTAACCATTTCAAAACTAACCTAATATTTTTTTTATTTTTTATTTTTTTTGAAAATGGGAGAGAAACTTCAAAAGTTTATGATATTCTCATTAATATAGTTCTTAATAAATTATTAATTTAGACAAATTTTTTATAATGGTAAATTTAATATAATTCAATAACTGAAAACTTTGTTTAATTCTTCTAAATTTGAATATTCACTTTTTATATATAATTTTTTTTCATTTAAATTCATCCAATCGAACCTTTAATATAAACGTGCATAAAAGATTAAATTAATTCCCTCATTCCTCATTTTAATTAAAATCAAGAGTAAATTAAAGTTGATAAATGCACAAAATACACGATCAAACAAATCTTTGAAATATTACGTGAAATAGTGGTTTTTCTCCTCTTCCCTCAACATGCGAATTAATAGATAAATTTTTTATTTTTATACGTGAATCAATAATTATTGCATTCAATTTTTTCTCGATATCTATCATAAAATGTTTGGAATTTGATTAAAATGGATAGATTAATGTGAGATTATTCCTATAAAACATAAAAGAAATCAATCATAACTAGAATGAGATTCCTTTGAATTTATTTCTTTGGAGTTAGCTGTAATCCTAATAAAATTTTGTTGGGTCGTTATTTAAATTTGTAATTTAAATGAAATATGTAAGATTATTAGAAATGTCTTTTTACTTTTTAATGAATTAAAATGAAGTAACTAAAGAATGTGATAATAATAAAGTGTTATTTTTATTTTATTTTTTTACTTATTCAAATTTTATACTTAAGAAAAATTAATACCTAAATTATAATAAAAATGTAGGATTTAAAAAAAAATACTAATTATCTCAAATTTCAATTATCTAACTCAAATTTTAATTTGAGGGTAGTTTTTTTTTTCAAACACATACATTTAAAAGAAAAAAAATTACAATTTTCAAAATAAAATCTAATATTATTTGATTCAATAAAATAATATTAACTAAGAAAATTTATAGGAATGACTCAATTTCTTGGTCTCGTGTCTTTTTAATTCATGCAAAATAAATTATATCGTTTTGGTGGGACAATTTATAATATTTAGCACGATTAATTGAGTGATGTTAGTTCACGTATAAGCTTGGAGTTTGATTTTCGGAATAGATGAACTATTATAAGTGAAATTAAATCAGTGTGTAACATCTGACCAAAACACGTTTAGAATTATCAAATTGGACTTGAAACTATAATAGAGCTTACAGTTGGAATGTCTATGACATGAAATTACCTAATGCATGAATAATATGTACAACTCTCTTTACGTGTCGACGTTTACTTCTTCTCTATTATTTATGATTATTATGTTAGTATGATAATGTTATTGTCTTGCAAGACATCATGATCTATCATGATAAACTCAAATTAAATATTTCGAACATATACGTCCATCTCATAAAAATACATGCGCGCCACGATAAGCCTAAAAGTATTACGTGAACCATATCAACAAAATAATTTTTTTTTTTTTCGTATGAAAATTTTCATTGATTTTATATTTATTGTTAAAATATAAATAGAATTATTGATACCGCCTCGAAACGGTATGAACAAATTAATGAAAATATAAATAGGCGTGACAGAGGAAGACAGCACACAGATTGTGGGCAGGGCCCCAACGAACGCTCTGTCCAATCTGTCATTTCCGCTGCCGGCGCTCCTCTGTTCGAACCCTTTCTTTTCTACCCTTCATCTTCTCAGTTCTTTGCATTCTATTCCATTTCCAGAGTCGATATGGCAGAATCCTCACCAGACCGGTCGTCTCCCCCTCTTTCATCCGGTACGTTTCCTATCAATCTCCTGATTTTTCCTTTTTTCTTTTTTCTTTTTTATTTTTCGTATATATATATATATATATATATATATATATATATATATATATATATATATATATATATATATATATATATATATAT
>NW_019268517.1:3157842-3342197 GCF_002738365.1 Cucurbita moschata
TATATATATATATATATATATATATATATATATATATATATATATATATATATATATATATATATATGTATATATGTTTGATATCGTCATTCACGTGATGATTTTGCATTGCGTTTACATTTTCTGAGGATTCTTTGATCAATTTCCATCGGTTGTAGTATACGAGTATTTTGGAATCAATAGGCTAGTGCTAGCATTTTGAATTAAAAGTATCCACTTCGAATTTTGCAGAAAATTTGCAGACAGATGAATCGCCTGCTCATCACAAGGAGACTCATGGAAGACGTGATGATATTGACGAGAATACCTCGTTGGATGAAGTCGCCAAACGTGTTTGAGAGAGTAAAAGAGGAGATTGAGGCTCTGGTTGAAACGATTCACCCGAAGAAAGAGTCACAAATGTATGAAAGGAAGTTTTTATTCACTTATTGTGCAACTAAACTTTTAGGTTATAATTTCGTTAACTTTGACATTGGACTTGTGTAAATGGTAAAATCAAGATATTGCTTCAATAGGAAACAGTTGACCTTCTTTATAAATTTGTATAACTAGATTTCAATATTTATTGCTAGGTTTCGGCGTTCTTATGTTACTTGATTTTGTTCTTGGATTTAGGAGTTTATGTGGCTGAGTATGCGTTTTCCCACTAGATTTTGGATGTTTGGCGTTGGATCTTAGATGTTTTATGAATTGGTTTTAGGTCAACTTCTAGTTTTATTTCAAAGATGGTCTACTTATTCATGTTCAGAATTCAATTTAATGAAACTAAAATGAGCTTTTCATATATACATATATAAATCCTCGTGTTGTTTTCTGGTCGCAGGGATGAAGCTTCAGCAACGGATTCCATCGAAGAGAAAACAGAGTTCCTATTAGGTGGATTCTTTGTTTCTTATCATATTAGATTTTGCAATTCTGCAGTTGTATTCATATCTTTCTGCTTCCCTCTTTGTAAACTAGCTTATCTTGTTCATAAACAATGTGGACAAGATGGGAGATTGATTTATAAAAAGCCTCTAGACAGAAATAATTATGGAGTTTATCTTCTTCTTGTGTGTATGGATCAGATAGCACAGCGAAAGCAGCAAAAGTGATAGAAAGAGCAAAGGACGAGATTGAGAAGATATGGCACATTAAGAAGTCAAAAGAAACCCATGGCCATCGTGATGATATAGGAGAAGATACTCCAATAGATGAAGTCAAAGCTCCAAATTTATTTGAGCGGGCAGCAGAAGAATATCAGGCCCTTATCCAAACGATTCACTCTAAGTAAGAATCTCAGACATGGGATAAAAGGTTTTAATTGATTGTTTTTAATTAGTTTAGGTTGAGTAGTTATGAGATACGTTTAGTTTTCTTTCTAAATTATCTCATTTACTGCAATTCTTTTGAAGGAATGAAATTACCAATGCTGCATCTATTCTGAAGGAAGCAATGCCTCTCCCAGGTAATACAGTTTTCAAATTTGCATTCTTAGAGTTCTCCAAAGATACTGTTTATTTATGCTCTATTATAACTTTTGACCATGGTACTCTGGTTTTTTGAGATCCAACATCGGTTGGGGGGGAGAATTGAGCATTTTTTATAAGAGTGTAGAAACTTCTTCCTAGCAGGCGTGTTTTGAAATTTTTGAGGAAAAGCTTGAAAGGGAAAGCCCAAAAAAGACAATATTTCCTAGCGGTGGGTTTGGGTTGTTACAAATGGTATTAGAGCCCGACACTGGGTGGTGAGCCCCGAAGAGAGTGGACACTAGGCGATGTGCCAGTGAGAACGTTAGACCCCAAAGATGGGGGATTGTGAGATCCCACATCGATTGGAGAGGAGAACGAGTGTCAACGAGGACACTAGGCCTTGAAGGGGGGTGGATTGTGAGATCCCACATTGATTGGAGAGGAGGACGCGAGTGTTAACGAGGACACTAGGCCTAGAAGGGGGTGGATTGTGAGATCCCACGTTGGTTAGGGAGGAGAATGAAGCATTCTTTATACGGGTGTGGAAACCTCTCTCTATTAGAAGCATTTTAAAAACTTTGAAAGAAAGCCCGAAGGTTCCACATTAATTGGCCACTGGTTCACATTTATGGAAGATCCAAGTACAAGTAGATCCTCCAAGTTGTTGTTGCCTGATTGCCAGCAACTTGGTGTTTTCTTAGTATTACTGATCAATTACTTGTTTTATTCTAATGTAAAACAAAGTTGCAGCTATTTTGCTTCTAATGAGTTTCTTCGTGCGACAAATGATGCAGAAATGAGTTCAAATGAGAAAATGCCAATCAATGAAGTGAAAGGGCCAAATATTTTTGAGAGAGCAGAAGATGAAATGGAGGCACTTGTTCAAGGCATCCATGATAAGAAGGAAACTGATTCGCCAGGAAAAGAAGGATTTCTGTCAAAACTGGGAAATTGTTTGGAAATAATATGCTCTCCTTCAAAAAAGAAAGATGATTAAACCCCAAAGCAAGAATTTGACAATCAAGAATGATGGTTTGTTTTCTAATATTTTTCATCTGTGTATTGTTCGATTACTACACGAATGTTTGTAAGTCATCCACTTGTATTTCTGCATTATTGTATTACAGGAGCTTTGTACATTTCCATTTTGGGAACGAATGTATATCCTTTATAACTTTGTAATCTGGAGTTTGTAAGTTGTAATAAAAAAAAATGTTGGCAGTGGGTTTGAATGTTTAAATTTCATTCATACAACTTGATGATTGATAGACGATCACCGAAAAATCTTTTGCGTATAGTTTACAAAAATATTTATGCAAGATCTTAGATCATAAATGTTGAAATCCAAAAAATGATAAATTGGATTTCAAACCCGTAATTAGAATCAGTCCATAAGATATCTTGATTCTATCGGCTCCCGACTAAAATGCAACTTTCTAAAATTTCAATGCAACATGAATGATGGAATACAGGTTGTAACTTGGGTTCCAAGAACGGATTGATTGAAGGATGTTAGTTTGTTCGTGGTAATGATAGCGACTTTAGGAATCGATTAGTTAGAATTGGGATAAGTGTTCTTGTGGGTCGATGTCTCTAGAGGATTTGTCAATGTGGTGATAGATAAAAGGTTTGGAAATGGCATATGCTTTGAGAATCATATGCTTGACTCGCAAGTTACTTTAAGAACCCTCTCCAAAGTTCTTCACATCTAGCGATTCAAATTCCCGAGAAACCAAAACCCCTTATGGAAACTGCTAGTGTCGGGCTTAGATCGAGTGCCCCCGTTTTCAATGGCTCCCCTCGTCCTCTCTCCACTACCTTCTTGTCTTTTCGGTTCATTCAATCCAAAAAGCTTCGCAGATTTCCACATGATTTGTCTTGTACCTCTCGTCCAAGCGCCAAAAGCCAGAAATCTCAAGGCGGTGATCGCAATTTTCGTTCGAATCTCCGGAAAGCTCAGAGTGTTTCAGCGAGATTTGTAAATGGTGGATGGAATGGAAATTACTTACAGAGCGGGAGTTTCGGGATTGCTTTGATAAGCATTACCGCGACGGTGAAGCACCGTATTAGTCCGTTCGTTGCTACATTGGCGACGAATCCGACGTTTGTTTCGGGATTGTTCGCGTGGTTTTTTTCTCAATCGACGAAGGTTTTGTTGAACTTTTTCGTGGAAAGGAAATGGGATTTGAAGATAATGTTTGGTTGTGGTGGAATGCCTTCATCTCACTCTGCATTGTGCACCGCTTTGACGACTTCCGTGGCTCTTTGTCATGGCGTAGCGGACTCGCTTTTTCCAGTCTGCTTGGGGTTTAGTCTTATTGTCATGTATGATGCAATTGGTGTTCGTCGACATACCGGCATGCAAGCGGAGGTACAAAATCTTGTTTGTTTTACATAGAATTTGCTTAGAATAATCTTGAACTTTGAAGTTTCCTTTCTCAGATTGAGTTGTTTGAATATGTTGGTTAGTACTTAGTTCTGCTGCCAATCAATGGGGATCTTTTGCATTTATGGGCTTGCTTCTCTGTCTTTCTCTGTGTGTTGGGGAGGAGAGGCTGTATTGACATGGCTTTGTCTGCCTTCTGGTTCCTTCCTGTTTGGAGTTTTTGTTAGCTGTTATGCTTGGCAATGGATGGATGTTTTGGATTCTGATAATTGAGGAAGTAATGTCTTAGACTCGCTCTTAGTCTACCGTAACAGTCTAAGTCCACAACTAATAGAAATTGTCTGCTTTGGTCCTTCCCTTACGTATAAGGAATGTTCCACGCCACACCCTTATAAGGAATGTTATGTTCCCCTCTCCAATCGATATGGAATCTCAAAATCCACCTCCCTTTGGGGCCAGCGTTCTCGCTGGCACACCGCTCGATATCTAGCTTTGATATCATTTGTAAAGCCCACTGCTAGTAGATATTATCCGCTTTGACCCGTTATGTATCGTCGTTAGTCTCACGGTTTTAAAACGCGTTTGTTAGAGAGAGATTTTCACACCCTTATAAGGAATGTTTCGTTCCATCCCCCTCCTTGGGGGCTAGTGTCCTCACTAGCATACCATTCAATGTCTGACTTTGATACCATTTGTAACAATCCAAGCTCATTGCTAGCAAATATTGTTCGCTTTGGCCCGTTACGTATCGTCGTCAGTCTCACAGTTTTAAAATACGTTTATCACGGAGATGTTTCCACACCCTTATAAGGAATAGTTTGTTCCCCTCTTCAATAGATGTGGGGATCTCACATTCAGTGTCTAGATTTAGAGGTCTTTGGTGTCATGTTGTTTCCAAAGTCATCAAATGTTGTAAGCTTAGACGGTTATTTCATGAAATTTGTCCAAAACTTATTCTGACTGATGGCATGGTGGTATCATTGGCTTATGTCACTTGCATCTATCTTAATTTATGGTTTTTATAGAGAAAGTATCATGTCATAAACGTTTGACTTTAATGACATGTAAGGACAAAAAGATTGAAACCTTTGTCCTCTTGTGTTCGAGAATATATGACTTAATTAGTCATAATAAGCAAGGTATATTGTTATAAAGATTTGGAGTGAAATGGTAATGCAGGTTCTTAATCTGATCGTTGAGGACTTGTTTGAAGGCCATCCCATAAGAAAAAGAAAGCTGAAAGAGCTGCTTGGGCACACGCCATTGCAGGTCCTTGCTGGTGCTCTGCTAGGCATTGTGGTTGCTTGGTTCTGTTGTCAGGGCTCCATCATCCCACCTACAACTTCTTGATCCCATGGCAGCTCCTTTTCACTATGGAAATGGCCCATTTTTTTTGCCTTCTAATTTACAAATGGCATCATAACTTTATAGCTTTCTTCTTTGTTCATAGTAACCCTAATCAATTTCATTTCTAAAGAAATAGTGGAAGCAATGAAGACCTGAATTTAATTTTTAATAGATTTCATAAGTTAAAAACAATAAATAAAGACTATTTAAGTCCAAATCTTCTTTTTTTTTTTTTTTAATTTCCCAAATAAATTTATTTTAGTTCTATCCTTGCACCATCAAGATAAGGGTGATGTTTTGATAGTGCCCTTCAAATAATTAGGAAAGAATCGCATGAATCTTTCCTGTAGCGTTGAGACAGTTTAGAAGCTACAAGAAATCGTTCGAATACTCTAAAGACCATCAAGATTGAATGTAAAAAGATGGTTCTAATGATGATTATTCTTTGTTGTATGGTTCATAAGAGTTGGGATTGATTTAATATAGAGTTTTCAGATACATTTAAGTTGTACGTTACAACAGGTGCTATTGGGTAATGACTCATAATGTTCCTTATCTTTTCGTAATTAATAATACATTCAAACTATTGTCTTTCAGCGATAGTTAAGAAAGATGGTGTTGGTTCTTCTGTCTGAATCAGATCTAGATCTGCCCGATGATGTAGTCGAAATGATCATCGAGAGGGTAACGATGAGCCTATTATAACTGTGTTGCTACTCTTTGTTCCCAAAACTTTAGTTTGCTTGAATTTGCTGCTCATTTTGCAGACTTTAACTGAAGTAGATGGAAAGGGTGATGGTAAGATTGATGAGGAAGTGTGGAAGGCATATGCAGCACGAAATTCTTCTCTACTGAAGCATATCACACAAACATCGAACCATATCTGCCATTGTCTGAATGATAGCAGGGTCTCTATGGTGACATAAAACGCCTGTTTTATCAACTAATACAAGTTCTCTTTGCTTACAGGGACATGACACTAACATTTTAGATCTGATCTAAAGGCTTGATCTCAAAATCTTTGTTTTGAAATAAGATGGCTGAAGCAATGTAACCATTTTTTTTTTTTGCAACCGTCGAACCCGATCAGTTTACGTACCTCCACCTCCACAAGTGCATGAAACAAGATGAGAACCCAGGAGAGTTTTCCATCAAAAATGCTGTCCAGGATCAACCATTCCAGCCCTAAGCATCGTCGGATGGTCGGAGTCGATCAGCGGGAATGTGCAACTTATATTTATGTCATGGCTTCTAGTCATTTTTTCTTCAGTTTCTTTAACTTTCGTTTTGATTTTCCTCTGAAAAGAAAGTGAACAATCAAGAAGAGATTACTTCACAAAGTGAAAGCCAAGTCAAACAAACCATTTGAAGTATCATATATATATATATCAAGGATCAAAAGGTACCTCCTTTTTGGTGTGTTGCTCAAACCAAGTACACCATTCATTAAAGAACTAATATCTACGGAACGCTCCTTCATGATCATATCATGGTACATTTTGCTACCGATTTCAGTGATTTGTTCCTCCACTTCTTCCAGCGTTTGATCCACATTGAGCTTAAGCTCACCTTTTCTAATGACTGTGACACCGAAACCATTTGCTTTGGCTTCCCGAAATGCATCCTTGCAAATTTTTTTACAAGACAGAAACACGGTTATGCAAGTAGAATCGATAAGATATCCGGATGTCAACAAAACGAAAAGAAAGAAAAATACATACGACATATGACATACGGTCGTCTCAATAGTTGACGATCACAAAAAGAGATTAATCAAACAGAAAGATTGTCTATGCACACACAGTAACTTCAAAGAAATGATTTAAGTACCACAACAACCTGCAAATTATATAAATTCACAATGATTGGAGAAATCCCAAGTTTTGTAAGTTCCACAAAAGGATATTGGTTCAGTAAGAACAAACGTTTGCTAGATCATTCAGATTATCCATCAGATGATTAAAGGGAAATAAGTACAGCCAATGCAAAATGTCATTAGCCACTTTCGAGTTCGTCAAATGTATTAGAAAGCTTGAAGCTCGAAAACAAATAATTCCATACCTTAGGTGGACGTGCAACAAGAAAGGCATGGCCAGTCCCCAACATTTCCAGATGAGATTGAATGATATAGCAGAAGTTTTTGCAATCACCAGCATCCTCAAAAGCAATAACATGGCAAGGCTTTGGCTCAAGTTCAAGATCTTCAGCCATCTCCAAGGAATAGAATCCTACTCTCTGCTCTCCATCTTGCACCGTATACAGTTCGATGCACTGTAAAGTTAAATGAAGTGTTCAAAATCAAATCACAAAGAAATTTAAAGTGAGCACGTGAAAATTAAAGTGGGATAACATCGTAAGTTCAGTTTTAATCATACTCACAAGTACATGGCGAAGATCTAACCACCACAAATAATCTTCTTCCTTTTCTTCTGCATACTCACGGTACTTGCTAACGACAGCCTGTGGTCCGAACATTTCCATTTCTCTTTTGAGCTTGTTCAATTTCTTTTCCATGAAGTTTTTATTCCTCTCAGGCAACTTGTCCATTAACTCGGCAGCTTCTTGCACTTCTTTCTCGGTAATCCACCGATCTAAATCTTTTCCAATATCCTTCATAACAGATTTAACTTCTGGATCTGTCTCTGCATTATAAGATTCCAAAAATCCCTGGGACCATTTCTTTGTGTGTTGCCAAAATTCCTTCCCTGATTTTTTACCACGTCTGATGGATCCATCACTACTTTCTATAATTGTCGTAGAATCTTTCCGTTCTTCGTTATGAATTGCCATATTGGGATCATTGATATTTTCAATGCTACCATCGGGATTAGAAGACTTCTGCTCGTCTTTATTCGTAGAAAGAGGCAGACCAGCTTTCATAGCGAAAATTTCCTTTCTTTGCTCCAGGAAGTCATTGATGAACTCAGGGTTCTTTTCTAAAGGAGGACCCTTCCAACGGGGAATGATTTTTTCGGGTGGATCGTATATACTGATGCCATCTAGAGAAAAGAACATAAGGGGGAATCAGGATAAGAACTATTTAACATAAAAAGCTCAAGAACATTGAAATACCTGCTCCATAGTCGAGATTTTCAATGCTGGAGTGGAGCCACTTATGCAACTTCAACAGCTTTTCATTCTCTCTCTCGACTTTCTTCTCAAGACCCTTGAAGAACGTACGCTTTTCCTCTGGATCCATTGAATAGAATGGATCTCGGTTCGATAGTTCATTTTCTCTAACCTTAAAAACAATATCTCTAAGGTTGTCGTCCTTCATCCACTCAAGCTCCTCTTCATTGTCATTTTCATACGTAAGTTGTGCAAATGTAGAAATGTCATCAGATTGCTGTTCACCTTTCTCTCTAGCAACCATATAGTTATCTCTAAAGCCAACTCCAATCTTCTTAACAAAAGGCTCAAGTTCATCAAAATTATCTTCCATCCAGTTCTTTGTTTCTCCATACGGCATGGTTTCTGCATCACGATCATTGCTTTCACGATCCAAGGACTTGTGGAGCTCTTGACTGCCGCCTACTGAGGGTCGTCCTTCCACAGAACTTTTAGAGCGGTCATCCTCGAGCGAGATGGTACTTTTATCACTGTGTGCTGAATCAACATTGTCACTAATCAAAGATGACGAATCTAATGCCTCAAATGAAAAGGTAGATTTGAACAGTATATTTTCTGAATCTGCTTCCTTGTTCACCACATTTTCCAATGTGTTATCATTTGAAAGCCCTGGAGCAGCAGGACATTCTTGTGCAGTTATGCCTTGAATTTTCTCATCAGGCATTTGTTTTCGTTGTTTTCCAGCGAGATACTCCCTAGCTTCCTTCACTGTTCTCAAGATTTTTAGTTTCTTTTGTTCGGAATCTGTTTTTAGTTTCTCGGTATCACAGTAAGTTTCAGATTGCATTGTATCCATAACTCCTAAAGAAGTCTTACAATCTTTAACATCCCATGAGGTACTATAGCCATTAAGTGGCACTTCCACGCTTGACGTGCTAGACACTTGCAAATCCTTTGTCTCTTCAGAAGCTACACTGTGTGGGAGCTCACTCTCAACACTTCCAAGCATATGCTCATCCTGTGCTAAAACATCAGCCGGAAAACAGGAACCTTCATCTGTATGTTCAACGATGTCATCTTCGTTTGGCAATTTTCCATTCAAGAGATTGCTTTCATCAGAAACAGAAAAGGGGTCTTCTCGTGCCTCAAGTTCCCGTGCATCGCGTGCCATCTCTCTTATTTCCTGAATTTTGTTACTCAAATCTACAACACTTTCATTCCGAACCTCCGTAGACTCAACTAAAACTAGATTGGTAGCTGACGCTTTCGATTTTTCTTTTGCTATAGTACGCATAAGTTCTTGCTTATCTAATTTGGGCTTTTCAAATGACACCTTGGGTGGTTCTGCACGTTCATGAATAACTTCAACTCTACCATTCTCCAACACCTCTTTCCCCTTTCTAGATTTGATCTTTCTCCTCATCATTTCCTTCTCGAATTCGCTATACTCAACCTCCTCCTTTTTGAAAGTGAACAATTTCTTCAAAGAAAAAAGTAAGAGAAAACTACATAGAACTAAACCCCCAGCTCGTGAAAACTTGGTAAAAACCTCAGGCCTAAAACTGAAACCCTGAGCAGCATTCAGAACAGTAGACTGATCATCTCCTTCAATTACAAACTTGGCGACTGAACTATTCCTTGGAAGCACATTCTTCCCACTCTCCATTTCTCTTGCAATCCTTCTCGCAGCCGAGATTTTATGGTTCACTCCATTTGTGTCATCCAAATCAACTCTCTCAACTTGGGTTCTCGCTAAAATTTCATCCTCATTAATAGAAACCCATTTGACATTCCCATCTGAGTCTTGAAATATCGTGAATATAGGACCAGAACCAATCCCCCAAAACTCAATATCTTGCTTATATTGATCAACCCAATTCTCTAATCTATTCCACAAAACAGATTCACCTAAACCTTTCGGTTTTGTTTCAACAGTATTATCACTAACATCACCACCAACACGACTGGCAGTCTCACTATGATCAGAAATTCGTTCACGCAATTGAAAATCAGGATTTGAATTGTCGGGAATGGGAATTCGACGTACCTGTTGCTCCTGGGTGAGTTTCTTCCGAAGCGAATTGCCGCGTCTGGTGGGACGATGGAAATTAGCGAAAACTATCAAGTTGGTTCTACATCTTGGAAGATTAAAAGTTGAGTATCTGTAAAATTTGGAGGCGGGTGGTTGAATCCTGAATTGGGTTTTGCTATGCCAATTTAGAATTGGAAATTTGGCAGTGAAGAGTGAAACGGAAGGAGTGGTTATTGAAGAGGGAGAAGAGAAGATGAGCGAAAGAAGCTCCATGCGAGAAGGAAGGATTCATAAGAATGAAGAAAGAAAATGAGGAGTAATGTGCAGAGCGAGAGGTTGAGCAAATAGGGAATTAGCTAAAACCCCTTGCGCTCCACATCAGCACGATGGCGCCTCCTTAACGACGTCGTTGGATACTCCATCTTACCCTTATGCTCCATGCGCCAAAATGAAAAAAAGAACATAAATCTAAATTAATAAAAGTATCTATAAACTTTGTAATTTGTCTGCAAAATATCTATTAATTTTCAAAAGAATTGTAGAAAATACTTTTTATTTTTTATTTTTTTTATGTAAGCCGTTAGTTATTTGTTTAAAAAATATCTTTAAATTTTTTTAAAAAAATAAATTTTAAAATGAGTATTAACACTTTCTACTCTAAGAAGAAAAAAAATCCTCAAAAAGTTTTTACTATTAATAAATGAACGGAAACCATATCCTAAAAAAGTTTTTACTACTAATATATAAACAGAAACCATTGATTGACACTTCATAAATTATATCCGAACTTTTTAACGTTATTTTTAAAAATTCATTAGTAGTTTTGAAACGTGTTATTAACCGTAAATGTATTTTTGAAGTTTTGAAAAAAAACATAACCATAGAAATATTTAAAATTAAATTATAAGTTTACTAATTTAAAAAAGAATAGAATTTTTAAATATTGAAATTAGTCATTTAGCCGATTATAGAAAACATTTCATAAAATTATATTAAATCATAAATATAAAATTATAATTTCTTCAATTTAACCGTAAAATAAAAATATTTTTTACACTAACTTTGGGCCTAATAAAAAAACGTTTGACTCGGCTTAATTATCAACTCGACCTTAATTTATTTATTTAAAATAAGACACTAATTTCACAGCAAGGTAAAGATAGAAGAAGTCAAGTAAAATAGTAAACGTTAAACGACACCGTTTTGAGTCATATACTCCTTTCTCCTCCATTTCTTCTGATACAGCTCAGCTAGTTTGTTTAAACCTTTTCCTTTTTTCTTTTTCTTTATTTTTAATCATCACGTCTGAACTGAAAAAAGGAAATGGACAGACGGCGGCGGAGGATTTTCCCGGCCTTGCATTACGTCGGTTCGTCGACATCAGGCACAACCACGAGGGGAGAATCCGACCCGAGAACCCGCCAAATCGTACACGACCCGGAATCCTTGCTGCTGAATGTTGCCGATGATGGACAGCCCACTGGTCGTTCCAGCGAAGGCGAAGCAGAACCTCCCGTTGTCGTCCACCGGGATTAGATAATTGGACGCCGGTAACGACACGTCAGCGCCTCTGAAATGTAGCACCACCGTCGGAACCTTTACCGTCGTTTTCCCGGATAAGTCGTAGCAAGTATCGAACAGAGAAAACTCAGGGGCCAATTTCAAACTCGAGGCTCCAGCACGGAAGGCGTCGCGCAAGGCGATGTACGCCGGTCGGTTTAATCGAGTGACGGAGGTACCGCAATCGATGATGACTCCACCGTTTCCGTTCGGATCGAGCTTGAAATGTGAAGCGGAGATGCCGGAGACAGGCGTGCCTCCGACGCTGATCCCTAACAGTTCGACATAGTAAAATGTATCCAGCCTAGGGTTTGTGAGAAGAGGAGTGAACCGGGCGGTTCTAGATACGGCGGAGTCGCCGAAAACGACGGAGGACGGTTTGGAAGAGGCGGATCGGTCCACCAAGCAGTAGGAGAATTTCTGATTGAAACTCCGGCCAGCTTGCGACGGAAATGACAATCCTCCCCGACCGAGACCTAACAGCCCCGCCGCACCAACGAATAAGCCCTCATTATCGTGGCCGCAACCTAGGGCTACGCGCTCCACTTTAGTCCGCCGGAAGGTTAGGGTTTCGGTGACGAATTCACCAGTCGTATAAGAACCGTCCCCGTAAGAAACCTGGTAGAGACACGTCTGCTTCTGGTTGCACCCCGGAGATTCGAGCCGGAGACAAAGCGGCGTTCGGCAAAGAACCTTGGAGTAGGATCTGGACTTAACCGGGTTGAAAACCGGGTCGGTCTGAGAGTAGCAATTCTTACAGGGAGCGCACTGTAGCCAAACAATATCGCTACCAGTGTCGAGAACCATGTAGATATACTTGGGCGGCGTGCCAACGCCGATGCGCGTGAAGTACTCGCCGCTACCCTGAGCGAGTCCCGAGATCACTGAGCTACTGAACCCGGTGGTCCCGTGGCTGGTCCCACTAGCTTGGCTAAGATTCTGAGAGCCACCACTGAGTGAACTCAGTTTCGTGACTCTGAGAGCGTCTCTCTGAAGGCGGAGATGGAAGAGCTCCTCCGGCGTTCTGTTCAGAGACAGAGCATCCAAATGGTGAAGCTGCAACTCTAAGCCGGCCTCCGAGGAGATGAAAGACTCGGAATCGGTGGCGGATTCAGGCGATAAGAGCGAAGGTGAGGCCGGAAGAGATTTGGGAATAAGGGTTTGGAAGTCGGAGAAGGCGGTGGAGAGAGAGAGAAGAGTGAGAAGAAAGCCGATAAAGGGGAATGCACTGGTTTTTGCCTCCATTTTTGAGAGTGCGGGAGGTACGAGTTCCGCACAGGTGTGGGAGTATAAATAAAAGGAGCATAAAGAATTAAAGTGGACTTTAAAAGTTTTATTTTTTACTTTTAATTTTTTGGGAGTCGAATTATCATTGTATAATATATGTTAAATTAATATCTATATATATATATATACTTATTTAATACTACAACTTTAAATTTTAAAAATAATATTATTTTAGTTCTAGGTAGAGTAGTTTATTTAAAAAATATTTTTAAAATTTTTAATTTTTTTTAATATTTTTAAACTTACTGCAATATATATATATATTAAAAATATTAATATGAACGAAAATCATTAAAACAACATTAAACTTTCAAAAATTATATTAATATTTTAATTTTTAAAAAGATTAAAATTTTAAAAATTTCTTTTAAAAAAAATAATACTTTTTCCCTCTACTTTTCGATGCCTTTACTTTCATTCTTCCATTTTTAATAAATTTTAGAATTTAAATATGGTAATAAAATTAGATTTTAATTAAATTTAATATTGTTGGTTAAATTATAATTTAATCCAATAACTAATTCATATTTATTTAGTTATTAAACATAAAATTTAAAATTTAAAAATATATTAGATATTTTTAAAATTTAAGTGTAGCGATTTATTGATCAATCATAATAGTTTTTTTTTTCTTTTTCTTTTTAATTCAATAATTATAAATATAAGAGATTGAGTCATCCATTTTTTAAATATATTTTATTTACTGAGTTATATCTGGTATTGAAATTTTGATGGTGGTAATTAGTGAGTGGAATATTAACTCTTTTTGTATTATTGTAAAAAAGTCAAAAAGATTAATAAAATTTCTCAAGAAAAATATGACAGGAGAGGTGGGGGTTAGGGGTGGAGCCACAAAGCAAAAATGGGAAAGATACCCATTATTGGGGGAAGTGCTGTGACTGAGGCCAAAGGTAGCCGGTAATAGTAGGCGAAATGACGAAAAACCCCTTGCAAGTTATTTCAACTTACAATATACTCCTTACTTTCTTGCCTTTTCTTGTGTTTAATTTTAATTAATTCAAATTACAACTCATTTCCATGTCCCATTTTCTACCTTTTCTTTTTCTAAATAAATAATCTAAAAATAAAAAAATAAAAAATAAAAAAGCATTTTTGCTGTTTGAATTGAGATCAAGGAAATGATCATTTTTTTAAAAAAATTAATAAAAAAATATTTATTTTTTATTCGAAACAAAATTTGGAAGACCGAACATCAGAATGAGTTATTCCTGTAGTTTTCGTATACTCTTTTTGTTAATACATATATTTATTATATTATAATGTATGGAATTAACCTAATTAATTATATTAAAATTGATGAATTATATAAAGTTTAAACATAAATGGAGATAAAATTTATGGCTTATATTCATAATTAGTTAATTTTGTGTTAACATAAATTTTAATGTTAGAGTACGTGATCTAAAACGAGCTGAAACCGTCTTAAAACAATTGGAATCACTTAACTCGAAAAACGATGAGATAGGCATGAATTCATTTATATAAAGTTATCCAAAAAAAAAAAACAAATGAATTCATGAAATTCTTGCTCTTGATTTTCTATGTATTAAAAGATTTCTCTATCCACCCAATTCTCATAAATATCCTACACAACTTGCATTCCCACAAAAATTCAATGTCAAAATTATGATTTTCTTTATCACTTTATTTATTTATATATATGAAAATATCGGTAGAGAAACGAAACATTCTTTATAAGGGCGTGGAAACTTCTCCCTATCAAACACATTTTAAAATTGTGAGACTATATGTAACAGGATAGAGTGAACAATATCTACTAGCGGTACATTTAGGGTCGTTACAAATGGTATCAAAGTCAAACACTAGGGGGTGTGCTAGCGAGGATGCTAGCCTCCTAGGGAATGTTATAAGATCCCACATCGATTGGAAAGGGGGAACGAAACTTTTTTTTTTATAAGGGTGTGAAAACCTCTCCTCAGCAGACTATTTTAAAACCATGAGGCTAACGGCAATACAAGTAGACACGTTTTAAAACTGTTTGTATAACAAGACGAACTTCACTTTAATTCAACTAATTAAATTATATATTATTGAAGTTAAAATTCGATTTATTAACTTTAAAATAATAATAAATGTTAGTTGTATTTAAATTCAACTAAGTTTCTACCGTATTTTTTTGTCGTCAATCCCTAAGCTTTTAAAGACGGGCTCGAGCTTGAACTTAGACTAATTACGCGCATGTAAACAAAAATCCAACTCAACTGGATCAGACCCTTGCCTCGAAAGAATTCACACTTGGTCACTAGCTTTCTCCTTTAATTTGACAATAAAACTAGGTTGTTGGTTGTTTTCCACTCACCACAAAGATAATAAGGACTCTATATTTCATTTTTTGGTACCATTGTTGGAGTGATGAGAACATGTTTCAAAGTACTGATTCGTATGAAATTAGCACGACCGACGATCAGATTCTTGGGGGCTAATTCCATGTTTGGTAGTCCGACTGTGTGATGTTAATTGTAGTTATATCCAATGAAATTGTAGTGATCCGTATGGAATAGATTTTGAACCAGTTATTATCTCCTAGATTTTGTTGAGCAAACAAGTGTCGATGTGTTTATTGCGTTTGTGAAAATACTGGATTCTTCATTAATGCAATCACATATTTGATGTCGACGTAGAGAGTTACCGACTTTAACTCACTTTCGGTCACTTTGCTCGATTAAATTTTTAGCCACAATACTTGGCACATAGTGTTGCAGTTGCTGCCATGAGCTCCACCTCACAGGAAGGTAGTGCCACAACTCGCTTTTTTTAGATTACTATGTGATCAAATTTTCGTTGAGATAAAACATCATTCTGTCGTTTGCTTTTTCTATCACCAATGTCTTTGGCTAAATCACTGTCAATAAGATGGCCTAGTTCTTCAGGTCCTCGCCATGTTTGATACTTTAGCTTGCAGTTTGTGGTTTTTCTTCACATAGCAATGAATGTGTTTGATCACTTGACGATACATCATAGTAAACTTATTTATGTATCTAGTAATCATTCTGACAATATATAAAAGATTCGGACCAGTATGAGTCAGGTATCTTAGACTTCCAATGACTCGCCTATATTTGGTGGGATTCAGCAAGATTCCTTTAGCGTATTTCCCGAGTTATAACTTTGCTTCCACAGGCTACTTGACCAAGTTGCATTTCGTCATCTTGAATTGCTACAGTACCTTCTTAGCATAGGTCGATTGCTTTAGCATGATGCAACCTTTCTTCTGGTCCACCTCCATATCGAGGTAATACATGAGTAATTCCAAGGTGAGTCATCTCAAACTCTTTATCATTTGCTGCTTGAACTCTTTGATGCCTTCTCCACTTGTCCAGCAACGATCAGGTCGTCAACGTACAAGCCAACTATGAGTGCTTCAGCTCATAACTTCTTGTATACACCGCTTATTGTTGCGAGAATTTCATGAAATTGAGACTCTTCAAGCTCTTGTCCAGGCATATGTTTCATGCCCTCGGTGCTTGACGTAAACCATAAAGAGCCTTTGACAACTTGGACACTTTCTGCTCTTTGGTTTTGACGACGAAACCTTAGGGTTGGGCAACACACACTTCCTCTTGGAGGTCACCATTTAGAAATGTCAGTTGATGTCCAAGCGATAAACCTCCCGCCCGTGTTGAGTTGCAAGGACAATAATCAACCTCACAGTCTTGCTTTGTGTTTGATGATTTTCCCTTCACTATTTTTCTTCAACTTAAACACTCATTTCAAACTGATGGGTTTTGTGATCGAACAGTAAGTCGGTGAGTGCCCACATCTTGTTCTTCTCAATAGTTTCAAGCTCCTTTTGCATGGTCTCTTGCACATTAACTCAGTTGTTAACTCCTCGGCAACGAGTAACATTAGCTTGTTGGGATCCAACTCTTTTTCGTGTGTAACTAAATAAATTTTAGTAAGAGAACAAAATTTCTTTGTTCCTCCATCTGTTGTGGATCCTCCTCTGCTCTTGCTTGTGCTCCCTTGATATGAAATTTGGTGTCACGGGTGATGGCTTGTGTGGATTTGTTAGTGTTGATGTCGGTGCACTTTCTAGGTCTGCCTCATCTCCATCATCAATATTCTTTTTATTGTCACTACACCAACAAGCTTATCGATTTTGGTTTCTATCACCACGGTTCTTAATATGTGACCCTGCAGTCTTGACATGAGTTGTACAATCGAAAACTCTTAGAGGCTCGAAGTAAGATTTTTATATTAATTTAACCTATTTATTGATAAATATGAAAATAAAAATAAAAAATAGAGAAAAATTGGTATGGATCTAACAATGGAGTCTGAATCCATTAAGCCCAATGGTGGAGCCTAATATGCTAAATAATTAAAAATTAAAAAGGAAATAAATAAATAAATAAATAAATAAACCTTTCGTTATTTTGCCTCTTCAGAATTTCTCCAACCGCCGTCGAAGGCCAAGGCGAACGGAGTTCTCTACAAATTACAGCACTTCCAATCGGAGACGGCCGGTTTCATTTTTCCAGCCGACTGAACTTCACCAAGAAACGGCCGGAGCAGTTTTCCATTTCTCTTTCAACTCCGGTATTTTCTTGTTTTCAAGAAACATGGACAATGAAACCCGACGGAGAATCAAGGAAACGGTGATTGACTTATTGAAGATATCGAACATGGAAGAGATGACGGAGTACAAAATTCGAGCCGAGGCCGAAAAACGGCTCGGAATGGATCTCTCCGATATTCAATGCAAGTGCCTGGTGAGGGACGTGGTCGAGGACTTTTTACATTCATTTACGGAACGTGATGATAAGGGAAAAGAGGGAGAACCAGGGCCTAGTGATCGTTACGAGAATAAAGCGACGGAGCAGGAGATAGTCCGGAAGAAGGAGATTAACGCTGATGTTGACCGTGTGATTTGCCAGGTAAAGCCTTGCCCTTCTTGATTCTTGAGAAAAGTTGTTGTGAATTTGAAACCGGAAAAATTGGGATTTTGCGTATATCTTGTGAACTTAGTGAATTGAACTTCAGTGCAATGGAGCTTGTTGCCCTTCTTAGAATGCTTCCGAAGCTGGTTGTATATGTTCCTATGGCTAAATTGTTATAATTCCTTGCTCGTGATCATTATACTATAGTCTTTTGTTACTGAACTGCACCAAAAGGTTAGATTGTGGATGAAATTCCGGTGTACATTCTCTGGCATTTGTGCATTATGATGTAAATTATTGAATCCTCTATATTTATGATTCTAATAACTAAAGAAATGTACATTTAGACAAGATCTTTACAGCACTGCATCCTTTCAAAATTTTAGTTTTTGTTTTTAGAATTGGACAAAAAAAATTCAAATGTTTATCCAACCTAATTAAAAATTATAGTAAAGAAATTATGTATAAATTTCAAAAACAGAAAGGTAAAGTAATATTGTTATCAAATAGAGACATAGTTGTTAAAATTGTCCATTACAAATTTTACTCTGTATGAAACATGATCCACATATAATAACCAGTCTGCAATATTATGATTTAGTAGCTAATGATTTTCGGGTTTCTTTCAGCTATCTAATAACAGGAATGTGACAGTTCATGAATTTAAAGGGAACGCTCTGGTATCAATTAGGCAGTATTATGAAAAAGATGGAAAACAGCTTCCTGGTATTAAAGGTGGGCACTATGCATTGGTCTCTTCATTTCCTCTTATGGTGAATCTTCTTATTTTGCCCTGACACACCCTAACACATTTGGCTGAGGTGATGTGTTGGAAAATTTCTGGGAACTCGATTCTCTTGTATCATGTGAGTTCTGTTAACTTCACTTACCTTCCCCCTCCCCCTCACCTGTTCTCTTTTGACCCTTTACTTTATGGCAGGGGTGGGTTGAGAGTGTCTTGCTTCTATTATGAACTCTAACCATGTGAAACGCGATTAGTTAACCAGTATTTAATATGATTCCAGCTGCTGTTGATTTTGATTTAGACCTGTTGGGTTGGGAGTTTCTTTTGATTGGGTCTGAACGACCATTTCATCTCGTAGTCCTATAAGCCCCCCTGTTTTTATCGAAATTATGATTCATGTTATTTTTGTCCATATTGATATTTTAATTGGTAGGAATCAGCTTGACAACTGAACAATGGTCTGCCTTTAGGAGTAATATTCCTGCTATAGAGGAAGCTATTTTGCAGATGAAAAGGAAAATAAAAAGGTGAGAACCATGTTGATGTTCTTTGATACTACTGTATTGAGCCTGCTAGTTATAGTTCATCAAATTTATTTCATTAACAAGAAAACTCCAAAGTTTTATGCTATGTTTTCAGGCGTTGGTGTCCAAATGTAGATTCCAAAATTTTTATTAATGTTTTCATTCTTCAAGTTGTCTTGTTGGAGGATTTAAATTTGAGGACAAAAGGTGTATAGTTGAAATAACTGACCATATCATATCTTGTAGATCTGAACACGATGCTAATACAAGTGGTGCTGTCTCCGTACCTGCTACTGGGTCTGCTCCTAAATTTCCATCTGAAACTATTCGGTTTGATGGAAAAAACTACCGGGTATGGGCACGCCAGATGGAGTTTTTGCTGCGGCGCTTAAAGATTGCTTATGTACTTTCTGATCATCGTCCTACTTCCATGCTTGGACCGGAATCTAGCTCTGGAAATACCTCTCGATCCAAGGCATCTGAACAGGAATGGATGAGTGATGACCACATGTGTCGCCACATCATTCTGAACTCCCTCTCCGATAGTCTTTTTCATAAATACACGAAGAGAACAATGAGTGCCAGAGAACTCTGGAAGGAGCTAAACTCACTTTATCTTTGTGATTATGGAACCAGAAGATCTCAAGTTAAAAAATATCTGGAATTCAGGATGGTCGAGGAGAAGTCAATATTAGAACAAGTTGAAGAACTTAATAACATTGCTGAATCCATTATTTCAGCTGGAATGCGGATTGATGAGGATTTTCATGTTAGCGCCATTATTTCGAAGCTTCCACCCTCTTGGACAAATGTCTTTGTGAAGTTAATGCGTGAGGAGCATCTTCCCTCTGTGGTGTTGATAGATCGATTGAGGAATGAAGAAAAACTACGTACACAGCAAAACTCACATCGCTCAGGAGGCGAACGTCCTTGCATGAATCACAGGCGAAAAATGGGAGACCAAATGTCCCAAAGCCTACCGTCGAGGAAAAGGGAATGGAAAATGGATGTCAAAACTTTACTCTGCTTGAATTGTGGCAAGGAAGGACACATATCTCGAGATTGTCCGAGTAGTAAGTAGGAAAGTCGATAATGAAGTAGCTCATTAAAGAACACAGCAGTATCCTACTGAGGTAAGCATGTCTGAGGATAAAAATAGTGTATTCACATTTAGATCCCACCCCTCTTGACTCATATGTTCTTTTAAAGCATGGAATACGATAGTTTGAAATTTCTAACAATTTTCATTTCTCAGAATCTGTCAAGCGCTTAGGGGGCTTTCAAAGTGCGAAATCAAGGTTCTAAGCGATGTAAGTGCATAACTAGCTTATAATGTTGTTGATTTTAACGTAGTTATACATTATCATCCTCGTTCTTGAAGCTTATGTTAGCGTCTTTGCACTTTTCTGTAGGATTTTTTTTTTTTCCTTCGTAGGAACCACTTTAAGGAAGATCATTGGAGAGGTCTGACTATAATCTACTGTAAGTTGATAGCTTCCTACTGGAATGTATAATGAGAAGAGATGATGAATCCATAATCTCCTAGTTTGATTAAAGATGAGCTTGTTAATTATCACCGTTCTGCAGTGTTGTTAGGGTTATTATCAGGATAGATGTTAGAAATAGTAGGTTAAATTATACCCTTAAATTTTGGGTTAGGTTTAAATTATGCACCTGGACTTTGAAAAGCTTCATTTTTTACCCCTAAACTTGATTTTATTTTCGTTAAAATAGGACTGAAATTGATACGAAGCATAATTGGAAGTTATCTCAAGAGATTAGGAACATTTTATATAACTTAACCAAAACATTATTAGGATGTATTAGTTGGTAGCTAGTTAGTTAAGGAGTTTCTCAATGGGGGAAGCAGTGGAAGGGATGTAGGAGGCATTTCTTTATACGTTAGGACTTGGGTTTGTTGGAGAGGGGAGGTGTCCAAGTACCCCGAATCACTGTATTTGCTCCGTGTCACCATCACATTTTTTCAGCAACACTCCCACCAACAAGTAAGTCCACCCACTCAAATTTGCGTCGCTCATGCCACTTTTGAAAACAATTTTAGAAGGTAAGGTTATAGGCTAGCAAGCAAGGGACAACAATGACTTGTAAAACTTCGAGGAGGAATAATTGATGACTTGGCAGAAATAAACTTGAATTTTGCGAGTAGTCATAGTAACAGGTTTTGGAGTGGGTATGTAGTTGTGTGTAACACGTTTTGGACAAGCATGACTGTGACACTTCGCACCCTTCATCTCTTATGTTCTCCATAAGTCTTCTCATCGGTAATGAAACCTTTGTGTTCTCACCAACAAAGGATTACCCAAAAGGAAGATAGATAGATGCCTCTCTTTTACCAAAAAAAGAGTAATCTTTTAATGAAAAAGTAAAAAAGAGAAAATAAAAGAAAGCATTTGTGCCCCAAAATTGGCCCTATTTTTCAGGGTTTGGATTGAGTTAAGTCCACACGCAATGAATTACTATACTAATTTATGAGATGCTTTAAATGTCTCTGTCCTTCATTATTCAAACCATTTTCTTAGCCCACATTTTATTTATTTATTTATTTATTTGGAGTTTAGGCCACATTTTTTTCAATGCAAATATAAACAAATGGGAGACTTTTGAGATGCTTTGAGACAAAGAGGTGGTGGGTGATTGTCAATTTCAAGTTTTAAAAACATCAATGATTTGAAATCACTTAAAAAAAAATTTAGAACTAAATTAAATTCATTTTTATTAGTTTATTAATGATTTAATTTTCTTTTTAAAAGCTCATCCAATGAAAACTTGACACAATTATTTGTGTTTAGTTTTAGCTTAGAATAATTATAGGTTTAGCATATTTTAAAGATATTTTAGATTAAAGTTATTGGGTTTCAACAAAAAAAAAACAAAACAAAAACAGAAAATTAGGAAAATTATTCTTAATTTGTTGAATTAGAATTTTAAAGCTTTTTTTCCTCATAAAGTTAAAAAGTAATTTTTAGTGGAGAGGAAAATATAGTGAATGATGCAAAAGAATGCCACTTTAATCACTTTCTTCAATACAATTTGCATTATTAGATTTTTTTAAAAAATAAATAAATAAGTAATGTATAAACTTACCCTATAAATCATTTATTTTTCACCAAAACTTAGAGAGGTCCCTTTCTCAATTGGACCATCATAAAAACAAAAGGGTTAGGTTTATTACAACTTGCAACAATTACGAGACCATTGTTGAACAGTTGTCTACTAAGAAATAAGAGCGTGTTATGACATCATTAGTCATTAATCATTAGTGTCAGTTCAATTTATAAAATTCAATTCTAGATTGTAGGTCCCCTAAATAAAAATAAAAAATTCATCAAATTTACTTTAAAAACATAATATCCTTTCTCAAAATATTACTCAAGTGGGCCAATATTTTAAATTTAAAAGAAAATAATGAACGAAGAAAAAGTTTGGTTTTTTATTAATGAAAATATAATAATATACCAATAAATGAGTAATAAAAATAGTTTAAAACGTTTTAAATGGTTAATAAAAGTACAATTATTGGTATTGGGACACTTGTACGTGGCACAACAAAAACATTTGACTTTTTCTTTTTTCTTAATTCATAAAAAGCATTTTAAAAAACACAAAATAAAATAAAATATAGAAAAAAGCATTTCACATGCATCACATGGTTTATGTGATTGTCATGCATCACATACACCCATTCAAAATTCTCTCACTTTTCATCCTCATCCTTTTACTTTCATTTATTTTCAATTTGGTCCTTCGAAAACTTTCAAAACTACAATCAGGGTCTGCCCTCTTGATCGAGCCCGGTTTCAGTTTCAGTTTAAGATAACGAAAGGGAGACAAACAAAGTCCTCCAACAGTTCATATGTTTAGAGAACTTCCCCCCTATCAAGGAGAGGAAAAGCTATGTGAAGGAACTAATACTAAGAACCTTACACGGAAGTTTTCCGATTTCTAGCCTATGGTATAGATGCCATCTTCGATGTAGGCGATGACCATAGTCCACAATCTCAAAAAACTTGATAATGCAGAAGAAAATGAAACATATCTATGAACAAGAACATCAAGAAGAACACAGCACAAACTGGTCTGAGCAAAGAACCACATCATGATCAGATAGAAAGTGTATCCATTTTCATCAAAATAATGAACACTGATACAGATACAGATACAGGCATTGTTTGATGGTGAATCTAAAGAGTAATAAAGAACAAAAGAATTTGAGGGGCTAACATTAAAAAGAACATATAACAGTTTGGGAGATTCTTGATGAACAATAAGAACAGTGGACCATCTTGATTATGCAGAATAGTAACAATAATAACAATGTGTACTATAAACAACATAAATTCTCTTCTCCTACTTTGTTAATTCATACTAAATACTTATTTCCCTAACAATAATACCTGCTCTCTCTAAATCAAAACTTCTGTATGCACTACGTTACTGTAGTTCTTGTGCTACCCAACTGTTGATAGAGGATGTAACGGAGTTGAATCCCGCGAAATTGTGGCTATCAACTCTTCCTTCGTCAACTGCTCCGATCCGGGGGATTTGATCGTAAACGTGTGCAAAACTGTATCGTTTACTTCAACAGACAGTTTTGAATCAACAACATTGATCTGTGCATTTTTCATTGCCTTGATAACTCTTGATGCAGGGTGTGACTCTAATGGGCAGCTAACCTTAACGACGACTTCGTCATTACCTGCTTCGACGTCGATGTCAACGTCAAGGAATTGATCTTTGTTTTCAATTTCTGGGTTCGTTTCCGAAGGGGTTGCTTCACTTGAGGTGACGCCGGATTGCTCCCTTTCATATTCCATGGCTTTCACTTTAGACTGAAGCTCATTAATGTAAGCAATGGCATCTCCTAGCAGTGAAGCTTTGTCCATCTTCGAGATATTGGGTACAACAGCTCGTAAAGCATAGAACCGCTGGTTCAACTTCTCACGACGCTGCCTCTCTGCCTCCACGTGATTTAGTGGTTCCTCCCTTCCATTTGCAGGCTTTCTGCCTCGTTTGCGTGGTCGTCTTTCGTCGGTGCCAGGTCCCTCTTCTTTGCATTGAGGCTCTATATCTAATTGTTCAGAATCTGCACCTACACGGTTCATCACAGAAGGCGGCCTTGGTGTTGCTACAGAGAAATCGATTTGCATTTGGGCTATCTTCTGTGATTGATAGGGATTGAGACAAAATTCATCTCTAACTCCATTGACAAGCTGCTCGTGATTATTATTTACCGGTGGAGTTGGAGAGCCTAAAGTTTCGGTAGGATTCCCCGGTTTGAGAAGATGAACATGCCCCAAACTCGGATTACGAATGCCATTTCGAGGGCTTTGAAACTGAATTCTACCTCCATTGGGACATACTTCCCATGCCCTTTCATCCATCTTCCTAACCGCCAGTTTCTCTCGGAAATGAGATCGACCCACGTTCCCCGAGTTCAAACTCTGCCCAAAAACCTTAGGAACCCCCCCTCCTCCTCTTTCTGCAATCCCCAAACTTGGAAACAGGGCGTTTTCATCCTTCCTTTCAGCCATCCTCGACATCACAGCTGATGTCCTCACTCCATCAAGCGAACGTTGAGATGAAAACAACGATCGAATCAAATGCACCAACTCTAAGCTCTCACTCACAGATCTCACAGAACCCAATTCAACTACTCCAACATCAGTTGGCACCAAAACGACGGTCCGAATCCCAGCCGACTTAGCCAGATAGGACCTCACACAATACTCAGCAGGCGAATTGAGCACATCCAAATGCCAGACATGTTTCCCAGAAGCGAAACACTTCCCAGGACCCCCCTCTCCACCAGGAAAGGAGAAGTACATGGAAGCAAGAAAAAACATCTCAGTATCAGTAACTCTATCCAATCCAAGAGCATAATTATCCTCATCAGACCCACCAAACAGTGTATGAAGCTTCTGCAATGCCCTTTTCTTCATCCTTTGTTGGCTCTCATCTTCAAGCTCAAGGCTAAGAATCTGCGTAGCTTCAGTTCCTTCACCATCCCTAGGATCCCTAAACGATCCATCTCCCCATCCCAAAACCCATTGACCAGATTTTGAATGGGAAAGTTGCCAGAAAATTGCATAATTCCAACAAAAATTAGAAGCGTTGGGTGTCTCTACCAGATCCGCAAGCTTGTTCTGCAAATTATCATCATTCCTCACAGCCATAAACAGATTCTCATTCGAAACAGAGCAAGACATCATGTAATTAAAAGCACGAGTACCCAAAACAGCAGCCACCACAGTCTTATCCTCATCCTTCCCACCCACACCCCGCAACCCATCTTCAATCTTCATCTCTAAAACCCAATGATAATAACAATAATCACACACACGCTTCAAAATTAGAAAACCCCAGATCAAATCTCTATCCAAAAACCTAAACCCTCTACCAAGAACACCATCGCTAAAACATTGTCTAGATCTCGAAAATTAGGAAAAATTAAGAAAACCCCAGATCAACCCAACACAAAAAATGAATCACCCAACAACCAAGGAATCAAAAGAGACAGAAATAGCGAAGAATCAACCGGTACTGAGCAAGCGAAATGCGCTGAAAAGAAGACGATGCGATGAGAGAAGAGGTTTGAAAGAAAGTTGGAAGGCTATAAACATTCCCAGGAAAGCGACAGCCTGAATCGAGGAGAAAGATTTAATTTAATTTCTCATTGGAAAACAAAGAAAGCAGTTATTTCACGCGACAAACTAAACGAAACAAAGAAAGAAAGAAAAAAGCAATACCCTCTTTAACTCTTCTTTCTCTGTTTTCCAGAACGATGAAGAATCGAAAATGGAAATGGAAAATTTTGGGAAATGGGTTTCTGTTTTTTCTCCTCTGCCCCTTGCTCTGCCGCTCCTCCTCCTCCTCCTCCTCCTCCTTATTCTACACGAGAAATCCCCTTAACCATGGTTAAGTAAAATCAAAATACGAGGAGTCAAATAGTAACCATGGTTAAAGCCGGATCGGATACATTTGGTTGGGAGTTTGAGGAGTAGTCGACAATTATGTTGTGGCCTTTTGTTTCGACAGCGGCACCTGAGATTGGATTTCAATTCCTCGCAGAGGAATTCAAGTACTCTTTTTCTTTTTTATTTATTTTATTTATTCGGACCATAAAATCGTCTCGTGAGTCTCATGCTTAATAGTCGCTTGCAATTACTCGCAAACCATGCATAACATGCGACCCTATCATTATTCTTCAACCTAATCTTTTCTATTTCCACTTTTGCCCCTACTATTAATTCTAATTTAATTTCCTAAATGTAGAAAAAAAAAAGATTTTATTGAAAATAAAAATTATTTAAGGAAATGTTTTATTGTTCCAAATAATGATTTGAGATGTCCAATTATAAAAATAGTTGTAGCTATAAATAATTATTAATTAATGTATTGAATATATTTTTGGTTGTAAATTTTATGTAATTACTATTTTACAATATATTTAACAAAAAATGAAAATGTTTTTTTTTAATTCAAATATCGAAAATATAAAACAAAACAATTTATGAATCAATATTTATTGGATCTATTTATTTGATTAATTTGCATACCAAATAAGTTTAACAAATTGTATTTTGTTAATTAGTTGAATTTTATTGTGATTTTTAAAGTAATATTTAGGCTAATGACTTGTTGTTGTTCCCACGTGCCAAGCGTGTACCAATTCTTTTGAAAATTAATTAATTAATTAGGGGATGTGAGTTGTAGATCTAATAAATTAAGAAATGTGTTGAAACTCCATTTTTTAAGAAATTTGAGTTTTTTTTTAAAATAAATTATATGGTTATTTTTAAAATATAAATTAAATGTTTTTTTTTAACTATATAATTCATTTTTTTAAGATATACATATTAAATGTTTAAAAATAAATATTTTACCGACTAACATTTTTTCTCTTTATTAAAAATAAATTAAATAAACTACTAAAAAACAACCCAAATTAACCGAGTTCAAAAATGTGTAGTTATATTGAGTTGAGTTCGTTATTTAATAAGAGTTATTTTGAATAAAAAAAATTCACAATATAAACAACTAGATTAGGTCTAAAAAGTTATCTAACTCGACTCACGAAGATTCTTACTCGTGCTAGTAGTCTAAAGCCACAAAGCAACAATGGAAGAATTGGGAAGGATGAATTTTGATTCCATGGACGAGATTTTTCGGGAAGAATAAAAGGACGGTTTAAAATAGTTTTTTTCGGGGCCTTTTGACGCAAATAAGATTAGAATGGTAATTGATTTATATTATTTAAATAACTAAAGGACAAAAAAATTATAGCTTTTTGAACGCGACAAAATTAAATCGGATTCTTAATTAACATGTTTGTTGTTATTATCCCCTATTTTTCTAGCTCGGTTTTATAAAACTCAACTCTCGAGCTATACACTACTCATAAACCTATCACAAAATATAGATTCTACCTCATTCAAATTTCTAGTTGTAATTAACCCCTCAACAAAATCTAAACACGGTTAAAATAGTACTTTGAAAAAAAAAATCAAAATCACTTTAATGTTCAGTGAGAACGTACTTATATAGTAATGTTCGACTGTACATAGCACATTTCGAAAACACTTAAAGAGTCGTATAACCAATAACAACGATTCATTATTGAAAACGACTTACATACGACTTTTATTACATGCATACACAAATTCAAGATACAAAATTGAGGGGTCGAGTTTAGAATTATAATAAATTTATTTCGTGCATTGTTTAATTAAAAATGGTGGAAAGAAAATAAATTATATATTTATTATTTGTAGGGTTTGAGGTCACACATGTTTTTTTTAATGGTTCATCCAACTTGGCTGCCATTTGAATGGAGTACAATATAAGGTAAGCCCCAAGAAATTGATCCCCCACCAAACTTATCTCCTTTCTATTTATTTTCTTTTTTAATTTTTAATTTTATTAATAAAAATTCAACTTTTTATCGAATTATTCATTATATTATATTTATTTATTTAATTAATTACTGTCTGTTTTTAAAAAATTTAAAATGTAATGTGTGGGATATTAAACTAATAATAATTGATTATATAAATAGGTGTTTATTAACTTGCTTTTTGGTTTTATAAAAAAATAAATTAAATTAAATTAAATTGATTTTTATTACATTACAATTGTGATTTTTTTTTAAAAGGTAATTTGATTAAAGGATTGGAATAAATAAAAGAAAAGAAAAAAAAAAAAAGAGTAAGATTCCTCCTTTGACTTAATTCACCAAATAGTCTGATAAAGCTTTAATCCTCATTGACTAAACAAAAGTTGATTAGAAATCCCATTTTGAAAGAAGACTACAAATATAAATATTTTGTCCTTTTTATTATTTTATTTTCATTTTTTATTTAAAATTAATATTTATATATAAAAATTAAAATGTTCCCAATAATATATGGTAAAAGAAAATATATATAATTTGGTTGAATTAAAGCAAAATAAAATTGCTAGAAATTTCAATTTTCCACCGACCGACATGTCGTACTTGTACTTTGTACCGTGTCAGGTCACACGCTTCACGACACTCCCAACTCTCTTGGTCACTGTGAAATTGGATAAGATGGATAAAATATATAAAACAAAAGCTTTTTTAGTAAATATATAAAACTAAAGCATCCATTAATTATTATTTTATATTATTTAATATTCACCCCGTTTGTATTTTACTTTATTTTTCATTACAATATCATCAGTTTTTTAAAAAATAATTTTTTATTAGTTAAATTTATTTAAATTGCCTAAAAAAATCACTATTAAAATTAATTTTTGAAGTTAATTAATAAAATTAATATTTAAAATGTAAGGACCAAATTCAAATTAAATTTCAAAATTATGAATATACATATAATTAAATAAAATTTCACGACTAAGAATTTCACATCCCAAAAGCTGCAAAGTAATATGAGTAAAATTATAGAACACGCGCTTTGATCGCAAGTGACCGACTTAGAGGGAATAAAAAAAAAAGTTTCACAAGATCCAGCTAAGCGGTTCACGCAATGAAGGAGGCTTCGTCACAAAACAAAACGAACACGTTTTACATAGTGCATGTTGTCCACGTGTCTCTAGTGAAGTAGGACCGTCATGACGTGACAAAATCAAAAGACGGGTCATGAGATAACATTTTTCTCACGGATTCATTAGATAATAATAATAATTGAGAGTAGTTATTATTCAACGTCATAAGCAGGGTGGAGCTTGTGATTAACACGTAATTTTTAATACAGTTCGAGGAGGTGAAGTTGCGTGAATCCACTACGTGACCTACATTTAATTTGTTTATTTTCATCTTTAGTCCTCTTATTCTTACTAATTTAATTTTTTATTTATTTATTATGTAATAAATCAATTCTTATACTTTAAAACATTTATAGCGATTTAGGTTTAATTTTATATTCAAAATTACAGAACAAGATATACATCGTTCCGAAACAAGTGTCCTTATCGAACATTTTTCTCTTTCGACAAAAAAAAAAGAAAAAGAAAAACATACATGCTAATTTCTAACCATACACATTAATTATTTTAATATGGAAATGTATGAAATACAATAAAATATTTATGTTCTATATTTAATATATCTAACCTACTAAGTATTAATTTAAATACATTTATATTTAATAACTTAAATAATTGTTTTTGTATTTGAGGTATATACTATATTAAATATTAATTTTAACATTTAAATTACATACATTTTCTCAACTAACATATTAAATATTAATTTTAACGTTTCACATTTTTTTTGTTTAAACCTACTTAATTAAAATTTTAATTAATTAATTAATTTTTAATTTTTATTAATTTATTACACATCACTTAATTATAAAATTATAGTTAAGATCGTACTCATAGTAAAAGTTGTGTCCATTCATTAATCACTACAAATAGTTTGATCTATCGAGATTTGTTTGTAATTATTTAAATATTCAATTTTTGAACCATATAATTTTTTTTCTAGGGTTGTACTATCAATATCAAATTCATCTGTTTACTACAAATTATATCAAATTTATTCCAACGTAATTTTATTTTTCAAGAAAATGTTGTTGTAATATTGAATAATAAATTAAAATTAATAGTAGTAATACAAACATTTAATTGAAACTATAATATTCTTACCTATTTAAATACATATGTTTAATGTCACAAAAGTCTAACTTTTAAATATCCCATGTGTATCGACAAAAACAAGACATGTAGTCCAAATAGATAGTACACATCTGTCATGTTTTAGCATATTTTCATTATAAAAATCATTTATAACATTTTATTCATAATTATTTTATGTCTATCCAAAGAAATGTCTTAGTTCATAAAATTATTTATTTATTTAAATATTAAATATAACTTAAAAATTTTCCAAGACGAAATAAAATTAATAAATAAATAAAATACTCGAAATCCAATAACTAAAGAGCATCTAATTTAATTTTTTATTATTTGAAATGTAATATTTATGGTTGGAAACATAGTCACGACACATGAAACACGTGCGACCAACAAATCTATCTCATTTTCAGCAATCTTCATAAAGCTGCAAAACTGAAGCCACGTTAATACGGAGACGGCCAATTTGTTTGCTTGTTTTTTTTTTATTATTTAATAAATTCAGAAAATGATTTTATTCTTTAAAAAAAAAAAAAAAAACTTAGGATAATTGAGATGCCACGTTTCAGATTGTGATTGGAGGAATGGGGTAGTTATATATAAATGCTTTGTTGGTTCCAAAGCGTCAAATAAAACCAACTGCCCCTTCACGTGGTACGCACGGATACAAACAAATCCCGGGACCCACATCAATTACATTTTTTCTTTTCTTTTTTTGAAATAATCACACAAATGTTTATTTATTTAAACGAGGAAATATAATTATTAATATATATATATATATATATTTTTTTTTTTCTTCTTGGGTGGAGAAAAAACCCACGCGGCTCACGTGGTAATAATAGAAAGTGGACGTGAGAAGTTGCGTGGTTAAGATGGTATTTAGGGAAGGTGGACCCCGCAGTGCTGTTGATGACGTCATCGCCCAGTCTATAATTTTCTAATTTATCATTTTCTCCCCCACTTTATTTCCAATTTTCAAATCCACCCCACACTTCTTCTGTTTCTTATAACTCCGACACAACGTGTGTGCCCAACCTCCAAATACCCACTAAAATGTGCCAACTTCATAATTATTTTCAGATGGGTCCTGGGCCAAAAGTATGTGGGTAAAAGCTAGTGAATTGGGCCTCTGGGTTTTCAATAGCCCATTAAAGCTGGTGTGGAGCCTGGAGGCTAGGCCCATTATCCACTAGATTGTACAGTTACCCTGTCGGCTCAAATGATTGATTGGGCCTTCCAGCTGTTCAATGCAATTATTTTAAATAATTTCAGCCCAATTATACCAAATAATTTAAAAATACTCTTATTATTTTTTATTTACATTTTTGTAAAGATAGAGATAAAAAAATAATAATAATGATAGAGCTTTGAATGAATTAGTTAGTATTTTATTTAAAAAATATTTAAGATCCTTAAAACTTTTTAAATATTAAAAATAAATGCATTAAGAGTGTAAATTTGGATTAAAAAACCACCGTCCTACTTGTGATACAGATAGAAATCACACCATCAACGTTTAGTCATAAAAATACTACACATACAGGCATAACACACGAACAAATAAGTCTTGTTAGTCAAATTTTTAAATGTTGGGCTAGCATAAAAAAAATAATAAATCATACCGATGTCGAAAAAGATGTCCTTTGATGAATCAAATGTTGAAGATTTTTGGTCCAAAAACTAAAATATTTATATGAAAAAAAAAATGAAAGCGTCGATATTAATTGTTTTCAAATTGATTTTTCTTAAATCAAGACTTGGACGATGAAAGTCTCACATCGGCTAATTTAGGGAATGACTTCTTCCTTTTCTACTCACTTGTACGGTTCGGACTCCACAAAGGAAGAGGGAGTCGATCATGAATTTATAATCAAGAATATTCTCGAGGCCTTCTAAGAAAGCCCAAAGTAAAAACATGAGAGCTTATGCCGGGAGACACCATCATATACATTCAACTTTATTATATTTAAAAAAAAAATAGTAAATTGAAATAATTGGTATGATTTTTGGTAATTATTCATAATTTAAAGGTATAGGGTGTTGGGGGCAAGAAACTTTCCCGGTCTCTTCCTCCTAGGAGAATTGGATCATCACCTCTGGAATACAAATTCCCACTGAATTCGATTCCATCCCAAATCCGTTTCCGATTTGGGTTCTCATTAATTTCTATGCGCAATGGAGTGGAACCCAGAAACCCTACAGCTCCTTTCCCAGTGCTTTCTTCACACTCTCTCTCCCGCTCCTGAGCCCCGCCGCCGCGCCGAAGCCTCCCTTGCCGAAGCTGCCGACCGTCCCAACTACGGTCTTGCTGTTCTTCGTCTTGTCGCCGAACCATCTGTCGATGAACAGATCCGTCAAGCCGCCGCCGTCAACTTCAAAAACCATTTACGGCTCCGATGGCCATCCAATGTGTCGGACGACTCGAATGCTTCTTCTCTGCCTTCGATTCCCGACTCCGAGAAGGACCAAATCAAAGCCCTAATTGTGCCGCTTATGCTTTCATCTACTCAGCGAATCCAGAGTCAGCTAAGCGAGGCTTTGGCTTTGATTAGTAAACACGACTTCCCGAAATCGTGGCCTTCCTTGCTTCCGGAGCTTGTCGTGAGTCTGCAGAAGGCGTCTCAGGCTTCCGATTATGCATCTGTTAACGGTATTCTTGGCACTGCTAATTCTATATTTAAGAAGTTTCGGTATCAATATAAAACCAATGATCTTTTGCTTGATTTGAAGTATTGCCTGGACAATTTTGCGGCTCCCTTGTTAGAAATTTTTCTCAAAACTGCTGCTTTAATTGATTCTGCTGTGACCTCGGGTGCTCCTGCGGCCACTCTACGGCCCCTGTTTGAGTCTCAGAGGCTATGTTGTAGGATATTTTACTCGTTGAATTTTCAAGAGCTTCCCGAGTTCTTTGAGGATCATATGAAAGAGTGGATGAGTGAATTCCGGAAATATCTTACTATCAATTATCCTGCACTTGAAAGTAGTGGCAATGATGGGCTTGCTTTAGTTGATGAACTTCGTGCTGCAGTTTGCGAGAATATTAATCTTTATATGGAAAAAAACGAAGAGGAGTTTCAGGGGTACTTGAATGATTTTGCTCTTGCTGTCTGGGGCTTACTGGGGAATGTATCTCAGTCATCGAGCCGGGACCAGCTGGCTGTTACGGCTATGAAGTTTTTGACTACTGTTAGCACGAGTGTACACCACACCTTATTTGCAGGCGAGGGAGTGATACCTGAGATTTGTAAGAGCATAGTTATTCCCAATGTGAGGCTGAGGGATGACGACGAAGAACTATTTGAAATGAACTATGTTGAATTCATTAGGAGGGATATGGAAGGTAGCGATCTGGACACTAGAAGGAGGATAGCTTGTGAACTTCTTAAAGGAATTGCAACCAACTACAAACAGCAGGTGACGGACATGGTATCCTCTCAAATACAGCAATTGTTAAGTTCATTTGGGCTAAATCCTTCTCAGAATTGGAAAGATAAAGATTGTGCAATATATTTGGTTGTCTCACTTGCCACTAAGAAAGCCGGGGGCTCTTCTGTTTCAACTGATCTTGTAGATGTTCAGAATTTCTTTGCATCAGTAATCATTCCAGAATTGCAAAATTCAGACGTTAACGGTTTACCAATGCTTAAGGCAGGTGCGCTCAAGTTCTTTGCTGTGTTCCGCAATCTGATATCCAAACCTGTTGCATTACAAATGTTTCCTGATTTGGTTCGGTTCCTTGCTTCTGAGTCAAATGTGGTTCATTCCTATGCTGCTATTTGTATTGAAAAATTGTTGCTGGTCAAGGAGGATTCAGGTGTGGCCAGGTATAATTCTATGGATATTGCTCCAACTTTTCCCGAGATGATGACTAAGCTCTTTAATGCCTTTAAATTTCCTGAATCTGAGGAGAACCAATACATTATGAAGTGTATAATGAGGGTTCTTGGAGTTGCTGACATACCTCGTGAGGTTGCAGGACCATGCATTGTTGGGTTGACTTCTATTTTAAATGAAGTATGCAGAAACCCAAAAAATCCTGTTTTCAACCACTATATGTTTGAATCTGTGGCTCTTCTCATTAGAAGGGCTTGCGAAAGGGATCCTTCTTTAATATCAGCCTTTGAGGCTAGCCTGTTTCCCAGCCTTCAAATGATACTGGCCAATGATGTTACCGAGTTCTTCCCATACGCCTTTCAACTGTTAGCGCAGCTTGTGGAATTGAATAATCCTCCTATTCCACCAAGCTACATGCAGATTTTTGAGATCCTATTGTCACCTGAATCTTGGAAAAGAGCCTCTAATGTCCCAGCACTTGTTCGGTTACTTCAAGCTTTCCTTCAGAAGGCACCTCATGAACTTAACCAAGGTGGGCGCCTGACACAGGTTCTTGGAATATTTAGTAATCTGGTCTCATCTCCAAGCACTGCAGATCAAGGCTTTTATGTGCTCAACACTGTTATTGAATCTCTTGAATATAGTGTGATTGAACAGTACATTGGCCACATCTGGGCTGTTCTTTTTGGACAGCTCCAAAGTAGACGGACAGTAAAGTTCATCAAGTCACTTTTGATATTTATGTCCCTTTTTCTTGTTAAAAATGGTCATAAAAATCTTTTGGATACGATCAACAGTGTTCAGAATGGCATTTTTATCCAAATCTTGAAGCAATTTTGGATACCTAATCTTAAACTGATAACTGGGGCCATTGAGCTTAAGTTAACTGCAGTTGCTTCAACCAGACTTATCTGTGAGTGTCCAGCACTTTTAGATGCTGCATTTACTGAAGACTGGGGGAAAATGCTGGATAGCATTGTTACCCTTCTTTCTCGACCCGAACAGGAAAGGGTTGACGACGAGCCAGAGATGCCCGATATTGCTGAAAATGCTGGTTATAGTGCAAGCTTTGTTCGCCTATACAATGCAGGGAAGAAGGAAGATGATCCTCTGAAAGATATAAAGGATCCGAAGCAATTTCTCGTAGCATCTTTGTCAAAGCTTTCTGCTCTTTCTCCTGGGAGGTATCCCCAAGTCATCAGTCAGTATCTTGACCCTACAAATCAAGCTGCACTGCTTCAGTTCTGCAGATCTTACAATTGCCCGATAGCTTGAGTAAGTTATTTAATCCTGTGGGTTGTGATTGTTAACAAGTTTATATATCAGGCACGTGTTTCTGTTATTAATCTCTATAGTGTTAACATCTCCCTGTATCTAATCATGTACTCCTGCAACCTTTCAGGAGTTTGTGCTGAATTGAAGCAGGTTTTTGTGGACAAGTTAATCTTTAAACTTATTCATCTCTTGGCGTTATTCCATTTGGTGACCTATTCAAGTTTCATATCATCGTGTACTTCCACAGTTGTGGAAATGGTCGGTCAGGCGAATCAAACATGGTTTACAAAGTTTTGGTACAACGCTTCCTTCCTTCATCCTCTTTTTATGTGGTCAGTTCAAGTGTCTGTCATGTTGTGCATGCAGAGTCAGTCATGAACAAAGCATAGATGTCCATTGCGGTCTAAGAGTTGTACTGTTGCATCGAGTCTTCCTCTCCCTTTTGCTTCTATTCTGAAATTTTCTCTTGTCATTTTGACATCACATGTAAACACTTGTTATCTCATTGCTGTGATATTCAGCTGCAAGTTCATATACATAGCAGTTGGGTTATTGTGGCTGGTGTAGAAAGATTACTTTTTTACAATGTTCTTATCTGCATTTTATCTGGATGATTAGAAGTAATTACATTTTTTGATTGTTTGAATCTATGATAATAAAAGGTTAAATTACAAATATTTATCAGAAATAAAATTGCAAGTTGAGAAATCTATTAAATAGTTTTTATTGTATTTTAATCTTATGGAAATTACAGAAAGAACCTCTTAAATTAGGTTTTGACTAATTATATTCTAGACCTATTAACCAACTAAACCTCAATAATGTAAATGTATGGGAGAATGTTTGATGAGATCATATCATCATCTTTCATGGGTTTTCATGAATTGGGTTGCCGATCCGGATAACTCAAATAGGGTTCACGGTTTAACCCAACCTAATCCTCTATTTTTGAGTTGAGTTGGGTTGTCGGGTTTTTTTATTATTAGTTTTTTTTACTTATTCATCATACATTAATAACTAAAATGTCATGAAATTCAAATATCAAACATGGGTTACAAACTTCAAATATTCTTCATTTCATAATAATCTTAAAACTAGGGTTGGGTATAACCTTATTTTTCGGGTTGGTCGGATTGACCTAACACAACACAAAAGTGTAGGTCCAACTTTTTCGAATTGGGTAATTCAAATGGGTCGATATTACCGGACAAAAAGTTATTATTATTATTATTATTATTTTGTAATTTAGCCACAAAGTCATCTTCTTGATCGGAAAAGAAAGAAGGCAAGAGAAGAGAGAAGCAAAGAGAATAAGGTTAATTGAGTCCACTTCATGAAGTGACTCATGGACAGTACCGCTCCCTCAAGCAATACCCCCTCGCCAATAGCCACCACCACCTGCTTTTCTTGTCCTTTCAGAGTTCTTAAAAGCTAAAACATGATGTGGGAGAGTACTAAGAGTTTAGTCCCTAGAATTTGTCTTTACAGCAATTTGATTGCTTCTAAGAACTTCAAGTATGAAGTAAAATGAAGAAGAAAAGCTAAAGAATCGAAACAGAGATATATTACTTGGATCCGTTAGCTCAAATATGATCCTCATATATACAAACAACATTCTACATATTGTAAATCTATGCTACACAGATACACAAACAGAGCTTATACTTCATTCAGAGTACGTACCCTTCTCAATTCATCCTTCATTCTAAAATCTAGGCCTACAAAGAAGGAAGCATCCACCCTACAGTCCACCCCAGAAGCAATCCTGCACTCACCAGGCTCAATCCTACAGCTATGGCAACCGCATAAGTCGAAATATCACTCCCATGCCGATCCCGCTTGATTCTTTTCTGCCCCGTGAATCTCCGCCTATTCTTGTAAGGCATCCATGGAAGACCCATTGGAAAAAGAGTGGACATTGGGTGATCATTGTTCTTATTCTGCAGGCTTTCTAGTTGCAGCAGTTGAAACCATTGCTTATATGCAAAGAGTTGGGATGCTTGTCTGAAGAACAGCTCAACTATATGCTCCTTTTCGGCATGAGCTCGCTTTGCTGCAAGCTCAGCTTCCCTCGCACGGGTTTGAGAATGAAGCAGTGCATCCATTAGCTCAGCTTTGCTAGCACTGTCTTCAGAAGTTTGTGTTGTTTTTGTCAAATTGTTGGGAATTGTACAACTGCACTCAACACAGTAGTTCCAGTTATATCTTAGTAAGGCCTTGCTAAAAGATAATCAATCCATGCATTTGACTCGACTATTTAACTTGGCTACAAAACTGTTCTAAAAGAATGGCAATGGTGAGAGCCTACTAGAATATTCAACAAAGTTGCAGATCAGGAAATCATAGAAATATAGAAACCAGGAATTCACATTGTACCTCAAAGATTTATGAGGTCCACACAGCAAGTTCCCTTGCTCAGTTGATTCGCCTGGTTCTCTCTGTGTTTTGCCAAAACGACAAAAATCGATCCCGCAATTTCTGTGGTTTGACTCGAGCGTAGAACCCCAATTCATATCATGTTCATAGGATTGCTTTTGAGCATAAGGGTGTCTCTTAAGATTCAAACATGTTTTCTTAGGTGGCGGAAGATCACAATTTTCTATATGATCAAGAGATTTCTGTGCCACCCAATAGGCTAATTCATCTTTATCTGTTATCCACCACCATGGCTCAGACTTGTCCTCTTGAATCCAAGGAGAATCTGGATCAAAGTAAAACTCATCTTGTTTTTTGGAAACTGTTTTGCTGTTGAAAGAATCCTTATCTAAACATCCAAAGTTCGCTTTCATATCGTCTGTACCATCCAAGGTCTTTATGTCTTCATTCATAATGATATTAACCCTCTTTGAGCAAATAGGAGAGACACCATGATCAGTGTCTAGAGAATACCTGCTGTAATCATCAATTTCGCAGACAGTTTTGCTACCTTCAGTAGGGTGAATATCAATTGAAGTACACGATTTTTCGGTACCGGAATTTGAAGTTTCATTGCCAGCCTCCAAAGCATTAGAGTGTTCTGGGGTGAAAATCTTTTGGTATCCATAGCTAGATTGTGGCTGAAGCCACCATTTCGACTCGGGAAATAAACTAGAATATGAAGAAGCTCTGCTAAAAGGCATAAAACCTATGGAAGGTTGATCTGGTTCATCTGCTGCTGTATTGGCAGGTCCAGAATCAACAGGTTTGGTCGTTGAAGATGACGATTGACAGCAAGCTAATCTGGGAGCCCTTTTGGCATCTTCTTGAACAAAGCAACGATTTACTGTCCTCTGAAAAGCAGCCCTTGCTTCTGCTGCTGCCATCAAAGTCCTATCTATGACACAGCAAAGCAGAACTTTAACCAGATATCCACATGAAACAACTAAAAAACCAGAACATTGAGAGCCTTCAAAAAAGCACATAATGCAGAAGAACAGGTTGAAGATGGTGTTCAAGATTCATATGAAGCAGAGTAACTACTCATAACAGCCAGATTCGCAAAAAATTACGACCACATTAAGAAATAGTCCGATTATACCAAATAATTGTGTTCCCCTTCAAAGTGATGGAAAAAGGGGACAAGCTCAATTTCAGCAAGCATGCACAAAAATAAGGAATACTTCGACAACTTCTAAAGATATCAAGGAAATCAAGAAACAAGTTAACTTACTCCTATAGGTCACAAGCCAAATCTGGATCAGAAAACATTTGAAGTTCATGAACTTGAAATGAAGAGTATTAATTAGTAATCACAAAGAAGAGGAGATATCTGAGTTTGAATCCACAGTTCATATAATGGTGATTTCAGTTCAAGAATTGCCATATAGAAACTCACATTAGTTCTTGAGATATAAATTGGCAAAGTTGAACAACCTCCCCAAACCTCTTAATAAACACCCAAATGCAAGTTCTGAAGGATTGATTAACCCCACTTGATATTCATTTGTTTTGAACACAAATGGCAGCAAAAGGAACACAAAACATCATCCCAACCAGTTAAATTTAGCTGCATATTTGAAGCTTAAGCAAAAAACCAAACCCCCCCTTTTGCCCTTTGCTCATAAACATTCCCAAGTCCAAATCAGAAAGGATTATGTAAATTGAAATCAACATCAAGAAAGAAAAGGATCCAGGTTTAGCAGACCCAAGAAAAAAAAAAAACCCAGAAATCAAGCAACTCACCAACACAATCATTTTAACAAACAGATAGAACCCACTTAACAGAAACAAGCTGAACAAGAAGAATGAAAGCAACCCAATGATCCAAAACCCCTCAGAGATCCGCAAGAACTAAAAAAAAAAAGCAAACAGATTGTAAATTAAATGGGTACCTTGAAAATCAAGCTGAATCAATTACAGAATTTGGGTCAAACGCAAGGCTTTAAGAGATTAAAAATCTCGGGAAAAGAAATCTAAAACGAAAGGAAGAAGATGACGCATCGCGGGGGAGGAGACTGTAGAAGAGGTGTCAGTCTTCCAAATTCTGCCGATATTTTTATTGAATTTTTATCTTTTTCTTCATTCAGTTATCATTATTTGCGGTCGATTTCTGGAGGGAGCGCTTTAATAATCAACAACAAGATTGAAACAGAAATGTGGACTGAAACGGTGTCGTTACGTTCAAAACCCAACATTTTCTTGTCCCACTAGCTGTTTGCAAAAAACCAGTTTTTTTTTTTTGTTTTCAAATGGTTTTGAATAATGATTTTAAAAATTGTTTTTCAAATACTTGATTGGACCAACGTGACAATTACATATGACCATATATTTGATCAAAAGATTAATAGTTTAAATAAGAAATTAAGGATCACAAATATTCATATAACTCGAGAATCCGACCAATTCGAACTACTCAACCCAAATGGGTTAGATCTTTCTGTTTTTTTGGGTTGAGTTGAATTTTAGAAAAAATTGAAAAAATTTAAGTCGGTTTGCGGGTTGACATTTGTTTGGTTAGGTCAACTCCACTAACCCAAAATTATAACTCAACCCTACATTTAAGATAAATATGAAGATTATGAATGTTTGACGTTTATAACTTATGCGAGTAATGCATTGTAATTTGTGAATATTTAACATTTAAGTTGGATCGTGACCAATGTTAGTAACTCAATCCTACCCAACTAAATTGAAAATAGTAGGGTTGAGTTATTGTGAACTCTATTCAGGTTGTTTGGGTTATCAACTTAATCTACCCAAAAGTTACCCAAAAGTTCGGATTTGTTCAAAAGATTTCCTTAATTGAATCCAATTCATATGTACCTCGACGACCAAAGACGTGAGAAACTAAATGTAATGAAGGTGTTGGGCCCATGGTTTTGGGGATTTCGCACCTTGTGAGGGAACATAAATTGAAACAATGGGTATAGCCATTGAAGCATGATAGAGTTTGGTAGATGTTAGTTTTTGTGGTTAAAGACAATTAGTGGGTGATTTTTGCAACCCCCATATCGTATGGCTTTATCACTCAAAAAAAGTTTATTCTATGGGAGCCTTTTGCTTAGCCCACTGATTCAACCATGCCTTAATCATACCACCATGGAACAAAATCTAAATCGATTGACTACCTTTTTCTTTTTCTAGTTTTAGGAATAGTTTTAGGAATCATGCGAACTTAAGGAAGGATCAAATCCAATAATAAAAAAAAAAGGAGTGGAAAAATAAGTAATAAAATGACGTAGAAGAGAACCCAGATTCCAAATGAACGGAAGCGTGACTGAATTGATCCTGATCACTTTTCGGTACGAAATGAAAGAAGGGAGGAGATTCTTGAGCGAAAAAAAGGATCCAATAACTTCGAAAGAATTGAACAAAGAGCAGTATGAGGTGAAAATTTAGACTCATTAGAGAATTTGAGAACAAAATTAATTCAAAATTGTTTTCTATACACATTTTAGAATAATTGTCTTTTAATAAATTTGACATTAAGTATTAATATAAAGTAACGAAGATACTGTCTTTATTTTGATAATTGTAGCTAAACTACAACAATTTTGCTTCAATTTACCAAATACTAATATGCTTCATATGACAATTGGTTATTGATCTTCCGAAAATCAAAACAATCCCAAATGGAGCCTTAATCCAAACAAGTATCACGATTGTCACTAAATCATTTCAACTCATCGTCACATAAATTTTTTTCATCTAACATTCTATTAGATTTACTCCAACGACAGTTTCGAAACATTTGTGGATATCATGAAACAAAGAATAGAGCTTTAAGTTAGAGAAGCTTGAGGCTCAAGCAAAGTCTCTCTTGAGAAAGAGGAATGAGTCGGCTTGACGAGAGGCCCAGTCGTTCCAATCGATCATATTCTGTCGTTCGTCGATCAAGCAGTAATATATGATTAGACAAAAAAGAGGAAGCCAAAAATGATAATTCACATTCAATTTCAACTCTGCAAAAGTTCTTACAGAATGTACAGTGAAAGGAATGACACACAAAAGAACAGTTTTACTTTCCTTTATGACTGGGAAACCAGGACAAATAAAGTTTATTCACATCTCAAAAAATTTACTCAAACATCCAACATTATGGTATATAGCAGAATCCTTAACCTCAACGAAAAGAAAAGCTAAAAATTGAAAGAGAGAAGAACACCAATTATAGCACTAACCAGAAAATTCTTTGTTCACTCCATGTATGTCTGGATGATGCCTGTAGTCCATCCTTACTTCTATTCTGTTTGGGTTTGTAACAATCATAGCCAAGGAGCCTTTCCTTTACCTCATAACAAGATAATAGACTCAAGTTTGCTGTAATCCCTCAGCGAGGAAAACTAGCTTCTTCACTTCATAAGTAACTATTACTACATACGGTCACAGCATGTCGAACTCGACTTTGAAGATTACAGGACTGATTTAAGCTTATGCACCGAATGTCTTCTTAAACATGCTGAGTCCTACACACAACACAGTTCTTGTGCCAGACCTCTTTGGCACATCTCAGATTCCCACGTTTTTACAGTCAGTAACCAAACTATTGTGCCTGTTATGTATTAGATCATCCAAACTGAACCAGCTTTACCAAGCCATCTCCACCACAGGTAAGAAATCCACTTGAGATAACTTGTATATCAGTAACAGCGGCCTGTAGCATTACATAATTCAATGAGCTTTCGCATTGTGAAAGAGTTTGCTTCTATAAATGTATATCTTTTGATGTCTACCAGCAAATATACTAATAAAATATAAATTTCATACATGGTAAGAACTGAATTTTTACTAGTACTTCACAGAACGACAAGAAAAGAAGTTACCCGAACTACTTCACCGAAACCTCGGGAACTTGGTTGCAGAAAAGTGTGTCTATCATGCAACTTTGGCCAATGATGCACTAATTTAGCTCTTTTTGCATCCCAAAGTTTTACGTCTCCATCTTTACTTCCGGTCAAGAACAAACTTGTATTTGGGATAGAAGATATTTTAGTGACACTCCCAGAGTGAGCCTTCGGTATGTACCAAAGCATTCCATTTAAGTTTTGTTCACCAACGGTACTCGGCATGTCAGAATTCGAAGCATTGCTAATCATTTCATCTTTTGAACAGTTTTTTTGTTTCTTAGTCCTACCAGTGACTACGTATCGGAAATCATGAATTGCCACGTCTCCACCTTTGCCACCAGTAACTATGAGGGGAGAAACAGAACCGCTCCCTATTTCATTATCAAACACAGAAATAGAGCGAGCACCACCTTCGCATTAAAAGAAGGAAGATGCTTAGTACTATGAACAGGCCCATATCTAAATCAAAATTTTAACAGAAAAAAGAAATACCAGCTTTGACAACAGAGTATGTATACCATCAGCAGAAGATCTAAACGTTAAAGTGTGTCGTACAAGTCCACAAACAATCTAGGGCCCTGATAAAGTATTGGGGAAAATATATAATTTCTTGGTCTTATAAAACTTCGTCCTATAAGCCGACCAATAAAGAAATTCTCCGATTTGAAATAATACTAAATCTATCTCCCTGAAGTGGACAGGTTTGGCTTTATGCTCTTTTTAATCAACCAGGCAAGTCATACGTTTTACACAATGACTATTCTGCTTCATTCATTAGAAGATAAAGAATTTGAAAGATAACTAAGGTAAAATGTCTCGTTTATGAAGTTAAATATGACTTATAAGATACCTTCGTGACACATAATGGCTGCTTGGGAAGTTTTAGGTGGAGCCAGTGTATCCCATATGACCACATTAACTGCAGTAGAGCTATATCCAGCCACAGCTATTATTGATCCACTGGAAGTAACATAAGTGACATCCCTGCAAATTGACAAATAACAAGTTGAACAATGAAAATATACCAAGATATTAGAAGTTCTAAATAATTAACTTCCAATCTGAAACCTAAGAGTGAAAAACTATGTTAGAGTGAACTCAAACGCTTATACAGGAAGAAAGAAACAGAAGCAATATCACCAAATAAAGATCATTTGGCCATGGATATCCAGTTCAGTAAATTTTAATTCCACAAATTACATTGACTCCTGGGTAACAGCGTGCAAACTTAAGCTGAGTATGAAATGTACATGCTTGAAGATTCAATTTTATATGTAAAACCAAATATTTTTAGTAAATGTGTAAGAGTAGATACTAAATAGGTATTTCTTTGAGGCTCAAAAGTAAAACTACGTACGATGCATGGCCATTAAAGCATAAAGAAGATTCCGTTGGACGGACATTGCTTCTTCCTCCAACCTCCAACTGCCATGAGCATACGGTCCCATCTAATGCAGCAGTAGCAAATCTGTGTCCACATTGGTCAAACTGCACAGATGATATTGAGGCTAGAGCGTATGGTGGAGGCACATTTGCTGCAGGCAAGACACCATAAGTTGCAGTAGCTCTGTTCTTCCCGAACTGCATTAGTTTAAATTTACACCATCCAAAGAACAGTTGACGGTAAATGATTAAATAAATTTTAAAATATAAAGTTGGAGTTACTCGTATGTTCTACTGCACAAATCCACTACTCTAGAGCAAGAGATATTATTAGTTCATACCTCCCACAAGTATACATGTGTATTGGTAGAGCCAACCAAGAAAAGAGGTCTAGAAGGATGACTGGAGAAAGCCCTCGAATTTGTGTGTTCTGCTGTAGCTGGAGGGTCTACAAATTCCTCGAAATCCTCTTGTGTTTCCCAACCTAAGCCAGAAGCACCAACACCTGCATAACCCGAAATACCAAATGCTCCACCTCCAGTCAAATCTCTCCCAGGCCTTACAGATGATCCTACACCCAGAGTAGCACCACCTAACCCAAGGTGTGCCCCTTTGCTGCTCCCAAGACCAACACCAGGAAATACACACGTTGGAGCTGGTGTTGATTCAGAGGCTGCCCACCCATTTAGATTTAGAGGCCACTCAGAGTTTGACCAGATATAATCCTCATCATCTCTGGAGGCCATCCCATCTTCCCAGCTAACAAAAATTATACCCTGAATGCAACCAAGTTGGAATCAAACACCTTTAATAGACATGATTGCATACATATGATACAAGCCAGAGAACAGTTGGTCATCAACTTGGATAAATACTCGGTTACGTACATCTGCAAACATTGCCCTTTAAGCACCATATCTAAAATATTACTTCTTAGAAAAAAGGAAAAAAAGTTAATGCAATCATATGCTTCCTGCATTTGACAAAAGATCAATTTTACCAAATCTTCACAAACCGATTATGTGAACCCATATACTCACTAAAGAATCTTTTAAAGGTCATCAAAAGTTATTCTCTTAATACGTTTATTGAGTCTTCCAAAGATTTCAATCACACAGCATATAAACCTTTGCCACGAAGTAAGGTTCCACGTCAATAAGTTTTTAAGATAACAAAACAGAAGAACTGTACAGATTTGGAAAAAAACAGATGAAAGTAGAGAGAACAAAAACAGATGAATACACAACCTAGTTTTAAGCTAACAAATAAACTCCTTTCCATCACGCACAGTTTTTTTTTTCTTCCCAGAAGTGTTAAGTAGCTTTAGGTATGAGCTCCCAGTATAATAATTAAGTATAAGAGGTTCGACTTGCTATGTCATCCCTCTCGTGAAATTAGAGTAATACACTATGAAGGCTAATTTGAGGGTCTGCCAGAAGTTTGATGATCTTTAGCAAATTTCAAATTTCGATGATTCAAACCTTTCTTTTTTTTTTTCTTTTCTTTTTTTTTTTGAAAAAAAAAAAAATAGGAAGTTAGCATACTTTACAAGCATACTTCAATATAACCTCGCCATAATAGCCACATTGTGCACATAGTTTATGTAATTAGCAAACAAAGAAAGTATCAACTTCAAAATGGCTAAATGATTGAAGCCAAAACGATTGTGTAAGGTAGCACATTTTCTAATAATTGAGAAAATTGAAGATGAACTCAAATACTCCACACTAAACATCGGGGAGATTTGTAGTAAGGAAAAAAGCATAATATGAGGATGAGAACTGACCTTTTTATTGCTAGCAACTGCAGCTTGTCTTTGATCAACAGAGTTGATACACAATGCCTGCTTTAATAAAGAAATACACTCAGAACGTTATATCAAAGTTTTGAATATCTTTTTACTATAAGGAACATGCAAATTACTTTTCAAAACAAAATCAATTTCTGCCGTCTTAAATAAGAAAGATATATTATCAAAGAGAATTTTAAGTAAAAAGAAGCAGAAGTTTCCAATCCTAGAAAAGGGTTAGTGGCCACAACATACGATTGGATTGAAAATTACCTCTAAAAGCTCTCCATTCCTCCTATATATCTCTTTAGGTTTCTGAAAAGGCATGGCATCATCAAGGGTGGCCAATTCCTTGTCAGATCTGACAAGAGTTTTCCCATTACGAAGTAATTTACCAGGTGATCCAGTGGCATCGCTGACAGACCTACTAATATGTGCAGCTTCATGAGTACAATTGTGCTCTTTCCTTGTGATGCCATTGTAAATATCACTCCATCTTTCAGAGAGTTTACGATCAAAACAATGCAACATATGAACCTTTTCATGTGTAAAGCAGTCTGATATTAGATTGGGATTGGAAGTAACGTTCCATAATGTTTCAAATTCACCTCTGATACACATATCCATATCGTAAATCTCATCAGTATGGCCCTTGTCATGACTAGATAGAGACTGGCAAATCTGTTCAAACCAAACAGCAGTTGCCACGTACAGCTTCTGATCTAATTTATATTGCAGAGATGATACCAATTGTTTTAGTTGATAAGAAGAAACCTGAGCAAGGACGATAGTCAGTAGAGCAGTAAGACTCACTGATACCAATTCAATCACATCCTTTGAAATGGCTTTCCAATCAGATTTAATGGTTGAAAGACTTTGAGCCCATGTATCAAGGTTCCCAAGAATGATACTGCTCAAGCTACCCTCCTTAGATGCATTAGTTAAAGTAATCAACTTATGTTTCATGAATTTGGACATGTGATGCCACAAAACAGCCCCAATAATGTGCCATCTTTCATCTCCTGGAATTGAATGCACAATGTCATCACTTTGTGCATTAGGCATGCCTTCCAAAATCTGATGGTTATAATCTACATCGGTCAATAAATTTTGAGCTATCAACTCTCCAATCTGAGGGAGGAGTTGCTTCAGATGTTCCACGTCAATGTCATGAGGAGATCGTGCATTTGCCAAGAGTGGTTGCAGCATCTTAAGGAGACATTTTGAGTCTCTCAATAGCCAAGCAGACGTGAAATATAAGTTATATTCAACCAAATCAAGAATGGTCAGGAGCTTGGAAACAAGATCGTCTTTGAGAGAACCATGTGTAATTCTCAAAGCAGCTCTTAAACCCTGTAAGGATAGTAAGAGACCTTGAAGGTAGTACCACCAAGTATCGAAACATTTTGACCCTGTTTCGCCTTTGTGAAAAGATAAACTGCAAGCAATAGTGTACCGTGAAGCTGAAAATAAAATTTCTTGTGCTGTTTTGAGTAGTGACTTGTGCACGAGAGGATGCAAGAGGAAAGTATAAATCTTCTGGTTCTTGTCATCCGGGCATTCTTGAGAAGCAAATCCATGAAATATATCATATCCAATAAATTGTAGCCCAACATTACACAGAAAGACTAACATCTGATAAGAAAAATGGACAGGGAATGAATATCATTTGGAGAAAAGAGTGGAAGTATCTGACATATGAAACAATAAATTAAAGAGAGAATATCACACTCAGAAATCCACTTACCATACTAACAAGAGAGGCAGGAAGCAACGAGAACTTCATTTCAAACTGTGCAAACCCTACATTTAACTTACGCTGAAACCTTTCAAGAGATTTCTCATAATCCATCTCATATTCCTTCAAGCAACCCATGCATCCAACAGATTCTAAATTTATAGTTGGAAAGCTTGGATGCTTCCTTATCAATTTTGAGAAGTATTGAACTGCCAAATCCAATTTTGCTCGATACTCCAGATGGACTGCAAATTCAACAGAGAGCCAACTGGAGGAATCTCTGGGCGATTGCTTACAGATTTTTCTTATAGTCTCAAAACACAGAATATCGACTCCATTAGTCCCATCTGAAACTTCAGTAATGCTTCCACAGGTTGACATTTGTTCCAAAGCTTCAAGCTTAAAATCAAATGACAACGCCAGAAAAGCAAACACAATAAGTACATGAGGTATGGTATGGAACTTTTCAGAAGAAAGTTGTTGGATTTTCCTTTATTCTTTTGTATTATTATTTTTCCATTATGAGTCTATATTTGTAATATTCTTTCTATATCGATAGATGGTCTTTCTTCTATATAGAAGACCTTGTATTTGATTTGAATATAGAAGAAATACAATATCTTTATTTCTTCCCTAAATTCAAGTTGGTATTAGAGTGGAAGATCCCAAGTTCAAACCTATGTCATTTCTTCTCTAATCAATATTGATTTTGATTTGTTGAGTCTTTTATAAATTTCCAAGCTCACAAGTGAAAGGGAGTGTTGGAGTGTTGATATAATTAAATTTACTATAACCCATCACCTTAAAATTTTTTATTGATCGGTGATTTAACATAAATAAAGCTTTCTCTTGGTTATCTTTTCAATAATAATAATAATAATAATAAGTTCGTCATGTGCATATTTAGAAGTGAAAATCATTTTTAGTACAGATACATGCTACAGTTAGGACCAAGACAATATCTATGATACTGAATCATCCTATTCCTTGGTCTCCTTACCCATTTTGAAGTCTTCAATTTAACACATATTGTTACATCTATTGGATTGCTCAATTGGATTTTGGGTTTTCCATTAATATGTTGCTGATTTCAGCAAAGAGTTATGAAGATTGTTATCAAGCTTTAATAATTTCTCATGAATTGGGTATGGTTTATGGATTTTAAATCATTTTTAGAACTTCTTCCCTATGAATTTCAATGGACACTATGTTCTAACAAAAATATTCTTTTTATGTAACAGCTTGATAAAATATGCAATTATTGCTTAGAAATTGTCATTTCTACTCGTGACTGGCTTAAAAATTGCTTGAAAATTGTTATAGACCTTTTCTTTAAGCAGATAAACCATCCGAATAACATCATTAACCAAATATAAAAACTTACAGGAAGACCACATCTGTTTAAAGCAGTAGCCGTCATCAAGGTTGCAATCCGACAAAGGACCTCAGCAGATTGCTCTCCAACTGCTTTCTTCATGCTATTTTTGGTTGCTAACAATAGACAATACAAACCAACGCTTGGGTCTTGTAAAGAAATATGTCTACTTGAAAGAAACGGTATCCCAGTAACAGAATTTGACTCTGACTCCAAACCAAGCGCGTTCAGGAAAGATTGAGAGTAGTTTCCTAATTCCCACTGCAAGTGAAAGAGAGGAAATTTTAAGTTCTTGGTATACCAAATCCAAGGAAAACACATATATTTCACTTCTGCTGTCCTATTTTCATATTCATCATTTGTTTGAAGTGGTAGATGCAAATAAAACACATACAGTTTAAACATTAACTATTATTTATGTGGTTCGATAATCTACCGATTCAATCGCTCGTGCTAACGTGGAAATGACTTGAGGGGGTGCCTTTCCAACTTATATTAAATCATAGGTTTTTTTAAGAAAAAGTAAGAAAGAAGAGGAGTGACATGACGTTTATTAAGATGTCAAGGCGGTAAGAGGGGTGTGTTATGCAATAATTAAATCATATGGTGAAGAAGTAATCATTTTTAAATGATAGGAAAAATTTGTATTCGCATCTATGGGAATGTATTTTGCATTTATTTCTTAAAATGAATGATGCACCTCAAGAATGCTTGCAAGCCAGGTATCACCCTTCTCAATGGCAGATGGAAGCATGAACTTTGTTATTAGGTGTTGCTGAAGAGGTCCACCACGCCCTTCAACTAAAAGACTAATTACCAGTGCAAGCTGCTCATCCCCAAGATTTTTCGCACAGACTCTGATAGCAGAAGAAGTATCACCACCAAGCAAAAAAAAAGCAACAGCCAATTCCAGTTGATGTTTCCCCATTAAAACATAGGCATTCTTCAAAGCTGCTGCCTTATTTCTCTCCTCCTGAAAAGTGAAAATTAAATGAAACCACATATTAACATGATTTAAAGGGGAAAACGACCCTCCAAAACTGTTCTCTTGAAAGATCGTGCACATAAATTTGACATTTTCCAGATGGCATGTCAAAGGAGCACCTGAAAATTGCGTGAAAGAAATCCCACCAAGGGTTTATCTTTCTCATCCCTGCTAATTTTTAAAAGGCCAGCTAAAACTTGGATTCTATTCAGTGTGACATACAGAAGCATACAATCCTTGGGATCTTTTTTCTTCAGATATTGGGATCTCGCCAGTTTCTCCATCTGCATATAACATGGACCAATTAAAAAGAAAAACAAGAAAGGGAGTTAAATCAATTGTAGATAAAGCCTTTTCAATTTTCCTCATAAAGACATGATGTTTCCACTCAAATGAACTTATCAACAGGATGATAAACTAATGGTAAATACTTTTTTCAATACAGTCGGATTTGAAAACATTTATCCAATGGTGTTCTAAAACCCATGGCCAAACCTCATTTAAGTAGACAAGAAAATCATAATCTACTTCAAGTGGATGGCTAAAAGATTTTTAGGTTGCATTCATTTTTGCAGGAAAAGAAATGTATTTTTTTTATATGAATTAGGACAACTGCCTTGATCTACATTAACCAGTACCCAGTCTGATGTTTATATAAAGAGTTTTCACAAAAAGAAAGACAAATACCTAAGTATTGAAGAATCAATTTGATTTCTATGATTAAGTCGAGCTAAAGAATTTATACTAATATACAAGATCTCCAAGTATTACCCTTGCACGCAACTGTGTTGTATTAGTAAACCAAATTCCAACACCCAAACTTCGCATTTCCTGCCATGTTGGTTCTTTAGAGATAACCGAATCCAATAGATTTTGCTGACAATCAGAGTGATAGGCCCATCCAATCAATCTTGAATCAATGGTCAGCTCTTCCAGAGATGCTGATCTACCATCACGCCGAAGAAATCGCAGTTGTTGAAACCTCAAAGCAATCCAATATCTAGAGAATGAAAATAAATAATCACTACAACATGGAACAAGAAAATTACATGATTGAATACTACAGAATACTACCCCATTTTGAACTAGTTAGAAGGGAGTAAAATTACAAAAAAGAAAAAGGTAGATAAAGTACGCCAGGATGAGTAACAAAACTTCGTCAAATTAGGAATTCAGGAGCTTTTCCCTCCATATCCAAGTCACTGAAGAGCCTACGGTTTATTTTTATATATAAATTGTTGTTCTAACTGGATTTTTCCCCAATACAATAACCTTATATTTAAGTATGGGACCACATATTGACCCAGATTGTAATCACTCGGGAAAGCTTTTTGTAATTCTTATTGATTTTCCATCCCTTCAATCAATTTCATAACCTTTTTCCGGATTAATATATATATATATATATATATATATATATTTATACTTTTCTTTTTCAGTGTTTTGTATACTCCTGGGTTGCAAATGAATATACAACCAGAAATGTACATTCTTGCTTAAGAGCAACGAAACAGTAGAAGTGCTTGGTCACCCTTTGCTTTCACATAGAACACATAACTGTTACTTGGAAGCATGGTTGGACATTTACAGTGAATTTTTTTCAGTCATGTTAATAGTTAACACGCCCTTGAAGAGCAAATGGAAGAGCTATAATTGAATCTTCGTGCGGTTTTTGTGGTCGTTGAGAGGAAATATTCTAGATACAAGACTTCAACAGCTGGAGGTCCAGTAATTTCTTGGTGAAGTTCTTGGTCAAAGAATTATCTGAAGAAAATGGGTTTAACTAAAATTAAACTCGGCCACTGAAATTACAAAATTTAAGACTCTCTTCCTCTATGCAAAGTTGTACTCCATTTCAACAATTGGATATGCTCCCTAAACTAGCAAATTTGAGTTCTGTTTAGTTCTTCTAGTCAAAATCTTTTAATAACAAACATTTTCCTCCCACACCTCTTATACAGCAATATTTTTTTGGTAACACGGCATAGAGCTGTGGAAGGCACAACACTTGAAGGGCAATATCCTTCGTTTGATCCACAATCAATTCTCAAAGTGCTAATAAAATTTCACACGTCAAACTAGCAAATCAGGGATCTCTTTACATGGAATCTAAGGTGTATAGACTATACACTAACGATTACAAGGGTACCATACTCTACTTGAACGATCAAATGAAAAATATAGAAAAGAAAAGTAACAAATGTTCAAAAATTAATGAAATAAACTGTACATGAACTTATAATCAATTGAAACATTGAAAACTGGAAAAAGAAAATCCACGGTTTCACAATAAGAATATATGTATATACACACACACATATATATATCTGCAGGGCATAGTGACAGTGAGGCATATATAAGAAAACACAAATAGTGAAAATGAGGCAAGGGTTTCCACACGCCGTTTAACAAAAAGTGTAATTGAGAAGTTACAAAAGCATTATTGTAAAGTACCTTCTCCCGGGCTCATCAAGACTTTCGTAGGCAGATGCAGAAGATTTATTACTGATTTCATCAAGAAGATCTATAATTGCTAGAGTTTCTGTCTTCTCCATGCTGGTTAGCCCTGCTGATTCATAGAACTTCTCAAGAGGCTCAATAAAGGTGCTGAATTCAGATTTCGTAGAGGACGGAATGAATGAGCTGTCGTTACTAATAGAATCCCAATTGAAGGTCCATGGTGAAACACCTTCCTTAAATTGGGATGCTAAGCCATTCATACTCCACTGAACTTCTTTATCAGTAGAAGTTTTCGCAACTCCTTCAAAATAATCTGACAAAAGGATCTCCGGAATAGTATTGGTTGGGTTTGCAGAGCTCTTTTTATCAGAAGAAAGATGCTCAATAAGATGACTCAAAGCTGAATATGCACGTTTCCACTTACCTATTCAAATTGAGGATTGCAAATCTTAAGCCCGAATGAACCACTAAATTTAACTGTACCGAACAGAGAGATGATAAAAATTCTACAGAAATTTACCTAAAATTAAACTGCTAATGGTTGATTATTTTGCAGCCTCATGGTGCATTTTATCTGACCATTTTAAAGACGAATTATAGTTTTCTTCGAGAAAACATGGAAATTAACAGTTTCATGCTTTAACCAGAAAGTAGGAAAATAAATGTTTAGTTAGCTGTGGCTGGTGGCAAGTCAACAAAAGTAATAAAATTAACGAGACTAAAAATGTAAAATTTATCAGATATAAAAATAAAACAAATGGATAAATGGATAAAATATTCTCTGTGCTCATAAAAGCATATAATAAGATGGATCGTAATGAATTATTGTTGGAAGCTTTTAAGGGAAAATCCTTAAAAAAAAAAACAACCAAACTTGCCGATAGGCAGTAATTTATATAATCACCTGAATATATATTAACGAGGAGAGCATGAGGATGAAAAGAGGACAGTGATCCACACAGTTTATCAGCTATATCAGGCATGCTTATAAGACCAAGCGAAGTTGTACTTTTCATCTGTGCACCCCGTGGATACGAACTATTCGATAGAATATTGGTTTCAGCATGAATGTTTGTGAGAGATCTTGGTCTACGTTTGCTGTCATAATTATCATCTGATAATTTTCTGATACTGCAACATTCATCAGCAAAAACAGCGACATCAGTCCCATTGACATGGTGATTTTTAGTTTCTCCAATGTAATAAGGGCTGCACATAGCATCATGGTTTTTATCCCCAAGGAACAGCCATGGACTAACTATACAAAAGTAATGATCATGTATAACTATTGCTGTGCTCTTCGGCCCCCAGAGGAAGCCACAATTAGATGGTAAAGTACGAGCAAACCCAATGCAGATCCAAGTCTCAGTATCCAAAGATTTTGTGATGCCTGACAAGGTCTGACCAAAATGCTTCAGGGAGTACACACGCAATTCATTTTGCAAACAAATTCCAAGTAAAAATTGACCATTTCCTAAAGTTAACCAGTCTACTGCAATGATACTGCTTTCAAAGGACAGTTCATCTTCAAACAAAAGGGTCCCTGCACCAAGGCATGCAAGCTCCCATAAGCGAACGTTGCTGATATTAGGTTTATGGCTGTTCTTGCTAATTGTTGCAATTTTCCGTCCACAATCGGTCAAACACAATGCAGTAATGGGGCCTTGATGAGTGACAACAACACAAACAAGCTCCCAAGACACGTGAAAGATCGATGGTTTGCCTACATTGCTTCTCCAAAGTTTCAAACTTCCATCAGCAGAGCCAGTAGCCATAATATATGCAGGGGTATATGGTTCACCTGAAGAAGTTAATTTTTGCTGCACAGGAACAAAAGTTCCTTGGTGCACCACGGCAAAACTTGTAATCTGCTCATGAATTTGAGAATTTGGGAACTGTGATGAGCAAGGGATTATACTAACACAATACTTTTTGCTTCCAAAAGAACTTTCAAATGTCAATATACTGAGCTCAGCTATATTTTCATCATCAATACCACAATTGCAATGTACTCCAGTCCCAAAGATATCATAAGTATGTAAGGTGATTTCCCATGATAGTGCCTGAAATCCTTCCATCCATAGCCCTATTAACATAAATTTATTGAATCTATATGTTGTATTACAATCAGAAGGCAAAGAAATAGAAAATATATCAGTTGGACCATTCTCAAAAGGACCATGACCAGTGAAAGGTATGGTACATAAGTAGTGACATTCAGTATTTTCTCCATCACTTTGGCTAATCCTAACAGCAAAAAAATCAATTCCTCTCGCATGTCCCATCAGAAGAATCAGTTCTTCATCCAATATTGATGGTGCCCACTGCACACTTGTATATTTTGAGCATGAATCTTGAGTTACGAGTTTTCCACAAAGTTCCCAGGTATGATTAAGTGTTGGAGGGCCTAATACACAGGTGGAGATACTAGATAGTGACCAGAAAAGAAGCAAGCCATTAGAGTCCAAAGAAGCAGCTACTTTGACCTCACAGTTGTATGGATGTACAGCAACGTGTAAGATTTTTCCAGCATGACCACTTAAATTCAATTGGGTAGTAACTGAACGAGAGAAGAAATTGTCTGACCTTTTTTTGTCAAAGGATACATCCCCTACGTCAGTTGATGTCTGANTATAATAAGATGGATCGTAATGAATTATTGTTGGAAGCTTTTAAGGGAAAATCCTTAAAAAAAAAAACAACCAAACTTGCCGATAGGCAGTAATTTATATAATCACCTGAATATATATTAACGAGGAGAGCATGAGGATGAAAAGAGGACAGTGATCCACACAGTTTATCAGCTATATCAGGCATTAACGAGGAGAGCATGAGGATGAAAAGAGGACAGTGATCCACACAGTTTATCAGCTATATCAGGCATGCTTATAAGACCAAGCGAAGTTGTACTTTTCATCTGTGCACCCCGTGGATACGAACTATTCGATAGAATATTGGTTTCAGCATGAATGTTTGTGAGAGATCTTGGTCTACGTTTGCTGTCATAATTATCATCTGATAATTTTCTGATACTGCAACATTCATCAGCAAAAACAGCGACATCAGTCCCATTGACATGGTGATTTTTAGTTTCTCCAATGTAATAAGGGCTGCACATAGCATCATGGTTTTTATCCCCAAGGAACAGCCATGGACTAACTATACAAAAGTAATGATCATGTATAACTATTGCTGTGCTCTTCGGCCCCCAGAGGAAGCCACAATTAGATGGTAAAGTACGAGCAAACCCAATGCAGATCCAAGTCTCAGTATCCAAAGATTTTGTGATGCCTGACAAGGTCTGACCAAAATGCTTCAGGGAGTACACACGCAATTCATTTTGCAAACAAATTCCAAGTAAAAATTGACCATTTCCTAAAGTTAACCAGTCTACTGCAATGATACTGCTTTCAAAGGACAGTTCATCTTCAAACAAAAGGGTCCCTGCACCAAGGCATGCAAGCTCCCATAAGCGAACGTTGCTGATATTAGGTTTATGGCTGTTCTTGCTAATTGTTGCAATTTTCCGTCCACAATCGGTCAAACACAATGCAGTAATGGGGCCTTGATGAGTGACAACAACACAAACAAGCTCCCAAGACACGTGAAAGATCGATGGTTTGCCTACATTGCTTCTCCAAAGTTTCAAACTTCCATCAGCAGAGCCAGTAGCCATAATATATGCAGGGGTATATGGTTCACCTGAAGAAGTTAATTTTTGCTGCACAGGAACAAAAGTTCCTTGGTGCACCACGGCAAAACTTGTAATCTGCTCATGAATTTGAGAATTTGGGAACTGTGATGAGCAAGGGATTATACTAACACAATACTTTTTGCTTCCAAAAGAACTTTCAAATGTCAATATACTGAGCTCAGCTATATTTTCATCATCAATACCACAATTGCAATGTACTCCAGTCCCAAAGATATCATAAGTATGTAAGGTGATTTCCCATGATAGTGCCTGAAATCCTTCCATCCATAGCCCTATTAACATAAATTTATTGAATCTATATGTTGTATTACAATCAGAAGGCAAAGAAATAGAAAATATATCAGTTGGACCATTCTCAAAAGGACCATGACCAGTGAAAGGTATGGTACATAAGTAGTGACATTCAGTATTTTCTCCATCACTTTGGCTAATCCTAACAGCAAAAAAATCAATTCCTCTCGCATGTCCCATCAGAAGAATCAGTTCTTCATCCAATATTGATGGTGCCCACTGCACACTTGTATATTTTGAGCATGAATCTTGAGTTACGAGTTTTCCACAAAGTTCCCAGGTATGATTAAGTGTTGGAGGGCCTAATACACAGGTGGAGATACTAGATAGTGACCAGAAAAGAAGCAAGCCATTAGAGTCCAAAGAAGCAGCTACTTTGACCTCACAGTTGTATGGATGTACAGCAACGTGTAAGATTTTTCCAGCATGACCACTTAAATTCAATTGGGTAGTAACTGAACGAGAGAAGAAATTGTCTGACCTTTTTTTGTCAAAGGATACATCCCCTACGTCAGTTGATGTCTGAGAAGATAAAATTGACCACACCAAGGAATTACAAGGCAACAACTGAATCAAAGAACACATACTTGGGGAACCAGACGGATAAATCCTTGAGATTACAACTTTCTTGAGGAGAAACTTGTTACTCAAGTTTGTACAACCATCAATGTAATGCCGTCCAACTTCAAGTCCTTTGAGCTCTTGCTTCTTCCACAATGTGACTCGAGGGAATCTTAATGGGGATACGTCATCAAGACAATGTACAGCCCAAAAAGTAACCAATGATCCCGGACCTAAACTTATTAGCCACTCACAGCTTCCAGCCCTGTTGTGTTCGAATCCTTCGGAGAAAACTTTCTTAGTTAATTCAAAAGGTTTGCACATACCTCTAATCTCGGTTGCCCATGTTACAAATAAATCCGTGCCAAGAGTTCCATTCAATGCCTGATTTACCTCAATGACAGCAGCAACAGAAAAACGCCTTCTCAATGACTTTTTACTATTTACATCCTTACTAAATTTTTTTACTTTTCCATTTTCAGTCTCACTCCACAATCTCACAGTTCCATCCAAGCAGCATGTCAGAAGCACATGTCTTGGTGTATTCTTGGAACTTCCTTTCTCTTTAATTGAAGTCCTCCATTGAATCATAGTTATAGGTAGAGGATGGCATAACTCGCTTTTCACATGTCCGTACTCCCCTTCACTCTGACAGACCAGCACAGATCGGCAAGCTTTATCAATAAACGTGTTATCCATCTTCGATATCCTTGCTTGAGATGCCGTTGCAAATGGTCCCTCGGTAGACCAGCTTGCGGAAACAAGAGTTTGGGGTACATCCGGTTTGAACTTCCAAGCAATTTCCCAGGACCTGTTAGTGTTCTTCCACAAAACAACCTCTACTCCACCAGCAATAATTCCATCTCCTGCAGCCGTCCACTGAATGGCCTCAACCTTCAAAGATTGCAGAAGCACGGAATTCTGCCTCCAACAAAAAGAACCTGAATATGAGTAAACCAATATAATTTAAAGGTGTCCAAAATTGAACGGAAACGATTCAATGTTATCAGCCTCGCTCTTAAATGAGCGAACCCAACTATTTCCTCACCAAAGTTCGTTAGAACACATGTATTCATCACCATTACCTCAATTTCCCACATTGTTGGCGAAACCAAGTGGAAATTAACTTCATAACTATCCTAGTAAAGACACGCTGAACTAATTGGCACTAAATCCAATATGTCACTTCCCAATCAGTTCCTTCGCCCATTTTCCCACGAACATACAGTAATGAAATCATAATAACTGTAAACTGTCGCGTACCTCGAGAAGCACCCAAATCATGAGAAAACACCCATATCCGGTTGCCCACAGCTGCAGCGAGCTCGCCCTCCGACGGTAATACGGGAGACCAAGATACGGCATTGACAACAGATAAGTCGTCGCCAGAGAGCTCCAGTACCTGGCGAAATATGGGTCCAATTGTGGTTTCTTGGGGAGACAGAGGAGAAGGGAAGTGAGAAATCACCAAAACGGATGAGGCTCCATAAGCGACCCATGCATAGCCAGCAAAATCTGGAATCCAGTCGATGGAGGAACCAGCGAATCTATTCGGGGCGGAAGGGATCGGCTCGGATCCTAAAAGAGGGAGAGGGAGACGATAGATAGGATCGATCTCCGAGGCCGTTCCCGCCATGGAATTGGGCCTGATCGGAATAAATGGAGGGGTTACAGTGATCGGCGACGGAAGCTCATCACTGGGACAGTTGAATTAGCAAGTTATGCATTCAAGCTTCTTCCTTTGCGCGAATCTCAGTTTTTTTTTCCATTCAAGTATAAGATGCAACTGTAACCACAATATCAACTCTCCATAATTTTTCTCTTTTTTTGGGTAACATTTCAATAATTAATTTCTCGGTAATTATATGTTTTATTTATTTATTTTTATTTTTCGAGATAGTTAATAAATTAATTTATGGTATATTCCATCTATATAATTTAATTTAAGTTAAATGACAAATTAGTTCATGTATTTTTTTTTTTTTTTTTCTCGAGTACTCGGTTAGCAAGTTAAATTTTTCTTCTTCTGCCAACCTCCTATTGTTCTTCTTCTTCTTGCATTTTCGCACACCATCGGTTACAGCTTATTGTCGTTGTCGATAGTCGATCGTCACGCACCGGCCTTGCTAGCACCATTGCTTCTCTCTAATTGCATTGTCACCCCACATCAGCCGACAACTACGTTGTAGAGATAGTGCCAACAATCACAATCGTTTTCTTTACACTTATTGTAACGACCCGACTTTTCGCACACTTATTGAGTATAACTTAAAATATATGAAAATATGCTAACAGAGACTCAAATGTGTCACTTTCGAACTTCTAACACAGGCTCTAGCTTATCGTACTTTAGATTACTCCTCATCTATGTGCCAATTTGAGTAAACTTCTTTTTTTATTTTGAATGTGATTCTTCAACATACATTGGTATTTCATCCAGCCATACGAGCGATTGTAGCAAAGAGCAGAAGCCTGGCTTCTCCATTTCTCCAAAGTCAAGAATGCAGTAATTGGGTCTAAATTCTTATTCAGGTCTTGCATCCATCTTCGATCCTGTTAAGATTTCTGAACCTTTCATCCCTCATATTAGTCAATTATCTAACGGAGACTTTACAAGAGATGGTAAACTTAAGCATAACTCAATTAATTAAGAGATATCTTTGAGGGGATGTGGGGAGAATATTATTGATAAGAAGAAGAAAAAACTGTTGCTAGGCAGGGAAACATGATAAGATTACTAGCACATGATATCCACCAAAACCCAGCTTTACCAGAGCAAAGCAACAATCTGTATAAACTTTATACCAAAAATGATTGCATTTATTGTCATTTGTGCTTGATCTATAACTACAGAAACAACCAATAGCTGAATTGGAGTCATAACTTCGAAAAACTTACTGGTTATTGCTTCCAATTTTTGTACAACTTCACAGTGACAATAAAAGATGTTTTCCTTTATATGTGCCAAAACTAAGAATTGACAACAAAACAAAAACCCAGAACTGGATGATCTTATTACAACTTCATACTTCTGTACTCTACTTGTCAAACTCCCAGACCACACCTCCATCCTCTGCAAGAACACATCGAAAAAGAAACTTCAATAGTCAATCACACTGTCTATTTCTTATACACATCAAAAAGAAAATGTTAAGTCATAGATTTTGTCATTGAACTATCAATTTTGTGTTCAAGACATTTTTTTACATAAAAAAGTGTATCTAATAGGTCCCTTAATTTTAGAAATATCGAGTAGGTTCTTGAATTTTCCATTTAGTTTCTTATATGTCCCTAACATATTTGAAAATTTAATAAACTAATTGATCAATTTGAATGAAGACTTTAAAATTTCAATTTCATGTCATGTAGGATCATAAATTTTAAAAAGCACGAATGATTTTAAAGTTTCAATTTTATGTCGAGTAGGTTCTATTGGACACAAGATTGAAAGTTTAAATATCTATCGTATCGGACACTTCTAAAGGAAGTTTGAGAAACCTATCGATAATTTAACTAAAAGAAAAACAGAGGAAATAAAAAAGCTATGAATTATGGATAAGGTTAATGGTATTGCTAGGATTATGAAGTAAGACTATTAAAAGCAAATTCAAAGCTTACTTTTAACTTTATCCTTAATCCATATCTCCACCAGCATCCCAGCTCCAATTCCACCTGCAATACACGCCCCATAGAATGCAAGGACCGAGGGAAGGGATCTTCTAGGAAGAAAATAATACTCTGGAATTTGCCTAACTTTTGTTGGACGCCTTTTCTTTAAAATGTTTATAGAGCTGGGATCTTTCTGCATATCGCCACCCACGGCTTTCCAATCGACTCCCTTGAAAGGGTCTTTTGCCTCTTCTGCCATAGCTGTCTGTTGATTGCCTCTAACTCAAATCTGATACGCTTCAAACCAAAACCAAAAAGAATAAAGGTTCAAATTACTTGTTTTGCATAAGAAAATGATTCACTGAAAGTATGAAATGTGCAAAATGAAGGATAGGAAAGCCTCAGCCTCAGCCTGGCTAAAAGAATAGATTTACAAGAAAACTTTCGAACTGGATCAAAGAGAAGATAACCTATATAGTATGAAAAAGGGTTGGATAATCTGCACCAAAGTAGAGCCATAAGAAACCAATATGCTCCCGGAAGAACTCTATTGTTCCTTCCCAACTAAAAATTCCAAAGAAAAGCCCTTGATTATTCCAAATAAGTCTAAGCATTGGGAGGGTGATCATGGAAGCAAAGTGAAGAATGTTCATTTAATAATATTACTAGGAAGAAAAAGGTACCAAACGACGGTAATGCCGGAAAAGCAATGCTACTGAACAGAGGATGGAAAGGCAATCCTGAGTTTCTTCGCCAGTGTTTGCCTCACTCACAGCATAGAATTCAAGCACATTCTTCAGTTTTGATTTGATTACAGATTTTTAACATTTAACCCAATTTCCAGATTTTACTTAATCAACCCAAGTCCAATTCTACGACTAAAAAACAAAAAATTAAACAAAACTTAATTCATAACATAAACTAAACACAGCACATAAATTATAACCAAGAAAAGTAGGAAAATGTAGATGTCATAATGTAAATCGAAGAAATCGAGGAAGGGGGCGACAGCAGAAACTAGAAATGGAAAAATGGAAGAATCGGAAAACTAACAAAAACTTCAATCCTACCAGTCCAAGGGAGATAAGCAAAAGAATCGAAAGCGGCCGGAATTGACGTTGTGCGACGCCGTGAGGGCGGTGGTCCAGTGGATTGTATTAAGCAATGAGAGATGAAGATTGATTTCGAGAGAGAGTTGGGGAAAGGCACAGATTCACGATGAGCAAATTAGGGCAAACTCTTTTTTTTAATTAAAAAAACCACCCAAAAATTATGAGTCTTATTTCAATAATAAACTGAAAATATATATATATAAGTCTTTTTTTTTTTTTTTAACGCTGAATTTTCAACTGTTTCTCAAAAAAAAAAAAAGCATTTTAACTTTTAAATTTTTTTAGTAATATTCTTCCAACTTTAAAAAATAACAGGGACGATGATAAGGTTTATAAACAAATAATACTCTCTCCATAAACAAATAATACTCTCTCCTTTGGTGTGAGGTTTTTTTAGAAGCCCAAAACATAGCCGAGAGCTTATACTCAAAGTGGATATCATGTTCGTCTAACATATTATCAGAGCCATGTCCTAACCTTAATCGTGCCAATAGATTGTTAAATTCTCAAATATCGAACAAAGGACTCTAAAAGAAAAGGAGTCAAGCCTCCTGAAGGCAGTAAAAAAATGACTAAGACTCCAAAAGAGTCGAGCCTCGAGAAGTTGTTAGATGATGAAAGTCTCACATCAACTAATTTAGGGAATGATCATGAGTTTATAAACAAATAATACTCTCTCCATTGGTTCCTAAAGTAAAGTCATGAGAGATTATGCTCGAAGCGGACAATATCATACCATTGCGGAGAGTCGTGTTACCTCATAGATATTTACCGTATAATAACATAAGTTTTTTCCCTTTTTTTTTTTAATGACTAAAGAAAAATTAGACGTCTCGCAAAATACATTTCTAATTTAATAGAGTGAATTTGAATTGTTAGGTTCCTCCTTTGGGTTTGATCACTTGTTATAAACACAATAGAAATGAGAGCTGAAAATCAAGGTTCATATTTATGAGAGATGTATAAGAACAGAGTAAGAATGTGAGTCCCCAGCAGGTGGAGTTCTTGTGTGCAGAAGAACCAACCCAAGAACCATTCAAGTGTGTAGTCCTAAAAATTACTTTATAATAACAACAGTGAAACTCAAATGCATCAACATTTCTCCACTGTAGAAAAGATAATTGGATTTACTTAAATTCATTGAGCAACAAGCGGAGGGAGCGAGCAGTCGGTACAAAAAAAGAAAACTACGAATTTTTCAGTATCCTTCCTGTCCCAACTACTATACAAAGGTATAACGTTTTACCAGGTTGAGAGACGAACCAGAAGCGTTTTGGGCAAGTCAAACCGAAAATCTCTTCATGTGAGACCTTCACTTGTCTGCGTTGATCCCGAAGATGCGTACCTTGTGCATATGAGGGAACTTGGCAATAACTAGTACGATTACTGCTAGGGTGTTGAGAAATAACATTGGATGTTGATAGTCAGTTGTGTGTGAGGCTATCAAGTACCTGTACAATAAGAAGAACAAGTTAATGAAGTTTTCTTTTTGTTCATTTCAAATCACAAGGGAAGGTCGGATAATAGAGTAGAGCCAAAGGTTCCGGATTTCATACATTTCTTCTCTTTTAACGATAAATAAGTTGTTACGTTACAAGAATATGCAATAGTTATCAACTCTTAGTTGTCCTTCCTCTTACCTATGTAATTTGTTTGCCGGGAAAGGAGCGAAGACAATAAGAAGTTCAATATAGCAAGAACCTTCGGAAAATCTCAATCTCTAAAAGGTGCAAACTTGTTATAGGGTCGCTGAGTTCGGGTGGTATTAACATGGAGGACCCTATGCCTTCCCTTAGTCTAGTTGACATGGTCTTCGTACGAATGACCTCGAAGACCCGATGATCTTAGTCTAGTTGACATGGTTTTTGTACGAATGAACTCAAAGACCCTCATGATCTTAGTCTAGTTGACATGGTCTTTGTACGAATCAACTCAAAGACCCTCATGATCTTAGTCTAGTTGACATGGTCCTTGTACGAATGAACTCAAAGACCCTCATGATCTTAGTCTAGTTGACATGGTCCTTGTACGAATCAACTCAAAGACCCTCATGATCTTAGTCTAGTTGACATGGTCCTTGTACGAATGAACTCAAAGACCCTCATGATCTTAGTCTAGTTGACATGGTCCTTGTACGAATGAACTCAAAGACCCTCATGATCTTAGTCTAGTTGACATGGTCCTTGTACGAATGAACTCAAAGATCCTCATGATCTTAGTCTAGTTGACATGGTCCTTGCACGAATCAACTCAAAGACCCTCATGATCTTAGTCTAGTTGACATGGTCCTTGTACGAATCAACTCAAAGACCCTCATGATCTTAGTCTAGTTGACATGGTCCTTGTACGAATCAACTCAAAGACCCTCATGATCTTAGTCTAGTTGACATGGTCCTTGTACGAATCAACTCAAAGACCCTCATGATCTTAGTCTAGTTGACATGGTCCTTGTACGAATCAACTCAAAGACCCTCATGATCTTAGTCTAGTTGACATGGTCCTTGTACGAATCAACTCAAAGACCCTCATGATCTTAGTCTAGTTGACATGGTCCTTGTACGAATCAACTCAAAGACCCTCATGATCTTAGTCTAGTTGACATGGTCCTTGTACGAATCAACTCAAAGACCCTCATGATCTTAGTCTAGTTGACATGGTCCTTGTACGAATCAACTCAAAGACCCTCATGATCTTAGTCTAGTTGACATGGTCCTTGTACGAATCAACTCAAAGACCCTCATGATCTTAGTCTAGTTGACATGGTCCTTGTACGAATGAACTCAAAGACCCTCATGATCTTAGTCTAGTTGACATGGTCTTTGTACAAATCAACTCAAAGACCCTCATGATCTTAGTCTAGTTGGTCTTTATACGTATGGCCTCGAAGACCCTGATGATCTTAGTCTAGTTGGTCTTTGTACGAATGGCCTCAAAGACCCTGATGATCTTAGTCTAGTTGACATGGTCTTTGTAAGAATGGCCTCGAAGACCCCGGTGATCTCTCTCTCCTATGAGTGGATCAATGGACATATTTATCCGCCGTATAGGCAATTGGTTTTGTAGAGAGGTAAAGGAGTTATTGGATATAGTCTTAACGTACCACTCTTTAAAGAATGCAAAAGTTTGGCCACGGACAATCCTCATTATGGTCAAAAGAGTACTCACGAAGAAAACACAGACTCATCCTAGGTACAATGTTGTTTACCAGTAAATTATCTAATATTTTTGCTTCCTATAGCCATACCTCTCTCGTGGTAAATTGGGAAGGTCGTTTGTAAGCATCATAGATCATAGACTCTTATAAAAAAAGAACATATATGCGTACGGCTTTAGCAATGTCAAACCAGTATAAAAGAGCAACCATGAATCTGAAGCGAAAATGAAAACTCAAAGATAATAGAGTTACTCAAATAGAACCAGTATTAAACAATAAGAACTGAGCTAATCCTGAAAGAGCTGAAAGAGGGGCACACCAATGAGCAATGAAAATGTGTCCAAAAGGAACCCCAGTAAGGATTTAAGTCAAGAAACATGCAAGAAAAGTAGATCTCGAGATTCCGAGTCTCTAATACAGACAACGACAATTACGTAAAGTACAGTAATGACATTTCCTTCTTTGGATAATGTCTGTACAACCAATGTCCTCAAGAGCAAGAATTCAAAAGAACTATTAAGAATGTTTCTGTTGTGAGATGTAGCATTAGACAAGTCTAGATGCACACCAATTTATCCTCCTATTGGTTATGAAAGAAACCTCGAATATTCCACTCGTACATCTTTCGATCCAAACGTGTTCCAGAAAAATTGAAAATTCAGATATATCTCTCCTGATTCCAACAATTCTAAACTTTAGAGGTCTTTGGAACTAGAGATCTATAAATGTCTCGAGAACACTACTCTAAGCAGAGAGTCTAGAGTCCACCCATGGTGCCCGACGTTTTTTTTTCATTTCTAATTAGAAGTCGAGAAACTCTCCCTCATAGAGCCCACCCACGGTACGATGCAACTCTCCCTCCCAATACTCTCAGGCTTTTCAGGGTGCCTTACATATGGTAGCAAGTTGAACATCGTGTCAAGTTAGGATAATGAGATACATACATTGATCGCCATGAAACTCATAAGCGAAGTAGTACAACCCAAGCACTATCCTTATCATCCCTCATCTTTTCCCTTGATCACAATTCAATTGTCATCTCTCAATCCTCTCAGTCTGTCCCTAAGTTCATGTTCAATAGTTCTTTCCAGTTACCACTTGTAAGACTTCGAATTTATGCTGTAGCTAAGACTGATTAAACTCCAACAAGTTTGATGTTCAAGTTCTAGGGTACACATTTATAAGGCCCTGGATCCGTACTTATGGATTGGATCTGGGACAAAAAATGAAATTAGTAAGCAAAAATCCGACGAAGGCCAAGTTCATGAGAAGAACTGTTAAAATGCCCAACAAAACAAAACACAAAAAACACAGCCCATTTCGTTCGGTTCAGCTTTGTTGGCCTAGTTTGGTTTTCCACCGCCACTAGGAAAATACGACGATTTGCCAATGTCATCGTATTCAAAATTTTGCAGCAACAACCATCATCTTATCATTTAGAGGCTCTTAAGATCAGTGTCTACCGCCATAGCTCTCAAGTTCGCCAACTAAAAAATTTGTAAGTTTAGGTAATAATCCCTAGAATCACAAGCCTGGAGATTTTGAGTTAGAAAAAAGAGGTCATTGAGTCAACAGAACTCTCCAATCAATCATCAGAAGAACTATGAAGATGATTTATACATATCAGAGAAATATCACACAACAATATAGAAGAGAACATAGAAAACATTGGCTGTCAAAAACACGTAAAGTATGAGTAAGACATCCTTAAAACTCTCACTCAAATTCATGAGTTCAGGAAAATAAAACAACAAAAAACAACTCAAATAAAAGCAGTCTAAAATTTGATTCAGAATTATTTAGTACTTAGGTTTCGTAATATAATAGATAACTTACAGCACCACAGGAACAACAGTCAAGAATTTTCGGTTGCGGGTAAGCTGCTTTCCGTTATCAATCTGCTCCCACCATGTCAATCTGTTGTAGATCCCTTGGTCTTCAGCAAATGGTGTCCCTTTCTTCCAATGGAAGCAGTGGTAAGTGACCTGAAGTAAAAGACACAGATTTCTATCATTTTATACACGGAGCATAAGAACGTTCTAAATCATTCTAAGCTGATCGCTAGGACCACACATCGAGAAAATTACGAACGGAGTTCACTGACTCTTAACCCAGAAAGATTCACATTTACACATAAAAACATGTATGGCAATACATCAAACACAGGCTGAAACAATTATGGTCTTTTCAACCATTTCTAATCACATTTCACCCGTTTGGCTTCCACAAACAAACTTAGTGCCATTAAACTAAACAACAGCCTAAGACTATCAATGGCTCGAGGCTTGAAATAAAACAACACGGAAAAGGGTTATGAAATCAAAGATACTAGAATGTTTATCTACTACAATATCCCTCCGCACCAAGAATCCAAAGATGAACATCTGAAACAGTAAAAATCGAACAGAAGAAATGAATCTCTTTCTATCAAAATTACTTACATGCAAGTACAATAAGCATATAATTACCAAACCAAGCATGAATCCAAAATCAAATTCACAAAGCCAGAACAGTTGGGCTATCCATCCTTGTTTCATTTTCACAAAATCAACGAAAACGAAATCACAGTAAGATTAAATTGAAGAGGATTAAAGCAGCATACAAGTCAACAACAATCCAACGTCCATGATGATATCAAGGGAAGGAAACAACACCCAGATCAAAAAGAAAAGAAAAAACAAAATCGATGCACATACAGCAAAATGAGATAGATTGACGATGGTCCAGGCCATTCCAGGAGAGCAGCCAAATACAGAGAGAACGAGAAGCCAAGTGAAGAACAAAATGAGAATATAAGTCGTCCAAACACCAGGATAAAGAAACCATTCCGTGTTCCTATTCAGATCCGCCGGAGGCATAGCCTTGACATAGAGATTAGCCATCAACCCAGATTCTGATTTTGCTCCGAAACACCGGTGATGCGAAAAAATCCAACCTCTCCTACGGAATCAACTAAGAAAAAGAACGGAATTTGCAAATCAAATCGCAGCGATTGATGGCGTGGTTAATAGTTCAAATATTAGAAAGGAAACCCAGATGGCTTTTATCTAGGTATGGTTTCTTTCGTTCGTGGGGTTGGGCAATGATCGAAGAACAGAGCTTAAAATTGGGAATCAAGCTCTGATGATAATAATAAGAAAGCACTAACCCTTACCCACCGCCCCAACACAAGAAATAAAAATTTAGGTCCGACTAATTAACAGGAATTTATCCCTTTCAATTCTCCTTTTTCCTTTTTTTCTTTTTATTTTAAGAATTTTATAGCCTTAAAATAACATTTTCAATTTATTTCCTTTTTACTTTTTTTAAGAAAACATTGGACGTCCCTTACATAGTAATTAAAGCTTGAGTTTCATTAAAAAAAAAAAAAAAAAAAAATTATATACTAAATTCAACATAAACCCTAGATCTAAATAGTTTATAATGATTATGAAGAAACACAAGCTTATTGTACTCGAGTTTAGTCCAATCTCATCTAAAAGTTTAAGATTGAAACAACCCGATTCTCCTTAAACAAAGTTGAATCGAGTTAGATCGAGAAAAACTTTGGGTTCGACTCCAAGTTTCTCCCTTACAGTTGTATTCAACTGGTTTGAGGACAGAGATTATATTTTCTACCCTGACTCCAGCCCACTTTTATATATATATCTATATATATAGAGTTGATAAATAAATATTTTTTAAGGGTTAGAAAATTATATTATACCACTTAAATTTAATTTTTCTTTTAAATATAAATTATATTAGAAATTGCAACCTATTTATTAAAAAAATTTGATCTCCACTGATTCTCTAGGAGAATTTTCACACTAATTTCTGCAAAAATAAATGAAAATTTGGGCAAAAACAAAGAATAAAATAGGAGGGGACAAGTTTTCTCGTCCTTGCCCAGTGGACATCTCTAACTATGAATATATATATACACATCGGTTGTCGAAGATTTTATTTATATAATTTGTGTTAGAGTTGTTAGATTAGTCTATCAAACTTTATTGTGCGATGGAATTTATTGTCTAAGGCAACGTAGGATTGTCCAAAAGACATGTTTTTTATTCCATTCATAAAAGGATAATGGCTCAACATTCTAACTTTGGTTTCAATAAATTGAGAATCTTTAGGCATTTATGGTTCATGTTCCGGCTCCGAGAATTCGGTATGGAACCAATCAGATCTTTCAACGGAATTAACCCATGAACGGTGAATGCTTCTGAAGCAAGCACGGTTGAAGAGTGAAAGTTACCGGCTCTAAGTTTTTTCGATTGTGGGACAACGATGGTGTGACACTTGTTCTAATCTAACGAACAAGTGAACCATGAGACATTTGGACTTCGCAAACAACGTCGACGTATGCTTGAGTCTCGGGTCATATTTGCAAGAAATGTTTTATTAAACGTGAGCGAGAAAATACACTTGAAAACAATTTGAAAGAATGGAAGAAAACAACATTACGTGACTATAAGCAAAGAAAGAAACACCACGACTTAAATAGCATATAACTCGAGTTAGGATGAATCGACGACTAGTCGCATCCTCCTATATTACATTTTGGGGCATTTTAGCCTAAACAGGTGTAGACGTGATTTTAGTGAATAGTCATACACTCACGTATTGACACAACATGAAATGGTAAAATCCTATCTAAGATGAAAACATGTAAGAAAGGTTTGGAATGGGCATGCGGCCATGTACAACACGTCTTGAACAAGCATGACCGAGACATCCAACATGCGGCCATAGACAACACGTCTTGGACAAGCATGACGTCACGCCCTCGTCAATACCATACCAAGAAACTCATTAGCTTAGCTTTTTTATTTCTTATAATAAGATAGAATCACATTCTAACAAACATTTTATCAAAAGAACAAAAAAAAATTAAACCATCCAAGTCTAATGGAGACAGACATATATTGGTTGTGAGTCTGTGACATCCTGACAGTGATATAGCTGACTACTTAATATTCATGATCAGGCTAGTTCATTCAGGTTAAACTAACAGTGTGCAACCAAATAACATACCTATAAGAAGGAAAGAAGACCGAGCAATTTCGAGTCGAGGATCAAATCTATGCGAAGCAGCTCCCTGGAACACGAAAAGGAGTTGAAATCACCTGGCCACAAGCATTTTCGAATCTTCATTGTTCTTGGTGGTAGTTTGTTCGTGTTCTTCTTCTTCATCGTCTTCGTCTTCGTCTTCGCCTTCTTCGCTGCCCATTGACTCGAGAAAAAGAGGCAAGTCCTCGACAGCCACCTTAATCACATCAGTTCGAACGCCAATGTCGGTGGCATATCGACTCATGGTGTACATTCCAGCAGTCATCACAGCCATGCCAACAGGACTTGGCATAAGCAGCTTCAAAGGAGAGGAAAGAATGGCAGCCAAGGGAGCACCAATGACAGAAGAAGCTTGACCACTTCTTCCAACTCCAAGCCTGTCTACAATCAGAAGGCCTGTTTTGCAATATAAAGCAAAATCCTCACAGTTGTTTTGGAAGACATTGTAGTTTCCGAATCCATTTTGAAGAAGATACATTGCTCGGTGAATAACGACATCGAACGAGTCGGATGTAGCAGTGGTGCAAGTGCCACCCCTGACCCTGGAAAGGAAAACTGATGGGGTGACCCCATAATCAAAGCAGTAAAGGGATCCATTTCTTAGGAAGCAGTCCAGACATGAAAGGACTACCCCGCTGTTCAGCTGTTTGAATCCACAGTCAGGGAAAACCGGACAGGATGATGGATTGCTTGAACTTGAACCATAGAAATCAGGAGGTGTGTCAGTGTTTGAATTTAAGGTTCTTTGTGGCCTAAAATGCACAACCTTGCTTCCCCCTACAAAGATGCCTACATGGAGAAACCAGTGGATTCATGGTCGTGCTTAGTTTAGAATGTAAAATCTTATACACGAAATTTTGTTCTAAACTGAAGTTTCAAATGAAAAATCCTATGCATACAGGTCTTAACGAGCTGAAAATTGCAAGGACCTGCTAAGGCAATCAATATCCAGCCAAAAGAAAGCAAAATCAAACAAAAACTTGTGGAGTGGAGGAATTCGAACCACTCGAATCATTCTTCATGAGAGTGTGGAAACCTCACCCTAGCAATCGCGTTTTAAAAACCGTGAGGGGAAACCCAAAAGGGAAAGTCAAAGAGGACAATATCTACTAGCAGTCGGCTTGGGGCGTTACAATATATGCTTTAACGAGTTTAGCTATGCTCGGATCGGACTTAGAATCCGATTTCTATCAGCATTAGGATGAAACACACAATTTATAGAGAAATGCACTTGAAGTGAAACGAAGCTCAGACAATATACATTAGCAATAGAGTAGCTAGAACAATAATGCTGAACAATGAACAACAGTTCATGCGATTTACTCCCAGAAATAGAAGAATCAGCCAGAAAAAAGAGAACCCCAGAAACAGAAATAAGCGGATAAATGAAATTCAGATCGTGTTCATCGCATAGAGGGGAAGAAACATAGAGAAATACCATGATGGGAATAGGCGAAAACAGCTCTATAAGTGTAAATATGATCGCCTGGTTTGATTTGGCTTCTCTCCACTCGATTACTGATCAAACCCATTTGCTTCCTTCGCCTGCTCTCTCTGTTTTCTGGGTCTCTACTTCTTCATCGAACCGCCAATCGGAACAAATCTGGAGTACCCACCACAGTCACTGACTCGACTGAAATTATGACTTCCTTTTGGAAAAGAAGGAAAAAAACAAAGCGGAAGAAGCGAAATGTGTGGGTTACGGTGTGGCGATCAATGGTTGGGTGGTGCGAGAATCAGTTCAACGAACCCATTTCGCTTTTGGGTCTCGCTTTTCTCTTCCGGATTTTTGCTTTAAAAAGGCACCATCATATGAAACACCCTATAAAATTGTTCCTGTTTCGATCCCATTTCGCTCAATAGATCAACATTTCCACTGCTTAATCCAAACAAACAATTTGAATAAGATCACAGAAGATTAAACGAAGGGGAAAGGCGACTTTTTATTGCAAGAAAGAAAAAAGGAATTGAAATTAGATGGGTGCAATAATTATTGATTTGGAAATTGGTTGTTGGAATTGGAAATGGAATGGAAAGTGAGTAATGAGGGAATCTTTTGTGCTTTGGATTCCTTGCCATTGTTACAAGTTATGCTTTGGCTAATGCTTTAAGCATTTTGTTATTCTTTTCCATCTCCACAAAATAAACTTAGAATTCTATGTTCATTTGCTTTCCTTCACTTCCCCATTCTGAATTATGTTATACCTTTTGTATTAGAACAATACATGACGATGTTTTTATTTATTGTGCTCAAAATGAATTCAATGTAATGTGACGGATGAAGAAACGGTAGTAAAACATCTATCAATAAAATCAAGTCAATGACTTAAAGAATTCAAGAACGAAACAATATCATTATAAAACTTCAACTTAAAAATGTAGTTAGATTCCGATGATTACTGGATTGAAGGAGAAGAACATTTTTTTTTTTTTTGTTAGTTTGTATAGATAGAAAGAAACTTTTTCAGGTAAGAATATTTTTAAATACGGTGAAAGGTTGCGAATAATAATTTAATTTTTGAAAAGTCAATATTGATGAAATTTTTTGAAGTTTATAAATATTACTCAAATGTTATTCGTAATTTTATTTGGGATATTTTTAATTTATTGATTATCAAAATTAATTTTACTAATGATTTGATTAAATATAAATCAATAATAATTTATTTAAAGACATATTTAATTAATTTTTATAAATAGAAGTTTCTTAAATAATGAAATTACTTCTTTACTAAAATGATTAATTAACCAACAATATCTTTAGGGTAATTAATTAGCTAATTAGTATTAGTAAAATTGAAATTTTGATTTTATAATAACTAATTACTTAATTATTATTATTTTTAATTAAATCATTCACTATTAATATATCATAATTTTAAAACATAATTACCATTGAAATTAAATTTATAATTAATAATAACGAACTAGAACTAATTGCAATTAATTAAATATCCTAATTAAATATTTTATTATAATATTTATTTTATACATATTATATAAATGATGTTTTGAATTATTTTTTACCATTTTATTATCTTATTTAAAATAATTTAATCCACTACGCATCGTATTTGATTGTGAAGTATAACATATATAAATAATTCTTTAATTTGATTATTGTACTAATTATTTACCATTAAAACATTCATATAACTTTATTAAAATTGAAAATAATTATTAAGATTATAGTTAAATAAATTTAAAAACCTAAAATTTAATTCATATTATTCATAATCACAAAATAAAAAATATTGCGTCTTACCACACACGGTTATACTCATCCCTTTCCCTTTTCATATGTTTGCAGGCTGTCGGTCGAGGTAGAGTTGTGTGGTCACAAGCTGTCGGTTGAAGTATGATGCACAAGAACGAAGAAACTAGTAACGAGCTGAAAATTTAAATCCGAAACGAACTACAAATTCAATAGCACACATCAAGCAACAATATGTTCTTCACTTTATTTCACAAACATGTTTAATATGAATAGGGATGAGAATAAATAAATAATAGCAGAATTCAAAATCTCTATAAAGATATGCTCCAATTGTAGACTTTAACGTCGAAGTTCTTATCATCTTCAAGCTTGTTTCTCAATTCCATGGCTAATACTGAAGTTTTAGCCAATAATAAAGCGAACCCTCCGCCACCAGCACCCACCAGTTTGTACCCACAACAATAGGGGTCTGCGAATGCAAACAGCCTATCAACAAACTCATTGCTGCAGAAAGGATCTAGCTCCTGATGCAGCCGCCATGTCTCCATCATTATTTCTCCTAGTTCATCGACGTCACAGTTCATCAGTGCTTCTCTTCCGATCTTTGCTAGCGTGGCTAAACGCTTAATGCTGGATATGAGAAGGTTATCGCGTCGGAGATATCGAGTCACCACCTTGTGAAGGACTTGATGTGCAAGTCGGACCTGCATATCAGCTAAACCATATAAGCCCAGAACAACAGAGTTGCAAAATAAGATATTAGATTGTAAGATGGTTGAAGCATATGTTTTTGGTCAGAAGTTCAGATTTGAATCTCCACTCACATACATATTGTTGAACTGAGAAGAAGATATGAGTGACCCAACAGAGTTAACCATTACATCAAGAGGTTAGGAATCACGGATCTCTACAATAGTATGATATTGTCCACTTTGAACCTAAGCTCTCATGACTTTGCTTTGGGCTTCCTCAAAGGCCTCATACCAATGGAGATTTATTCCTTACTTATAAACCCATAACTCACTAAATTAGCCAATGTGAAACTCCCTTCCAACAATTCTCAACAATCCTCCCCTCGAATAAAGTACACCATAGAGCCTCCCCCGAGACATATGGATCCCTCGAACAGCCTCCCCTTAATCAAGCTCGACTCCTTCTCTGGAATCATTTTTTTACTACACCTTTGAGGCTCACAATTCTTTGTTCAACATCTGAGGATTCTATTCACATGGCTAAGTTTAGGGCATGACTCTGATACCATGTTAGGAATTACGAACCTCTATCATGATATGATATTGTCCACTTTGAGCATAAGCTCTCATGGCTTTGCTTTGGACTTCCCCAAAAGGCCTCATACCAATGGAGATGTATTCCTTACTTATAAACCCATGATCATTCCCTAAATTAGCCACCGTGGAACTCCCTCCCAACAATCCTCAACACAAGATAATCTAAAAAGTGAAGAAGTCAAGTTTACAGTTCATTCTTAATGAGAAACAAGCAAAGTGATATCACAAGAACGAAAAAAAAACGACTTTTAGTATCCAAGAAGTAAGATTGATATCAATCTCAGAGAAATCTGCACACATATCACACTTTCAAACGTTCATTTATATTAAAAGAAGCTTATAGTTTCGAAGCTCGACAACAAAGGTCGATTCGGGGAAGTGAGGAAGTTTAGGAAGCTTACTTGACCAGTAAATACCACAAGCAATCGATTCTGCAACTCGGAGACCAAATGAGGTGTTGATAACAAGGGGATAACTTGAAGACGTAATGGGATTCCAGGAAAACTTGTGGTAAACTTGATGCCAGGATACAAACCTCCTATTTGATCCTGCCAGCCACCTCCAGTCCCCATAAGCTGCTCTAGTACCAATACAAGTCTGGCAACATTTTCATTGCTTTCATCACCATCAGTTATCTGAAGAAGACCTTTTACCACAGCAGCAGCTAAGATGCTGGACGTTCCCAGACCGCTACCACGAGGCACATTTGCCCAAGTCTTGATTTTCAAACCAAAAACTGTTAGAATATGATCGTGAATAATGCCAGTCACAAGCAATGCAGATTTGACGAGCCGGAATGGATCATCACTATCAAATGGAGTGGTAATCGAGTTAAGGTCTTCGATATGTAACTCGTTTCCAGCATCATCATTGAACTGAACTCCAGAAGTTTTCGTTGTTTCTATACAGGTCCCAACTGGAAGTAAACCTTCCAAGTTAATCGCCATGTTCAACACACAACCTGGACGCTCTAAGCTCCATGGAGGAGTGTCACTCCAACCACCAACAAAATCCACACGTACAGGTAAGTCAACAGTTACCTTTTTATGGTGGATTAATTGGTTTATGCTATTATCAGAGAGGCTATTTCCATGTCCCAGTCTATCAGTGTCAGGCTTGTCCAAGAGATCTTCTAAAGATGAAAAAAAAAGGTGGTTATACATTAGGAAATAAAATAGAATAAAGTTCAGATCAGTAACTATTTTGACAAGATAAACGATCGAGACAGTGACGAATACCGTGTTTTCTACCTTTAAAGCCATATCTTACAGCTGAAGCAGTTTCATCAGCAACTGCAGCCCAAACTTCCCGTTCCAACTCTTGTGCTGCTGTCTCCTCACTGCATGCTCGAAGGAGATCGACTTGCACCTGGTGTACTCGGCTCTTCGGAACAACTTTAATGTTCTGGTCATGAAATTCAGCACACTTATCTAGAAAACCCTTGCAAGTTTCTAATCCCAAAAGTTCTTTCTGTTTTATTTCTTCGCATAGTTGGGACAAATTACGTCCAAGCATGCCGAAGTCGATACAAGCCTTAGCAATTCCAGCAGCAAGTTCTGCTTGGTGATTACTAGATCCTGTACACATTTTAAGAAAATTGATCGACCTGTGTAATTCTTCCAGACTTACTCGATGAGAACTTTTCCATAACCGAAGCAAGTGCTCTGTTTTTTTGTAACTCAAGCCCATCAGCCACATAGCCAAGGTAAGCATCTCAAAGTAGGAAAGAACTGGAAATATTCTAGCATTCCATAAGCACTTCTCCTGAGTTCCTGCTGTTGCCCATAGATCACTTTCTTCAATGCCTAAATCTTGCAAAACCTTCTTCCAAGGCTTCCCACAAAATGTCCCGCCCTTAGAGACCGACATTTTCGGGTTATCATGAAGTCCACAATATACAATGACTCTTTCGGTGTAGCCTCCTAATGGAACCTCCCAAAGACAATGACGATCGGGAAGCATAAACCTAAATGCATCTCCTGGTAACTGATTGTTAATTCCTGATATGTTAACACTAACAACTATACATTGAGAACCAATCTGTACTCCAGCAGAAATGGAAGAATCATAAATGAGAGAGTCTTCTCCAACTGAGACTTCAGACCCAATTTTACTGGAAAGGATAACAACAGAGGCTGCAATATCAGATGCTGTAGTAGCTGGGATAGAACACAAGTGTCGTCGTCCAATAAGTTCTGATTTTTCCCCACTTAAATGATCCAAAACTTCACTCGAGGTGCCAAAGTGTAAGAACAACAAGTCATCTGCAATTTAAAAAATCATACAAGAATAACTTTAACTACGAAAATTATAATGCAAGAGGATCTAATAAACTTCAGTTGCAAAGATGTTTGACATACAGGCACAATAGCTGAACATCTTATGCCTTCCCAGCCTACGAATCAATTCTTCACCCATAGGACGTGGCTGCAACCATGCGTGTTTGGCAGGAACCCAAGCAGCTACCAGATCTTCATATAAACTAATCTACACATACACACGAACATTTATTTGATACATAAAGCATACCGTTGCTTAAAGTACTAAGAAATATTGAGATCTTCATTTCCAACAAATTAGGAAGGGAAGAGGCGAGGACGTTGCGACCACCATACCAACACAAGAATCAGAAATGTGTGAAAACAATTTCCACTTGCAATCCAAGGAAAAAGAAACAAAAAATGAAATTTTTTACAGAATAAATAAAAACAGACAACTTCACTCTTTCGTATTAGTGTTGATTGGCATATGATCTAATCCTAAATAGAGAGATGTGAATGTACTCCTATTTTCTACTGCTTTGTTTCTTGTGCAATGTTAAAATTTAAAAACTGAATATTAGTAGCTTGCCTCCTTCCCACACTTCAGAAGCTCTGAAACCATAGGTTGGCATGAACATGCAAGCAAAGCTAGCTCAACCCATCCTTTACCTCTAACTGCTATTATTCCAGTGTCGAGAAGCGTTCTACCATCACTTAAAACTGCATTGTTCTTGGTGAGTTCATCAACACTCGGTTTCTGCAAGAGATTGTCGACTAGACTGAGAGTGTAACCACTGTCAGATGTCCCAATTTTAGATGCCACAATAACACCATGGTTGGAAGCAATATCAAGGGTGATAGGAACAGTGATTATGCAAGAGGCATCCTCTGGAAGAACCAAAGTGGATGCGTCAAAACAAGGTAGAACATCACCAGTCATCGTAAGTATGCCGCCTGTAATGACCTCAGCCAATCGCCCCCATCGAACAAGAAATGAAAGGAAGAAAATCAGTAATTGAGCATCATTATATAATGATAATGAAACTCCAAACAAGATGCTATGTATATTCTTTATTTTTATTTCTACTAATTAGAACAATGGCTCTAAGTAGAAACTTGAACCAATTGTCTCCCTTCTCTATGGAAACTTAAATGCACGTTGAAAGTATTAAACAAGTGTTCAAAACTCCAAGGTAAGAAGAAACCAAGGGAATATCAAGAAAATTATAGCAGAGCAAACAATCATGAAACTAAAACGAGCTGGAAAGAGAAGAGAAGACAACCTTCACTTTTAAAAGCCTGTCTTGCACATGAAGCAATGGCAAGAATATGGTCAAAGAGCAAAGGAACAGGGCCATCAGGATCATCAGCTGCTAAATAAGGTAGCGGCAAGAACACTTTCCCCATGGGATTTGCCCACGGTACTCTTTTCGAGTCACCACCAGCATGAAGCAATAGTATATGTTTTTTGGATATGAAGCTAGCAAGTTGTGAGAGAGATACTTCATTGTCATTATTTGGCGACTTACACCCATTACTCATAGTCTCCACCTATTACATGATTGAAAAAACCCAACAACAAAATCACGCTAATCAACAAATCTAGAATAGCAGCATTCTTTAATCCAATATCGTGTCACTTATGCAGGGGAAACAAGAAATAAGGATGAATAACGATCATAGCAACGCCTAGGCTCAAGCGCAAGGTTTCAAATGAGGTGAAATGAACATTACCTCAATACTAGGAACAAGGCCGAGCTTCTGATAATGTCTAGCAAGGGCGTGAATAGCATTAAGAGTAGCAGCTCCAGAGCCAATCCGCTGGCCATTGGGGTCCGGCACGGCAAGGGTGATTGTCGAGGGGGCAATTCGCCCAATACGCTTAGCCCGATTGAGCTGCCATTCGTAGAGCCGAGCTTGTTCGGGGCTAGCAGCGGTGAGCACAATCGCATCCCAAGTGGGAACTCTCGAGGGGTGCCTCACAGAGAGCCGTAAATGGTACCATGATTTTCTTAGAATTGATTGAAGATCGGCCTTCTTCTGTCTGGGTGTCGAGACTCTGGGTTCCATCGTCTTCCTCGGAATTTGGAAGAATCGTCAAGAAGTTTTGGAGTGTTGAAATGGGTGCCGGTGGATTTGAATCGAACCGAGAAGAGCGCGATGACAGGGATCGGACTGGGGCCGAAAACCAGGGGACCGGTGGACCATCAGGACCCTCTCGCTATAAATGACGATCGCAGCGGCAGATCTACTGCCGTCAACTCATGGTTTTTATAAACCATTTTTCATTTGCGAAGAACAACCCACCGTCAAACTCCAAATCTTGTGGAAATGTCATACATTCATGAAAATAATGAATTAATAAAATTTTGTATTGGTCAAAAAATAATTCAAAATTATTTTATTTTTAATTCCTTCTACGCTGAATATATGTTTTTAAGCATTTTTGGGATTTTATTTTAGAAGACTCTCCAAGGATGGTTGGTACATGTGTAGAGTTTTTGCTCTCGTATTAATTATTTTATTTTAATTTTTTTATAAATAAAAAAGATTCACCGTACTTCTATCTTAAAGACTAAGATATCACATACAAGAGTGATAATGATTCGAGTCATACCTATCATTATAAGCAATAATCGAACGAACTAAATGGAATAGTTACTTACACGCGTTAGTGATCACTTTTTATACTAAAATCGCTCCTAATTCATTTCTATTTCTTCCAGAATTCTCAAATATTCTCTACAATAAATAAAAAAAATAGGAATGACAATGAAACTCACCCATGCACTACTCACCTCTGTACGGAAAATAACATAAAAAAATTACTCGTAAATCATTCCAATTTTCATTAAAAGATTAATATTTATATAATTACAGAAGTAAAACAAACTTTTGACTAGTATGTAATTAGGAACCATTGGTGAATAATTAAATTTAGTGAAATAGTTATATTTATAGATATAAGGCGACATATAATACATATTAGTGCAACTCAAGTCTATAGTCGAATGACATACAATTCATGGAACTTATAATACGTAAGTTCATAAAGTTTGTTATGATAAATTTATTTTAAAGAAAAATTTGAAATGTTTAAATCAATATTTAATATATTTGAGATATTAACGATAAAAAATATTCCGTTTAAAGGATTCAAATTATTATTTAATACATCATATATATTAAATATAAAATAGAATTTTATATAATATATATATATATATATATATATATATATTATTGTATCATACACTACACTAACGACAATAGTATTTTTAATTTTTTTTTAAATTTAAAAGTATGGTTTGGAAAATTCAAGAATATTAAAAGAAAAAAATACTAATAATTTTCGTCCAAAATAATAATAAATAAATAAATAATTTAATTGATTTTGAAAATTAAAAAATATTATTAAGAAATCTGATAAATTCATGAACAGGACAAAGAACAATTCGTCATCAGCAGAATCATCCCCAATTTTCGACTTCATCGAAGCGTCCAGTGGTTGAATCCATGGCGTAGAATCACTGCCTTATCTCCATGGCGATGAAGCTCCACGTAAACCCTAGCCGGCACTCATCTTCCTCCGATTAACGCTACTTCCCTCTCTCTCTGTTTCTGTTCGTCTTCCATGGATACTCTAACAAGCTCTGTTTCAACTCTCAGAGTTCCATCCACTTTAGCTTCATCTCGCGACCTTCTTCACCTCAAGAATTACTCTGCTCATCTTCCTCATCGCTCTCCTTCTCGCAGATCCAACTCAATCTCCAAACCCCCTAATTTTCTCTCTACTCACAAAACCCTAAATCCGCTTCCGTTTTCTTCTTCCTTCTCCTCTTCCTCCCCACGCCGCTCCTCTTCGCCGTTACTTCACCGTCGGCCTGCTGCTGGATACGCCGCGGCACTCGTCGATGCATCGCAAACTACCGGATCGATTCACTCGGTGGCGAAGGACGTTGGGAGATTCTCGAAGGTGTTGAGAACGAAGCGAATCGGGGGGTTTTTGAACGATCCGTTTGTAGTGGAGGAGGAGAAAGGGCGATTGGTGAGGGAAATTGCGGCGAAGGGAGGGTTTGAGAAACAGGTGGTGAAGTTGACGAAGATGTTGATTGAGAAAAAGAGATTGGGGATTCTGAATGAGGTGTTGAGCGAATTCGAGAGGATTTATGATGAGCTTTGTGGAACTGAAGTGGTTTTGGTTTCTTCCAACAGGAAGATGCAGGAAGAGGAGCTGTTTGGGATTGCGAAGAATGTGCAAAGACTTAGTGGGGCTATGAAAGTGAAGGTTAGAAGCTTCATCAATGGCGGATTAATGGTGTAGAAGAACTTAATCTGTCTACAGAAGCTTTGAGTATGTGTTCAATTAACTTATCATTTTGATTACATTTCTTCTTCTTCAAGCTTCTACACTCAGCCCATTTTCTTCTCTTCTTCTTCTTCTCTTTTCATCGCATTCTTCAGCCACCCAATGTTTGCCTTCTCCTAAACAAAAATGGTGGGAAGCAATTTAATGGGTTTGTTTTTAATTTGCAGAAATCCGTGCTGGAACTGGAAATTGTCGTGGTTTTCGAATTTTAGGTAATCTCGACCCCCACCCCAACCCCCACCAAAAGGGCCTTCCAAGCGAGATTTCCCTACCTCATAAATGAATATTAGAACAGTTCCCTCCTCTTTCAACCAACATTATTGTAGCCCTTTTCCTCTGTAACTTCACATATGATACGAGAAGTAGATCCAGAAAAATTAGTTTTGGTGGAACACATTATGTAAATATATGTTCAACTGGCACTCTGTGTTTGTTTTGAATCTCTGGAACTTTCTTTTGCAATCATTAATGTAGCGTTGTATGTGGAAATTTATGGTGCATTACGATGAATTATTGTTGCGTAAAATCATTCAACTTACTATTGTAAGTTTATGGGTGAAGTTTTAAGATGGTGCCATCGTAAGAATGTTATTGTCCACGAGAATAAAGTTCTAGATCATTGCTATAAATACACCCGCTTAATTTTATAGAGAGGCAACATAAAATAAATGAGAGAATAATTGGGAGACAGGCATGAGTTCCACCTATTAAATAAATAACTAAGATTGAAATGTAAATAATCCATAAATCAAAGACAAAAGTAAAAAAAATAGGCTGTCACGAGAAAGATTGAATATCGAGATCATGAACGCGCCAGGTAGGGGTCGAACCTACGACTTTCTGCTTAGGAAACAGACGCTCTATCCACTGAGCTACAAGCGCTAGATGAGAAATCTATTAATGGAAGAGAAAAGTAAATAAAATAGACTGTCCCGAGAAAGATTGAATATTGAAATCACAAACGCGCCAGGTAGGGGTCGAACCTACGACTTTCTGCTTAGGAAACAGACGCTCTATCCACTGAGCTACAAGCGCTAGATGCAAAATCAATAGATGATAAACAAATCTAAATAAAATAGGCTGTCACGAGAAAGATTGAGGTAATAAACGCGCCAGATAGGGGTCGAACCTACGCTCTATCCACTGAGCTACAAGCGCCAGATGCAAAATCTATATAGATGAAAGAAAAACCTAAATAAAATACTATATAGATGAAAGAAAAACCTAAATAAAATACTATATAGATGAAAGAAAAACCTAAATAAAATACACGGTTTGAGATCACAAACGCACCAGGTAGGGGTCGAACCTACGACTTTCTGCTTAGGAAACAGACGCTCTATCCACTGAGCTACAGGCGCGTTCTGATCTTTTACGACTACCACAAGTAAACTCAATTATTGAATTGGTAACTCAAATTTATTAGATTAGATCAACTGACATTAATTATTCAAAAAAGAAGAAAATAGTGATAAGCTTAGCCATTTAAATACTTATTTATTTAAATTAATAACTTAATATCAATTTGGTGTTATGAAAATTTTGATAAAAATTTATAAATTATTTTGATATTCAATAACAAATCATTTAATTTCTGCAAATAGTTGGGATATAGAAAAATGTTTTTAAAAAAAGTAAATGAAATACGAAAACACGAACTTACAAATTTTAATATTAGTAATTAAACATATAATTAAGCATTTAAGATTTACTGAAAAATTTAATAGTATAAAAACAAAAAAGGATGTTTTAAGCCATATTTTATGAAATTCGATTAACACAGCTTTCTATACATACGATATTGTCGGAACATAAACTCTCATGTCTTTGTTTTGGGTTTTCCAAAACGCCTCATTGAAGAAAGTATTCCTTAATTATAAACTCACAATCATTTCCTCGTTCCAACAGCATAATTGCTCGATTCCCATTTCTGTAAGTCGGGATTGGGTGGCGGTGTTGTTTGACATGTGTGCGAAATTGGGAATGTTGAAGTCTGCACGCCACCTGTTTGATGAAATGCCGCTTCCAGATATACCCACTTGGAATTCGATGATTGCTGGTTATGCAAGGTCCGGCGACATGGGGGGCTGCATTAGAATTGTTTGACAGAATGCCTATGACATGGGTGGTTTCGTGGACTGCAATTGGTATAATGGGTCTGCTAAGATGGTATGTGCCTTAGTAAGTTCAGATGTGCTCACATTGATAATTTTGATACCATGTTAAACTGCTCCATATTCTAATTGTTGAACCTAATATGTCGTATGTATAATCTTTTATGCATATTCTTAATAACTACTTGTATTATCGAATCGGTCTCGTACCAGGTACGAAGCATGAGACTTGATGATGTGAGATTCGTGGGGCTTCTCTTGGGCTGCAGTTATGGGAGCATGATTGCTAAAGGTCGACAACTCTTTGAACCAATGGAGAGTAAGTTTCCAATTACTTCCAATAGCTATTTGTTTGGTTGATCTATTAGATTCTTGTCGATCAGAATATGCTTATAATTTTGATCAAACAAGAGCACTTGATTGAGATTCAAATCACTCAACAAGTTAGGTCGACCATTGTCAAACTTAAATGATTTTAACTATGCAATCTAAGCTAAATAAAATTGCAAAAAAATTTAGCCAATGGCTAAAAGAATGTACAAATGCTCGTTTTATTACCTTTTTCAAGTCTATTTTACAAATATAACAGTAATGACTTTATATATTATTAAAATGAAGACCCTTCACCTTCCATCGATGAAGCATTTTAAGAATTCTAACTTTTATACTTTATGACCATAATAAGTCACGGTGCATACCTTATGACATAATTAGCTACTATGTAAATAAGCCTTAAAATTTTAATAGACGTTGTTTTTTTAATATATTTTTTTAAATATTTTTAATAAAAAAATTTAAACTAATAATAGAAACCAAATGGAGTGTGATTCAATGCATAGAGGGTAAAATAGTATATTTACACACGGCTTCACTGAATGAACTCATAATTGGTCCTTCTTCCGCTTGAGGCTGAATCGATTTTATCACTCTCAAAATTTTAAATCCCCAAAAGACCCTTTTGGACAGTCTAACGGTTCAATCTCCGTTGATGAAAGTCTTGAATAAAAAGCCGGATAATCGGACGGTCTGAAATTATCTACAGTGAAAATACTAGGGCTTTCTTCTGGTATTTAAAATGAGCTAAAAATTGGATCATATAGGGCTCTTCAAAAAGATACAGGCTTTCTCTTCCTCTTCCTCTCTCCTAGGGTTTTTCTTGTGTTCGAGTCCAAGAATCTGCAAGGTTTGTTTGTAATCATTTGATCCATGCTATTCTAAGCATTTTTCATTCGCTACTTGATCGATTTACTTCTTGTTTCTGGTCAAACTCTGAAAGTGAGTTCTTCGTTAACGCATTCCTTTATCCTCTCTTATACCATTGATCTCTTATAGTTTAACTGGAAAAAGAATAGATATCACTATGTTGGTGAAGTTGTTTACTAGTTTCTTTTTATGGTCTTCTCATTTTGTTAACCTTGGGACTTGTTGGCTTTGTTTTCTACAGCGCGTTTGATAGTATCAACGATGAAGCCGATATTTGTTGGGAACTTTGGGTATGACACCCGGCAATCTGAGCTGGAGCGGGCATTCGCCAAATATGGGAGGGTCGATAGGATCGACATGAAATCTGGTATATTGCAATTTCTTTGTTATACCATGCAGTGTCGTTTTTAACGAAGATGTTCTAATGTTGAATATTTCTATTTCTAAGGTGGTATGAGGGAACTGTGGTGCTTACTTCAATTTTTTTGTTTTTGTTTATTGCGAAACTGTAAATTTCCTTACCTAGTTTTGACATGCGAAGGTAATAGATGTCTGGAAAAGACTGTGTTCAACTTGATTTAGGATATGCGTATTGGATGTTGCATTTGGATTACGGGGTATATTTTAATTAAATGCTGCAATATTCCCAGTGAACCACCTTCCTTTTGTAGTGTGTCGATCTTGGTATTCTCACTAGGACCTGCATATATGTATGCATTCATGGATGACTTTATTGTTTTGGGATTTACAAAGTGTTGTCAATTGTTATTTCCTTGTTTAAACTTTCTAGTTGCTGATCTTTTTCTTGTTACTTATGGGCTTTTAGTTTCGCTTTCATTGTTTGTAATCATCTTAATTACTCTATATTTATTTTTAAATTTTATATTTGTCTTCTGGAATTTTCTTGTCTCTTACCCACCTTCCCTGACATCCTTAATCCTACGTAGTTATCGTTCAGTTAATGATTTTAGACATCTTGGGTTTTCTGGTGTATGAAATTATGGTATTTTAGTGCGAGGATGTTCCACTGGTGCTAATACTTGGTATTTCAGTGCGTGGGATGCTCCACTGACCCTAATACTAGGTACAAAAGTTGTGTCAAGTTTTTATCAATAAGACAAGAAATTGATGTTTTTTTTTAAAATTCTAAAACCCTGTTCAGTGACATGGATGCATAGCTATTATGCTATGATAATATCCGCTGATCCATTTTTTCTGATGAAAACTTGATGGGAGGCAAAAATTTACTATTTTTATGGGGAAAGCCTCCATATAAGATGTTTCTTTTGACGCAGGAATTTCTACTAAGGAAAATGAACCAAGCTCCTATCTGGGCTCATCACCATCTGTGCATAAAAATTAATTTGGAAGGAAACTTCCTGCTTGCCTGCTTAGCTTCATCTAAAGATATCATCATCCTGATTTTTCTTCAATCAATCATTCGTCATTCATCTACCTCTTCACTTAAGTTGCAATACACCAGAATCGTCTTAATGGATTGATCTTTATCTCATGCCTCATCAATTAAGTCGCAATTCATCAGAATCGTCTTAATGGATGTTCTATATCTCATGCCTTGCCTACCTATCACCTCTGATCATAGGACATCACTGAATTCTGGTCATGCCTTCCATTTGATAATAGTGGCTGAATGAATCTGTCTTGCCATGCCTTCCATTTCTGAACTCGTGCTGTGTGAAAGGCGAAGCATGGTTGAAATTTTGGATTAAAACCTTTAGTATGCAACCATCTTATTTCATCATGCAACGTCTCTACAGCTAAATGTGCATCAGTCTTCCCATATTTTCAGGTGTTGTACTTTTTATAGTTTATCCCAGGGAAAGAAATCATGAGCCTGAGTGACAATACCTGCTAAATAGATAATGCTTCAATATCTTACCGTATTTTATATCTCTAATTGTTCTATTTTGCAGGTTTTGCTTTTGTTTACTTTGAAGACGAGAGGGATGCTGATGATGCTATTCGTGGCCTTGATAACATGCCATTTGGTCATGATAGACGCAGATTGTCTGTGGAATGGGCTAGGGTAGGCCTTTCTCCCACCGTTGTTGCCCCCTTTTTTGGGTCTATGCATTTTAGAAGCTGGTTTATTTCATGCTTTGAAAATCTCTCTTTCTTTTCATATATGGCAACCAATAGTTGATTTTAACTTTAGCTTTTTGTTTGGTTTGGTTAGGGTGAACGGGGTCGTCATCGTGATGGATCCAAGTCGATGGCAAATCAGAGGCCAACCAAAACCTTGTTTGTGATCAATTTCGACCCTATTCATACTAGAGTTCGTGATATTGAAAGACATTTTGAACCTTATGGGAAGGTCCTCAATGTTCGCATAAGAAGGAACTTTTCATTTGTACAATTTGAGACGCAGGAGGAGGCAACCAAAGCCCTTGAGTGTACCCACATGAGGTTAGCAGAGTTTTGGGTTTCCCACATGGTTGTTTCTCCTTTCAATTGGCATATTTAATTTCTTTTACTCTCTAAAATACTGTATTGGCTTTATAATTTTGCAGCAAAATATTAGACAGGGTTGTGTCAGTTGAGTATGCTTTGAGGGATGATGGTGAGAGGGGTGACCCTTATGATGATAGCCCCCGGAGAACAGCATATGGGCGGCCTGGGGATAGTCCTTACCGGAGGTCACCTAGTCCGTTGCGCCGTCGACCAAGTCCTGACTATGGGCCACGCAGCCCTGCTTATGACAGGTATAATGGCCCTCGTGAACGACGCAAGAGTCCTGATTGTGAACGACGCAAGAGTCCTGATTATGCTCGGAATCGAAGCCCTGAATATGGCAGATACCGCAGGTAATTTTTTTTTTTATCTTTTTGATAGTTGGCTCAGCTTCCATTTGAGTTGTTGTCGCATATCTCTTTTAGCTTATAAATTCAAGCTAACTCCCCGTTTTTCATAACTATGTGTTGACAGTCGTTCACCCATTCGGAGGTCAAGAACCTGAAGAAAAAAGCTAATTTGGATTTTCAGTTACATTCTTAGGTGTAGGTAATGGTGGAGTGTTTAGATATTAGTGACAAGTTCCTGTACTATAAAACCAACCCCTATATTGACTACTTGAACAATTGTTGGTAGTTTGGGGATGATGATGAAACACGTTTCTCTGTTTTTGCATTAGTAGTTGCTTTGGTGTACAACGTTTTACCAAGGCTGTCCTGTCTTAACGATTTGTCAGTGGCCACGAGCCGGCGTCCTTTCAGTTAGTGTTAATTCCTGGTTTACTTCTATCTAGTACGTCTTGTCTAAACGATTTGTGGCATTGCATGAGCTTCGTTGAATTCCCTCACTGAGGCCCTTTTATTTTTCATCATTTCTCTCCGCCCCCAAGTAAGGTCAGTTCTTTTGAATCTCTCTTTGTTTCTTATGAACTTTTATTTTGGAAGGCTTCCCTGCATGGCAACTTGGTGATAATTAAGTTTTAAGAACAACCGGAGGTTTAATACAGGACCCATTTGATAAAATTGTTCAAATTGCCATGAGGGGCCATCTTCTAAGGCTTATGTGAGTCCCTTGACCCAATTGAGAAAATTATTTGTTCCTTGAGGAGCCTAGCATTCTCCGCAGCACTCTTTCTTTCTCCAATCGATGTAGATCTCACAACAACGTTCCTTCTCTCATCGATGTTGGTCTCAGCGTTCTCATTAGCACTCCTTCTTTCTTTAATTGATGTAGATCTCACAATAACGTCGTTCCTTCTCCAATTGATGTAGCACTCTTTCTTTCTCTAATCGATGTAGCACTCTTTCTTCCTCTAATTGATGTAGATCTCACAATAACGTTCTTTCTCTAATGAATGTGGATTGTACTTGTCTAATAAATCTCTAAACTTTAATAAATTGTTTGATTTTTAAAATTTTATTTTATTATCTAATAGGTTCTAATTCATTCCGTATATTTTAAAATTAACATCTTCTTCTTAGGCATAAAGTTAGTGTCAAATTAATTTTTAAAGCTTTTAAATATGTTTGTGACGTATTAAATTTAGTTTATAACTAAAACCTGTAATTCAACTTATTAAATTTAGTTTAAATACCATTATAATTCATATATTATGAGTTTCATTTAAAATATCCAATTTTAGTGTTTATAATTTTAATAAAAATCAAAATTGTTTCATAAAATATAATGAAAATTAAAAATACATATTTATTAGAATTAAATTGATCTAAAATGGTCCTCCTACCAAACAACTACCCAATTTGTCCACATTTGAACATTTCCCTTAAGAATAAGATACAAATTTCATCAAATAATAATTAAAATCAGCCCCCTAACTTTGACTAAATATTAATAATAACATTATATCTCATTCCATGCTTTCATTTTCCACAACAAATCAATCATTTCATTCAAACCTTCATACTCTTCAAACTTTTATTAAATTTAATATTCAAATATTAATCTCCTAAAATTCTATTTTAAAATTCCATAATTTTAATACTTTCATGTATATAAGAATATTCTTAATCTGATCTAATTTAACCTACCTACACTCTTAATCTTGGTATGTTTCGGTAACTTTGATTTTTTTTCATTTGATTGAGATTATTTTTTAATATTAATTACGTATATATATATATTTTTCTTTTTGGCTATGATACATATAATTAATATACCTATGATCAATTTTATAATAGAAAAAAGGTTTTATTATTTTATTATTTTATACCAAGCTAAAATTGAAGTTATTTAGACATAAAAAGATATTTAAATGCAAAACTATTTTTTTTCTAATTTTAAAATGAAATACCCTTTGACAAAATTTGAATTGGAAATACTAAAATTATTCTATAATTATATTAAATCAATCTAGATTTCAAATTAAAACAAACCTATTATCTACAAAATCCCTTAATATAGGGATGGTTAGGTATTTTCAAAATACAAAACAAATTATAATTAACATTCTTTGGAATTTACTCATTTAATACATATTCTTATGTTTAAGAATACCAAATTTTTAAAAAATAAAATTTGATCTCAAAAAATAAATAAATTCGTTCGTGAAGTTTTTCTTAATAAGTTCCGAACAAGGTCGCAGTCCAACTTCATTGTCTTTCATATACCATCGTCACTTCTTTGAGCTCTACGATCTCGGTTATAGTTTCAGTGTTTGAGTTTCTAGGAAAACTAACGATCTCAATCATGGTATCTAGGAATCTACTCTGTTCACAGCTATCATAGCCAACTTTTGCGAACTCATTATAATCTCACTGTTCAAATCTCTCACTATTTCCCTCATCGGTATCATTGATCATCAAGACGTCGACCATCATACACGTCTAATGATTTAATTTCAACCCACGAAACATCGTAATATCAAAAGGAACAAAAAGTTGATATCCTAAACAATTGGGGGCAATAGAGTGGGTAATAAGAACCACAAACACAAGCCCACAAGCTTCACAAAATCACAAGTTTTTGACAATACAGACAAGCCAGGCGGCCCCGCCAGTGTGTCCCAGCCGTGCGGAGTGAGGCTAAGATTAAACCCAGAGGACACCATCCCTAGATATCATACAGAATACTAAACCCGTTCCCGAACATTCAAACTATTTAACGGGTAATTTTGAACTTACTTACATACTTTTTTTTTTTTTTTTAGGTTAAATTGCAAATTTAGTCCATAAAGTTTTAGGAAGCTAGAATTTGTCCTTGTAATTTGATAGAACCAAACAACTATTTACCATGAGTTTGTAACTTTCTACTGTCAGTTTGGTCCACAAACCCCTAATTTTTTCTTAGAATTGAAGTATTACCATATACATTCGGAATCAAAATAGTCACTTTTAAAATAAAAAACAAAAACGTCACGAAAATAAATAATTATAAACTAAATTTAGGAAAGTTGTTACATTTGAAAAAAATCTAGATGAGAAGTCAATACTATAAAACAAATTCTATAATTTGTAATAAATTTTGACAATTTGGGTATCACACATATTTTTGAAAAAAATATAATTAAAATATGATTCTACAGTATCAAATATATATTTGAATTTTTAAAAATATTTTTATTATTAGCTTCGGTCGAAATACGATGGGACTGAAAGTGATTCATTTGAATGTCGAGAAAATCTGGTAATTATATTTTAACCTAATTTTTAATAAAAGGTGGAATATTGTTGTTTGTATTAATAATAGAGCCAATTTACAATTCCTTCAAAACCAAATTAAACTTTTTTTTTTTTTTTTTTAATTTTTAAATAAAGATTTTTTTCATCGTAACAATAATCTTCCTATCTACAGAACTTAGCATGAAGCGCTGCAGATCCAGTGCATGCGAATCCATGGCTGTATATTAAATCCTCCATTACGATTCCGCCACGTGTTCAAAATCATCTCACTTTGTACAATGGAGATGAATCCAACGACTGAGAAATTTTGTTGCTTTTCATCCTCAGAAGCCCGTACAATTTTCTGAACTCTTTTCCGGTGTGATTGTTTTCGGGTTTGAATACGCCGCTCGATTCGACGGATTCCGCGGCGGACTGCCTCGACCCGCTGTCGCTTAGCAGTTGTCCGATGTGGCCGACTCTCCGCCGCTCGCCGTCGGTTTGTAATGCTGAGATGACTGATTTAATTGCTCGGCTCGGCGAGTTTCGGTTCGTGATCATCAGTTCGCCGATCTCGGCCGGGCTCAAAGTCGCGCCGTTATGGAAAATTTCTTCGACTTGAGGAAACAATTTGTGATCCTTGACGCCTAAGTAGTTGATTGCGAGATTCTTGAAAGCGGAGAAATCGCAGAGTGGAAAATGGATGTGAACATCGATTCGGCCCGGTCGGAGAATAGTCGGTTCGACCTGTTCCTTGCTATTGACGGTGAAAATCATCACTCTCTCTTCCGCACAACACGATGTCAATATTCCGTCCATGAAGTTCATCAGCGCCGTTACGCTCGACGCCGAAGATTTCTCCATCAGAAACCGATCGAGATCCTCGACAACGATTATTGACTTGCTTGTTGTCTGTAGCAGAAGAAACTTGAAATCAGAGTCATCGGAGACTTTGAAGAGGTCGATATTGTAAACATCGTAGGAGAGGAAATTGGCCATGGCGGCAACGAAGCTGGATTTTCCAGTCCCTGAAGGGCCGTATAGAAGGTAACTTCGTTTCCAAACTCTGCCTAATCTGTGGTAATATTGTTTGGATTTGAGAAACGATTCGAGATCGGATTTGACCTTGTCTTTGAGATCTGTTTCCATAGCAATTGAATCGAAAGTAGATGGATGTTTGAATTGAATCGATGTCCATCTTGTATCTGACTGATTATTAGGTTTCGAATTCATAAACAGCTTCAAATCCCCTTTCTTCTGCTCAATCTCATCGGCAGTTAGGGTATGAATGTGCTGAAGATAAGGGCGGAGAATTCGGCGCTTATCCGCCTTTCTAATCTTCAACACAAAATTTCTGCTACCAATTTCTTGATTCGTCCAAAACACTTTGGCCCCCAAAAAATTGTCCTCCACCGTCTGATTGGAATCCAGGCGGAGAAGTATGTCATTAGGCTTCTTTCCGGTGATGAGATTGGTGAAATCGGAATCCTCGAGAGCATTCAAAGAACTAAGATAAGCAGAGACTTTCCTGTAAAGATGATTGTGCTGAGAAGTTTCATTGAATTCTGGTATTCTGAAAGACTGATAAACATGGAAACAATCTTGTAGAATTCTGCACCATTTCTTGAGGAGGAAAATCAACCCCGTTCTGAACAACAGAACCCTCAACAACCAACAGAAACAAATTCCAACGAAGATTACAAAACACAACCTGAAAAACAACTTCATGGCAGCTGAACCCCAACCCACACAAGAAAACAACAAGAATCCCAAGAAGATTTGAAGGCAGAGGAGGAGAAAAACTTTAATGGGTGCCCATCCTTCCCTAGAAAGAAACAAATCAGAAGAACAATTAATAGAAAACGCCAAGAAAGTTTGAAAGGCCAGGTTTAATGGAGGCCAAAACCAAAACCCAGCTCCATCTCCAGCTCCTCTTAGAGAGAGGTATAGAGATTAAAGGGTCAACAAGTAGAAGAACAGATAGTGAATAAATATGAAATGGAGAGCGAGCAGGCATGAAAGTGTGTGGATTCTCAAAAGTGTGTTTGTTTTGTTCTTCTTGCTCTGTATATGTGTGTCTGTGTTTGTGTTGTGCATGTCGTTGGCTTGGCAGCTACTTTCCAGCCAATTCTCATTCATCAAATTGCCCTTTTGTTTGCTGCTTTGGCTATTTCGCCTTCTCCAATTTTCAAATCCCCAATTCCATTCCGCCACACACCAAATTCATCTCTATCACTCATCTTTTATTCCCCAATTTATGCTTTCAATATCCCATAATCTATTCCTCTTTGGATTCTATTTTACGCCTAAATTCATCCCATTCGGTTTAGAGTTCCCAAGTTCTCATCTTCATCTTATGGTCGTTGGACCCTTTGATGTAAATTATTCGTTTAGTTTATGAACTTTTGTGTTTAATAGATCTCTAATCTTTTATAATAAAGAATATGATATGCTTATGAGATACAACTTTGAGCGTTTTGGTGTATTATTATGTATGGGTCGTATGGAAATGGGTAGGTTCATATGATGTTTTGATATTTGGAGTTTAGATTTCAAGAAATTCTGTTCCATCACGAATCTTTGTTTTTAAGTTCAAGAAATTAAAGGGTTGGTGTTTTGGTGTACAATTCAACCCTTCTGCCCATCAAGAAATATAAAATTGTATTATTATAGCACTGAAAATTATAGAGTAATAAATAATTTGATGACATAAACAATAGTCCTTTAAAATATACTAAACTCTACTTTATCTCAATTTAAAAAATAATTAAAAAAATGTTTAATTTCCAATGGAGCCATGGGGGCATAATTTTAAATAAATTAATGATCATTTTGAAAATAAATTTTAATTTTAATTTTAATTTGATTCATATGATTTATTAAAGTCAAATAATAATTTTACTCTCTTAAAAGCCCATCTCTTTTCTCACATTTTACAACAAAAAATGTTACATATTAGTACGATAATTTCTTGTAAGCCCAAAAATAATTTATGAGACCCGATCGGGCGATAAAACTAATTTAAAGCCAAAATAATAATAATAATAATGTGCAAATTATTGAAATTTTATGGACGATATCGATGGTTGTTTGGGAGCATGGGTTAATGATGAGCCTTTTTATTTGGTACGAACAATTTTAGGGTGTGACATTATATCATTACTAGGGACCATAACTAATACTCTATAAACAAATGAATTCGAATATTTAATTATGGTGGCTACCAATCACTCCATACCAATATAATAATAATCAATTTTATTTTATTTTTTAAAATCTTTCGATCTAATTATTTTCATACAGAAACTCCGACTTCTAGTACTATTTTTAAGAAACTTAAGTATATTACAAGCAATGTGGAAGAATAATATTAAAAAATAAGTTCGAAGAGTAATTTAATTAATAATTATAAGTGTCACTCTACATATCCAAAGATCTAGGTCGAACCCAAGTTATTTCAAAATATTTTGTTCTCACTGATACGTATAAAAACATATTTAATTTTGGAGGAGAACAGTATCTTGTTGATATATGTAGTAAATTTTCAATTATTTTAAGTCCTTTTTTAAGTTTTTCTGTCTGTAGATCGCTCTTATTCGAATGTGATATTGGTTCATTCATTTATCCTTCCTCTATTGAGGGTCACAATAAATTTATTTAATTAATAACTATTTCGTTATTGCTGTGGTGGAGGAATAATTTTAGAAATCTTCCTTTTATTAATGATTACGATTGATGCAAATACATATGTATCTTAAGATGAAAGAAAATCTCAATTTAACAAACAATTGACATGAATAACCGTTTCGATTTTTTTTTTCTTCTCTTTAAATCATTTTCAAAATCTACCAAAATATTCCTTTCTCCCTTTGAAATTAAGGAAAAAAAAAAAATGGATAAATAATAAATTATTTATTTATGATTTATAATTCCAATCATAAACAAAAATAGTAAGTTTGAAAACATAAATATAACTATTTAATGCAATTTAATGGTTCAAAGTTCGTTTTTTCCATATAATTACTGAGTATTATTGATTCTTTGTTAATGTATAAACTTTGCTCTTCTCAAATCACTAAGAATTTGAGATACACTGTGTATAAATCCTAAGAAAATTCCTTGAAGACAAAATTCAAAGAAGACAGTATCTGTTAGCGGTAAGCTCGAGCTATTACAAATAGTATTAGAACACCGGGTGGTATGCCAGCGAGGACACTGGATCTCCAAGGTGGATGAATTGTGAGATCCCACATCGGTTGGAGAAGGGCATGAAACATTCCGGTAAACAATATCTGTTAGAAGGGCATGAAACCTCCATATGGTTAATCACATATTATTCAAAATTACACGGAAATAAAATAATCAATATAGAACATAAATAACATAAATTTCAACCTTTATATTACTAAAATTAATAAAAAAAAATATAATTTGGGCAAGGACAAATGTGGAATATCGGAATATCCCAAGTTTGTGTTTTCTTGTTGGAATATCCAACCCTTATGAATCCAAGTGCTTAAGCTAACCTTTACTTATCTTTTACACGTGTCACCATTTTCATACGTGGGAACAACAAACATTGCATCTTTTATTTATTTATTTATGATTTCATTTTCTTTGTCCTTTTTCAATACTCAACTTGAATTGGACATCTTTTTCAAACCCATTTTCAATCTTCAAAAAGGAAAAAAAACCCCCAATGTGGAGTTGAACTAAGGGCAATTTAGACATTTTGTTTCATTGTCACGGTTGTACTTCGTAAGACAAAGGGAAGTTACAATAGAAATGGCACGTGCCTTAAGCTTGATAGGTCAGGCTATTTTCTGTGCTCGATTGCTTCTCCTTGGTTCAACTCTCACATAAGCCTAACTAAGGGTCGGTGGTTGTTCGCCAAACCCATTTAACTCTAGGAGGTCCATATAGACAATAAACTCATTTAATTCTAAATTTCATTCATACAGATATCTCTATATCGTATAAGATTGTGAGTGATCTAGTTTCTACTATTTTAATTTCGAAAATACTTAATCATGAAGTAAAATTGAAAAATGTCACGAGAATAGAGAAAAAAATAAAAAATAAAAAAATAATAATGAAGTTGCCATTTATGAATATTTGCATAAATATAAAGATTTTTTTTTCAGGAAGTCAAATTCTAGTTTTCAATAAATTTAACTATACTTATTTCCTTACGAATATATTCCTCTATATCCCATTCTCCTTAATTCATAAGTATGAGTTAAATTACGATTTAGTCCCTATAAATGAAACGAATTGAATTGAGAACAACACGAGCAACTCAAACAAGTTCTTGCGAATGGGAAAAGGGGCGGTTTGAATGTGGGGGCTGTTCTTATTTTACCCGAAGGGTTTGAATTAGCCCCCCCCGATCGTATTTCTCCCGAGATTAAAGAAAAGATGGGCGATCTGTCTTTTCAGAGCTATCGTCCCACTAAAAAAAATATTTTTGTGATAGGGCCCGTTCCTGATCAGAAATATAGTAAAATCACCTTTGAAACGAATTGAATTGAATGGGGAACAACACGAGGTCGAGAGCTTCCATGACACTATCTTCCATAAGAGAGTAAGTCTCCAAAGGGTCGAGAAGAGAAATTGTATGTCTCCAAAGGGTCGAGAAGAGAAATTGAGATTTTAATTTGTCGGGTTGCAAAATTCTACCTTAACTAATTAAGATGAAAATCATGATAAATGAGGCATCTCTGGGAAACCAAATACAAAGTCACGAGTGCTTATTCAAAGTGAACAATATCATGTCGTTGTAGAGATCTATTGTTCTTAACAAGTGGTATTAGAGTCATGCTCTTATCTTAGCCATGTCATATATTTAAGGAAAGACAAGTGTGTATTTTGTCCGAGCAAAGGATTGTCAATAACGTGAACAATTTAATTAAATCATATAAATATTTAGGAAAAGATTTTTTTATGTGACGTTCTAATTTTTTTTTTGGTTATTTATATGTAGAAAGCTGTACTGTCGTATGATATCTCTAATATTTTAATGATATTTTAAAATGATAATTTAATTAAATAATTAATGTTGAAACTAATATGTAAATTTTTTATTTTTTATTTTTTTAGAAAATTGAAAGTATATAAATTTAAAAAGAAAATTAAAACTTGAATTGAGTAATTAAGACGAGATTAATTATTAATCTTAATTAGTGCTACTTTAAAATCAAAACGTGTTGTTCTCGCGTAGGCTTGTTGGGAAGGTTCGATATGGGGCCCAATGGGACCCACATGCCGCAAGTGGGACCTAGTTGCCGAAAGATACCAGGTCACTAACATGGAATCTAAGCCGTTGATTTCGTATGTGTCAGTAACTGAATCAACGTCCAGGAAAATTAGGTGAATTATATAATTTTAAAGGTAATGTCTTTTTTAATGTGTACGGCACTTGCAGTTTAAAAAAAGTATTGAAATTAATATGTATTTATTTAAAGTATGTTTGTGAGTATATTTTTTAATAATTTATAAAATTATTTAAAAAAAAGTATTGAAATTAATTACGTGCTTTGTTTTGGGAGGCCTTGAACTTTTGGACTCTTCTCTTGTCTTGGTAGTGAACGACCGACATGTTGGATTGAGGCACTACCTCAATAAAACATGGTAGGACAGTATGACGTTTGTTGATAGATAAACATTATAAGTGAAAGATTAACCAGTGGACTCTTCGACATGACTATAAAATCACACTAAGCCTAGAGAAACGATTCCATGTGTCGGTCAGCTACTATGTGAACTTGTGCTATCTCACACCCCCACTCAAGACGGGTTTACAACATGTAGATCCTATTTAGAAGATCCCTAACCTTTTCCATAATACGATGACACCTAATCACCTTGACATGCTACTTCTCTTTGACTTAGGTCACTGATAATGCTATTAGGGTACCAGAGAAGATGGGGGTTGGAGACTTTGATGACACCGTCCATGTTGTTAGTGCCCTGGAGAGCTACCTTATTCGTCCCTTGGTGTCGTGGAGGATTATTAGATTCTTAGGGCATCTAGACGGCTTAAAACACTGACTCGCAACTCCTGGATTCACTATTCTAGCTCATTAGAGCTTTTTTAGTTTGAGAGCAATAGGGTTTAGATCCCTAATACACGCTCATGATCCAAAGGTACTCAATCTATTAATGGCATCCTGACCTAGGTCATCGTTTAATTGGCCGATCTCTAACACCCTAATCTTATCTCAATACAGACGTTTATGCTCTATATAGAGATCATACAATCAATCACCTAGAACAAACATACATTCTCATGCATTCGAGCAAACTCAGTCGGGAGATAACGTTCATCAATCACCTGCAACACAGATCACAATGTTCCATCCTTCTTTTTAACACAACGGAAAACATAAAACATGTAGATAAATCTCATCGTATGGATATTTCAATAATTTTGTCATAACACATTGATCCATATTCATACATTAGACCACATGAAGTAAGATACTTGTATGATGTATTGTATGATGTATGATAACAAGGACACTATGTTGTGTTATGTCATGTTATAAGTTATGCAATAATATGATTAATCCATGTCGTGGAGTCATATATGTTAAATATGGGGACCTCATGTATTTACGTGTATCACGTGTATTGGGATAAGCAAAATCTGTAACGGCCCAGATCCACCGCTAATAGATATTGTCCTCTCTGGACTTTCCCTCTCGGGCTTCCCCTCAAGTCTTTAAAAAACATCTGCTACGGGAAGGTTTCCACACCTTTATAAACTGTGGTTTGTTTTCCTCTCCAACCAACGTGGGACATCACCAAATCAATGCTTTTGTTAGCTACCAAAACACTATGTCAAATTTTCCTCGCTTTGGCCGTTCACGACAACGTCCTTCCGTGACGGCGCCGCCAGTTCTCCCTACCTCACTGCCGGCTACACAACTCGATCCTAAAATTGCCTCGATGAATCTGATGGGACTTTGTGAGGTTGAAGTACCTCCACTCAAACTGCCGACGATCGAATTAAAGAAGAAGCCGGCGCCGGAGCCGGCTTCTCCTTTGAAATCATCTCCCCACTGGCTTCCTTCTCCTGCGAAGAAACCCATGTCACCCATTGCGTCGCCAAAATATGGATCTTCCGTCACACGTGTGCCCAGCCCACCGCCGCCCAAGGACGAACTACTATCGCCTCCGGTTTCACCTGCAAAGAAATATCCCGACAGGTGGATAGCCCAAACATCCCCACTTCAGTCGCCGTCAAGGTCGCTGCGAACATCGCCGCCGCCGCCGCCGCCGCCTCTTGCTCTGCCGCCTACCCAGTTCACCGCCGTTAATGGAACCACCACTCAACCCAAGTATTAAATTACCTAAAAGAGTTTAAGCTTAATTAATTTTAGTTTATTAAATTTATATTTTATTATTACAACCATACATAAAATTTTCTTCTTATAATCATTAAATAAATAAATTACAAAATAATTATTTACTCATATGGTCAGGATTCAGCCGGAGATAGAGCAGAAAAGCATTGTGTACAACAAGACGGTCGAGAAGCCGGCGAAGTTTGATCGGGCGTCAGAGTACGGCTCCGGAAAGCCACACGAAAAGCAGAAGGCAGCGGAGGCTATAAACCTCGCCGGACATAACGTTGGCGCAGTCATGGAAATAGATAAGTCATCGGTCGGCCACCGTTTGGGCGGAGAAACCGTAAGAGGCAGCGTCCGTGATGGAAATGAGGAGAAGAAAAAGAAGGAAAAGAAGGAATTGCCGATGACCGCATTTACGAACAGCAACTTTCAGAGTGTAAACAATTCTGTTCTGTACGGCTCGTCGTGTAACCACCGTGATCCCGGCCTGCATCTTAAGTTTGCCGATGCGGCGGACGGCGACGGAGCCGCTGCTGATGGGCGCAAGAATTACAAGGCGTAGTTGTGAAGTATTTAATTATAAGAAATAAGCCATTTTCTTGGCGTTTAGAAAAAGAAAAAAAGCCATTTACTTGGACTCTTATGTAAGGGTAGAATGGATATGAATAAAAATATAAATTTAATATTTATTTTATTTGACTTTTGCATTCATCGGACCACTTGCGTCATAATGCATAAGCCCGCGACGCTGTTTGATCTTACAGCCTTATTCAATAAAAGCCCAATGATTATTTTGCATGAAAAGTGAGATCTAAAGACATACAAAGTAATTAACTCCAACGTTTACCCAATTATCTTTTATTAGTCGCTTCATTGTATTCCATTTGACATTAATCAAATGAATTATCAAAGACAAGTATCATCTTTTGAATAAAACAATTTGTCTTTTTAATCTTGATTCTCTAATCATGAATATCTCAATGTTTCGTAGTATAGTAAGTGTTAACATTTTAACACATACTAATGGTACTTGATTTGAGCGGAACATATTTTTAAACCATTTTGAAAATATAAACTTTAATATTTCGAAGTAATTCATATTAATATGAACTAAAGTTTGAGGAATTGAATTTCTCTTATAGTTATTAAAAACACCGTATTCATCATTTAATAACAATTCTTAAAGACATCTTAATGTCTCCCACTACACCAACTGATATTGATGTCCTAGTGCCAACATGTATAATATATTCTACATTATCAAGTATTTTTCAAGAATTACATATCGTGTAATGAAAAACAAATCTTGATAGTAGATCTTATATCAACTATCAAGTGTTGCACCTAGTCTCCACAAAAAATCTATTCAATCAAATATACTTCCATTTTGATTTTTTTTTCCTAGAGTGATTTCTAAAATTTCCCTCATCACACGTGTCTAATTAGGAACTTTTTTTCTATCAATAGCTTTAGTCATAAGATTTTTTTTTTTAAATTTTATAATACTTAATTCAGAGATTATTTAGATAATTATCTAAATTTAGCTTCTATAACGTCTCATATGTTTGGGTCATTTTCTTATCTTTTAGTCATGACATCCACATGTCAACTAGAAGATATGAACAAAGCTTTCTCATCACCTTTGATTCACCAATCATGTGCTCTTCGAATAATTCGATTTACATTGATAATAGGTCTTGAGAGCATTTCTCAATCAAGAAAACAAAAAAAATAAAATTACTATCCTATCCTTCTCAAGAGTTCACCCTGATATTGACCCATGCAAACACCTTCTGTAGGGGGACGGTTCAATAGCTGTCACGAAGCCCCGCATGGATTTCGTGTTATGAACCAATGATGGAGACCATAAGATACGTTGACACATTTCCTTCTACCATTTACTATAAATACTTTCTCAAGATATTCACCTTGATATTGACTCGTGCAAACACATTCTGTAGGGGGCAGTCCAAAAGCCGCCACAAGGCCACGCATGAATCTCACGGTGCGAATCAATAATAAGAACGTAGGATATCCTGACATGTGTCTTTAATATCTTTATATGTTGACAGACATCCATCCCCTACTAAATATTTTGAAACAGAGTTTTCTATTACTAAACAAATTAGGCTAATCTCTAAGTTTCCAATCTACCCTTTCATAATTCTTATGTTGGTTGGGTTGTTTTAACGTGAATTACCAAGTTTTTAAACTATTAAAAAAACTAATCAAAATTTGACTCATTCCAGCATTTTAATCTCTTTAAAATCAATTTTACTAGATTACTCAAAATTCTAATCATATTAGAACCAATCATAATCGTATGAAGTAAATAGAACCAAAATATCCTAATTTAATATTCCAAACATTACATGCTAATTAGAAAATTATCTTATTTTTATTAGAAAACAACCTAATCAAAATTTTCCAAATATAACATTTATATTAAAAAAAAATAATTAAAATGCATGATCATACTTAACCTATGATGAAAATTTAAACTAAACGACATACCATATGCATTCAATCAATCACTTTAAAACATACCTCATATGCATAATTAAATTAAAAATAAATTAAAATTGACCAACCTATGTGGCATATCCTAGAAATTGAATTAAATGAATTTTCAACATCTTTCTGTTTGGAACAATTCCAAATTTAATAAAACTACCGTTTAAAGTTTAGAACAATTTCAAATTTAATAAAACTAGATTTTAAGATCTTCTTCGTTGGAACCAATTCCAAATCTAATAAATTAGGGTTTAAGATCTTTTACACGTGGCATGGGAACCAATTCCAAATCTAATAAAATTAGGGTGTGAGATCTTTCCAATATAGAACTATTAGGGTTTGAGATCTTTCTCGTATCTATTCCCTACGTAATAAAATTAGAATTATCTTTGACCTTAACGATTCAAAATCTTAAAATATTTACTTTTTTTTCTTTTTGGAACAATTCCAAATCGAGAACTTTGGAAAAATTTCAAAAGGAGAGTATTGGAACACGTCCAAATTAAATATCTAATCTATTAAATATTAATTTGAACACTTCAATTTAATTATATTTTCTCTATTTATTTAATATATTATATCTAATATATTAAATATTAGTTTGATATTTCAAATTAAATTTGTTTTTTCTGGTGCCTTTAATATATCAAATATATTAAATATCAATTTGAACCTTTCAAATTTTCTTTCAAATAAATTGAACCTGGTAGTGTTACTATAAGCTAGCAAGGTCTTATGGCCCTACAGATTATGAGCTCCAATGATTTAAAGTTAATTAATTAAACTCTTTAATGAATCAATTTCCATTCATGGACTATAGGTCACCCCACTATAGGCCTAGAGTTGCACTCTTATGCAAGGTAGGACAAATTATGTCCATTGATATACCTATTACAAGCAAGTTGATCCTTCACGAGTTGTTCATAATTACAGCTGGGTCAAAAGTCCGTTTTACCTCTGTAATTACATCTTTCACCTTAAGTAGCATTGATTCTGTAATGAACAATTTGTTTATGATCCAATCATAAACCAAGTCCCTCTCGGGCCAATGAGAGGGTGGGGCCCCATTGTTCAAGTCCCGAAATTAGTACTTAAGAGAACAACTCATCACTTTCAGAGTAAATTCCATTTCATGATATTATGTTACCAACTCCCTATTTTGGTCAAGTCCTGAAAATAGTATGCATATTCAATTGGCTAAAAGAGTCATTCTCACCCAGATAAATTAAAGGCCAAGCCTAGGCAGGAGTCTCACTTAGGATTAAGATCGAGTCGCTCATGATCATCATGTGAAATATTAATCTTCTTAATTAACGGATTTATAAAGAGAGATTAAATATTTCTTGGTCTAGTCTTATACAAACTCATTGTATAGGATACCTTCACTTACATGTCTTCACATGAATGATTTGGATCAAATCATTTGCAACGATTATAGAGTGGGTAGTATTAATAGTGTTACCAGGATAAGGCACCTAACCTTATCCATATACTATAGACTCTTTAGGTTATTACTTGAACACAATCCTCTTGTATGTCAACCATATACTATTCAAAATTACATTAATAACCTTAGATTTTTGTATAACAATTAAATTACAAATAAAATAATAAAAATTATTGTTAAAAAATTAAATAATTAATTACCATACTTCAGGGCATAAATCCCAACAATTGAGACATGATGGTCATGTTGATTGGAAACCTAAATGATGCTGAGATGCGATGATGCGTTGAGAGACCTTGGTTTCGTGTAGAAACAAGGTCGAAACGAATGACTTGGCCTAGTGCAGAGGCAAGTTGGTCGAGTTGCAGATGTTTGAACATAACATGCATAGGCGGCGTGTGTAGCCGAACAAGTTTGGATTGTGCATAAGTTGTGTTTGGTTGGTAAAGACAAATCTCATCCAAAGCCCGACGAAGCCATAAAGCTAGACGAAAAATGAATACGAAGTTTGGGTTCTTCTCAAGACTTGTCATGAGCATGTCAAGATCAACCGTAAATGTTATCAACTTAAAAAAATAATAAAATAATAAATTTGAAAAATGTTATTTTCACTCGTGAATAACTTGCATTTTGTTCAAAGGATACAAGATTATTCCTTGTTCCAATGAAGGGTGGCCAACTTTAATCCATTCATAAACTTTAAGAACATATTTTTATTCTTATTTTCTTAAATATGAAAACAAATATAATTGTAATGATTTGAAATGCATCGTTAAATTAAATACAAAATGAATTTTTTAAAAAATTAAATTTGTAGTTTAAGGAAAAAGAGAATATTTGAATACTAAATTAATAAATAGGATTATTTCAGATTCTTTTCTTCATATTTTTCCCAACAGCATATTATAATTAAAGAAGTTATTGAGATTATTATTTTTTTTTTTTAAAGAATAATTTGATCTTCTATTATAATTTTCTAATATCCCACAATATAAATCAATTACAAAGACAAGGCTTTTCAATATATTTCATATTTTATTTGGATTTTCATTTTCTTAGCTACCAAAACAATATGTCAAATTTTCCTCGCTTTGGCCTCTCACGACAACGTCCTTCCATGGCGGCGCCGCCAGTTCTCCCTACCACACTGCCTGCTGCAGAACTCAAGCCTGAAACTCAGCCGTTTTATAAGAGGAGCCAGAGTCTTCAACCTGCGGAGAAACCCACGTCACCCATTGCGTCGCCAAAATATGGACCTTCCGTCACACGTGTGCCCAGCCCACCGCCGCCCAAGGACGAACTATCGCCTCCGGTTTCGCCTGCAAAGAAATATCCCGACAGGTTAAGCCAAACATCCCCACTTCAGTCCCCGTCAAGGTCGCTGCGAACATCGCCGCCGCCGCCGCCACCACCTCTCGCTCTGCCGCCTACCCAATTCACAGCCGTTAATGAAACCACCACTCAACCCAGGTATTAAATTACCTAAAAAAGCTTAATAATTAAGCTAAATTAATTTTAATTTCAAACGATTTAGGTTTGAAATTAGAGCAATAAATTGATACAAGATATTTGATTTATTTAAAAAAAAAAAAATTATTTATATGATCGATAACAGAATTCAGCCGGAGGTAGAGAAGAAAAGCATTGTGTACAACAAGACGGTCGAGAAGCTGGTGAAGTCTGATCGGCCATCGGAGTATGGCTCGGGAAAGCCATATGAAAAGCAGAAGGCAGTGGAGTCTATAAACCTCGCCGGACATAACGTAGGCGCAGTCATGGAAATAGATAAGTCGTCGGTCGGCCACCGTTTGGGCGGAGAAACCGTAAGAAAGAACGAAACAGAAGGCGGCGGCCGGGATGGAAATGAGGAGAAGAAAAAGGAGGAGAAGAAAAAGAAGGAAAAGAAAAAGAAGAATGTGCCAATGACCGCATTTATGAACAGCAATTTTCAGAGTGTAAACAATTCGGTTCTGTACGACTCGTCGTGTAGCCACCGTGATCCCGGCCTGCATCTTAAGTTTGCCGATGCGGCGGACGGCGACGGAGCCGCTGTTGATGGGCGTAAGAGTTACAAGGCATAGAGATAATGGCTCGTGAAGTATTTAAGTATAAGAAATAAGCCATTTACTTGGCGTTTAAAAAAAAAAAAAAAGAAGAAAAGCCATTTACTTGGACTCTTATTTAAGGTTATAATCGATATGAATAAAAATATATGACACAAATTCAATATTTATTTCATCTTTGAATGCTATAGTCTTTAATTTCTTAATTTCTATATTCTTTTATAATTCGTTTAAATTTATTATATACTTTTTCGGATATTGAATATTGTATAAATATATATAAACATTCCAAGACTTTACTCATACAAAAACTCTCGTGTTTTATGAAGTTTAACACATTAAGGATAAATTAGAGAAATAGTTTTGAAAAAGTTTGAAGATAAAACCAATGTCATGGGCTCATATAGGTTACTTGAATTTCAAAGGACAGAATCAAACTTTCATTGAGAATAAATTGATGACACTAACCTAAGTTAATCAGGTAAGTGACCTTACAGTTGAAAAGGCCGTTTGGTACATATACGAGCCTGTCTGGTGGGTCCATGTGTGCGTATGTGGGCCGTGTGTAGCGAAGTACTAGACATTCAATTCTACCTAAAACTAAAAAGAGTCAAAGGTCATGTGACAATTTTAAGATATGTTTCAATCATGTTATGTGTGTGATTGCATTGCTAACCCCAACAATGGGTTAACTTACGGAGTATTTCATAAAATACTCAAGTCACGTACTACTCTTATATTTTTCAGGTGAAGGTAAAGCATGTAGATGACGGCAAACGCTGGAAAAGCCATGGAAGTCATGATCTATCATGATAGGATAGTAGCTTTAAGTTTAATTAGTAGTTGATAGATGTTTTATTCCAATTTATTTTATGTTAAAAACTATGTTATCTTTAAAAGTATTTATAATGAGAATCTCCCTATGTGTTTAAAGCAGGCATATAGGGATGTTACTAATTTAGGGTAAGAAAAATTAGGGGCGTTAGACCTAGAGTCGCACTCTCATGCACCATATAATAAGTTGTGTCTATGTATATAATCATTATAAGCCGATTCAATATCCCTTCCATTTTGTATGGGTGAGAATGATCGACAATTATTCAATATCTATACCATTTTTGCACGAATTCAATCGTTCATGAATTGTTCGTAACTACAACTCAGTCATAAGTTCGATTTACCACTATATTTATATCTTATACCTTAAATACAACTAATCATTTAATAAACAATTTGTTTATGATCCAACTATCTCTCAGCGTCATTTTTTCAAAAGAACTTATATACAAATGTTTTATTAAATTTTCAACCTATGACAACATGTCATCTCTTGAAGAAACGACATACTGCCACGTGATAGAGGATGTCATCTCGAACTCCATTCAACAATTTAAAATTATAATATCTAAATAAAAAGTTTAAAACTTATTATATAATAATTTTGTCTTATTTTTTCATAAACTAAACGTAACAATAACAAATATTTCTTTTTGAATTTTATGATAAATAATCTTAAAAAAAACAAATAAGCTAGTAGATTCCTTATGTATTCTCTATGTTTCCACCTCTCAAATTTTGATTCCCTATTTCCTTTGGGAGAAAGAAATGAAAATACATGTGCGGAGGTCATATAATTGGATCCAAACAAAACATATCATTAATTATGGTTGATTTATTATACGAAATGACAACTCAAATTATAATCGTTACTCGAGATTTGTTTAGACAATATTCAGATTTAGGAGCGTGAACAAGAAGGGACCAAAAAGGGTGAAGTTTTGTGAACATATTTAGATTGCTTGAGAATCCATTAAAATAATTATTCTTTGCTTTTGAAGGGTTTTTTTTTTGTTAGTAGCTCTTCTTGAATCTGATACTTCTCTTCATCTTCTTCTCCAATTTTTGTTAGACTATAAATACCCACAAACCTCAAAGCTTTAACCATCTCTTCTTCTCCAATTTTTAAAAAATTTTCAATATTTGTAATGGCAAATCTTCCTCGTTTTGGTCGAACATGGAACCGTTTCTCTTCGCTGCCCCGCCCTGGCACGGCCCCACGGCTTGATGTTCCGCCGCCGGCTGCCACGTCGGAGCCGGAAGTTTATCCATCGGCTCCGCGCACTGCCAATGTTCTTCAAACTTCTCCTATTAAAGAAAGGTCTCCTCGAATCACTTCTCCGGTTAGGAAATATCCCTCGCCTCCTACTTCTCCCAAATATAGGGCGGCTGCCCCTAGCACTTCACCCCGCAAGCCACTATCTCCTCCTCCGACGTATAACCGTTACGACGGAGAACGGCGGAGCAGTGCTTTAGCTTCTCCCAAAACGTTCAAAACTACCTATACCTCTCCGCCACGATCACCGGCGAAGCATAAATATTCCACCTCCACTGTCCAAGCACCACTCTCTCCTCTGGCTCTGCCTAGCTTGGAGAAGAGACATGAACCTGAGCCAGTGGTTCGACCCAGGAGCCCACCGGAGGTTAGTTCAATCACCATTAAAATACCTTAGTTCATCAATTATAATTTATATTTAATTTATTTTTATATACATTCTTCTCATTTTTCTTGATAAGAATATAATATAATAATTTAACCTTTGACTAAAAAATTTATATTTCTTAATTAATAATTGAGCTATACTTTTTTTCTGCCAAAACATGGAGGACTTTAATATGTACATTGTACTTTCTTAATTAGTTAATATATATACGTATATGCATTTTTCGATCTTACAATCCACCTTCTTTGTGATCCAGCATTCTCGCTAACACTCGTTCACTTTTTTAATCGATGTGGGACCCTCCCAATTCATTCCCTTCGAGGCTCAACGTCCTTGCTGGCACATCGCCTCGTGTCTACCCCCTTCCGATCGATGTGGGACTCCTCTCAATCCATCCCTTTCAAGGCCCAGCGTTTTTGCTGGCACACTGCCTTGTGTCCAACCCCTTTGGAGTTTAGCGTCCTTGTTGGCATATCACCAAGAGTGTTTTGTTTTCCGACTCAACCGATGTCGGATCTCACAATCCACTCTCTTTCGGGGCCAGCATCCTCGCTGGCACTCGTTTCCTTCTCTAATCGATGTGGGACCCACCTAATCCACCCCCTTCAAGGCCCAGCATCCTTGTTGGCACTCGTTCCCTTCTCTAATCGATGTGGGACCCTCTCAATCCACACCCTTCGAGGCTCAGTGTCTTTGTTGGCACACTGCCTCGTGTCGACCCCCCTTCAGGGTTCAGCCTCCTCGTTGGCACATAGCTCGGTATGTGTCTCTGATACCAACTGTATCAGTCCAAACCTACCGCTAGCACATACTGTCTTATGTCTTATTGAGAGGTTTCCACACTCTTATAGAGAATATTTTGTTCTCCTTTCTAATTGTTGTGGGATCTCACCAAAAAAAAAAAAAAAAACTTTTACTCGTCTTAGTGTTATGATCTTATATTGTTAAACAGGTCCAACAGAAATCCGTCCTTTACCAGAAGACTACCAGCGAGAAGCCTGCGAAAACCGACCATCGAGCATCGGAGTACAGCTCAGGCAAACCCCAGCAGAAACAAACGCATCAGCAGCAAAGTGATGTAATAAACATCAAAGGAGAGAACGTAGGCGCCGTCATGCACATCACTCAATCATCTGATGCCACAGAAACCCACAAGAAAAAGCCAACCGTAAGCTACAGCAGCGAAAACGAGAAAGATTCAAACAAATCAAGCTCCAACATGCCTGGAAAATCGTTCATGAACAGCAATTTTCAAGGTGTCAACAACTCCATTCTCTACAATTCGTCTTTGAGCCACCGTGATCCAGGCCTGCACCTTGCTTTCACCAAGAAGCCCACCCATGCCGATTCTGTTCATGATTCGAGGCACTGAATGGACCGACCTCATCATTACCACTCTCTTATTTGGTGTCATATGCTAAAATAATTATGAAATAAAGCAACGATATTATAATAATTAAAGCATTTTATATTCATATTCACCATTCATATGGGATGTATTTTCAAATGGTTTTAACCATTTGGAAAAAAAAAAAAAGAGTGATTAATAATAAAACCTATTTTCAGATTATTCTATCCATTCAAACCATTATTACATTAAATGTTATTTTTTTTTAGTTTCCTAACCTCTATAACTCCCTCAAAGAGCTCATTTCCTCACCGATTTCAATACTGACCCTATTATTACGTGAATTGTGGCCTATTAAGAAAATTTCAGAATTTTTAGAACCCTCTCCGGCAAGTAATTCGAGCTCGGGAAGACACGCATCAACCAAATAAGTAGCCATTTGGATTTTCATGAGCCGTACTTGTAGGAACTGCTTGGAATAAACATGCATGCTGCCAAATTGATATATCTAGCTAGCGCGCTGAACCTAGTATATTAGTATGAAAGCTATGGAAATGAATTCATTAAGGAAATCAATGGAATCTTGATATGAACGATTATGAAATCTGTTTAGATTGAGATTGTGATAATGTATGTATGCATGAGGAGGAAGGGAAATTTGTGAAATATGCTCTAGGGGTGAAGATGGACGTTATCTTTCTGTTGAGCATGTTTGTTAATATTGCATGAACTGCTACGTGTTAACTCGAGTGCATGATTGCTTGTGTTATCTTTCTTGTTGAATAGTAAGAAGATATGAGCTTAGACTAGGGTGTTTAAGACTAATTAGGCTAGACAAAACTCTAGAATGGGATACCTCTAGAATATTGTGCATTTAGGCCCGCGAAACGATTACCAGCACACCCAGACCCTAGTATGCCAGACCACAATAGGTTTGTGAGACCTTGCGCGAGAATTCTAGAGATGAATGAATCCAAGTCTAAGCCACCAAGATCTCCCTTGGAAAGAACTAGTAGGACACCACGGTATCTGTAGACAACTGAGGTAGCTACCAGACTTGAGCAATGTGGATAGTTTCGCCAGAACCTCCACTTCCCTCTCTGCTATGATACTATACCGTTGAGACAGAACCCTAGTACTTATATCATTGAGCTAGGCAGAGCCAGACAAGGAAGTGTGGTCTGTGCCCCAACCCAGTGGTGATAGCTAAGGGGTCTTCTAAAGAATACCCTTGAGTCGTAGAAATCCATCCTTGAGCGGGGGAGTGTGGAACCACGTAGGGTGACTTAGTAACAAACAGAGGATCGCAACCCTCAATTTTAGTGGATGTATGGTCCCGTGGGAGGGTTGTCAGCTAACTTTCACAGATGATATTCAAAGAGAGTTACTTATTCAGATCCACCCTACTATCTCCTCAGTTTTACTTGTGAGGTCGTGCATCACCTCATGACACTAATCAACCACTGTACAAGATGGACAAACCTCCTAAATTGGAGAAAAAAGAGTTGCAGTTTAGTTCGCACTCCCTAGAACTCCAAGACAAAGCCGTGGATACCTATCATTTTAAAAGTAATAATAAAGATTCTAAAACTTCTAAAAAAAAGTATATTCTTGAATGTTTAAGTGAAATAACATACAAACAATTTTCATTCCTATTCATAATCACTTCGAATCGTTTTAAGACATTTCTTAAACAAAATATAAAGTTCAACAATAAATTTTAATTATTGACTCGGAATTTTATTTGGAAGCATGTATGCATATTCTTCCGGACCATATTTACTCGAACCAATTTAATTCAAGCATTTAAAATGAAAAAAATACGAAATATAAACAAGATTAAAAAAAAGAAAATTAGGAGATTTTGAAAATCCATATTTCTAGAAGGGTATCAAATATTTGCTCATGGTAAAAAAAAAAAAAAAAAAAAAGGTATGAGAGAATTATTCCCACGTCTCTCTCTTAAAAACCTTTCACCAAATGAAAAGAACCAAACTTTGTAAATTCATACCCCTTTCTATTTCCTTAATCCAAACGCCCTATAAATACCCACAAAATAACACACATATCTTATTCATCATTCTTCCATTTTAACTTCTCCTTTCATCATGTCATCTCTACCACCTGGGCAACGTTACTTTTCTCTTCCACGTCCTACTCCGACCAGTGCCTTGTCTCAAATTCCACCGCCCGCTGTTGCTGCCGCCGCCCCCATCCCGAAGCCTGCAAAATCTAGTCACCATCAGCTGAGCAAGACCATGAACATTAGAGGTGAAAGTGTTGGCGTTGTGATGCGTATTAATGAATCATGTGAAGGGATGGAAATAATGAAGAACATGAAGAAGAAGAAAGGAAGTGAAGGAAATTATGATGATGGAAAGAAGAAAATTATGATCATGGCTATGAATGGGAATTTTCAAGGTGTTAATAACTCGCTTTTGTTCAACTCTTCCTTCACTCAGGGTGATGCTGGCCTGCATTTTACGATATCTAAACACATTTCGATCTAGAATTATTCATTACTATAGTAATATTCGAAATGAAGTGTGTTATAGTTGGAAAAATAAAAGATCTTGTTGATTTTTCGGCTCGATTTAGCTCGAGTTGGCTTGATTAGCACGTTTTAATTATTCATTACTCCATAATCATTGTATGTATCTTGTTAAGACAGTTTCAGGCTAGCACAAGTATAAGTTAGTAAGGTTGGCTTAGACCGATCAAGTAAAAGCCTTTATTGTTGGCCTGGCTGGATGATTTTTTCGTCATATGAACAACGCATGCTCTGTGGTCCTTGCACATCATATTTTTATAATTGTTTGACCTATGCAGTGTGCACGTTCATGCTATGTTACAAGTTATATTATAATATACGAACCTTCATAAGCCACGTCAAAACTATGTTCACTCTATGTCTATGATGCATTAGTAAGCCAGGAATGTAATCATGAAAGATATGACAAGTATTATGGATGCATTAGTAAGCCAGGAATGTAATCATGAAAGATATGGCAAGTATTATGGATGCATGTACGCTATGTCATGAAAATGATGGAGTTATATTGGGATACTTCTCCGTTATGATTAGTATGGACAAGTACAATATGATATCTATGGACCCCATGATATTATGCAGGCTCCTTTCCCTCCATGGTTCCGGCTACATGAGCATGGCTAATTGAAGGGCAGACTTAGACCACGTATATGCCCACCTTGTAGGGTCCATGTGTGCGTGCGTATTCTCTGGATAGAGAAATACTACACATCCAATTCTCGTTCGAACTGGAAATTAGAGTTCAAGAGTTCAAGGCCATGAATGGTGTGTGAAATTAGAGTTCTAGATAGGTTTTATGAGAATGTTTGCTTAATCCACCACACCTAAATGGTGCGTGAAAGTTCTCTATTTATAATAAAATAAATTACAAAGGTATGAAAATAGTAATAAATAGAAGGAAGAATAAATGGAAAGATAGCTAAACGTAAGAAGACAAATATCTAGATATTTGCCTATAATAAAATATCAAATATGATATATATGATAAACTATAATTTAGTACGAAATATCTTTGACCATGTGATTACATTTCCCGACCCCAATCATGAGGTTACTCATGGTTTTAAGGAGAGAGCGTGGTGCAAACCCGGGTCATGGTGAGCCAAAGAAGCACCGTAAAGAATAGAATTGTTGACGCCCTGAACATTGCTGTTCAAATAAGTGCTTTCGCCCTTCTGGTCCTTGCACCCTTCCTTGTTTTGATCCTTTGCCTTCCTGTTTAATGTTCTTCTAAATCTCTCTTTCTTCTCTATCATATCTCCCTCTTCCCCTTTTAACTCGAAGATTTCCATTACTGCCCCATGATTTTCTCCCGCAATCTTTATTGTATTTGGCTCATGCTTGTGGGATGTCATCGTCGTTTTGCTCGACTCGATGCGACGATCCGAATCAGTCACTTTCTTTGTGGCTTTTCCGACCACCGCTTTAGGCTCGGTTTCAGGTGATCTGTGTCAAGAATATGAGTAAATGACTAAATATATTAGAGTTTGTCAACTTAATTAAGCGTTTGAATTTAATAATATATTAACGGCTTGCTGAGCTAATATTGTCATCTTTGAGTTTTCCCTTTTGGACTTCTCTGTAAGGTTTTTTAAAACGCGAATGTCACGGAAAGGTTCCACTTTTTCACACCTTCATAAAGGGTGCTTTGTTCTGGGATCTCACAATCCACCCCTTCATGGCCTAACGTCTTTATTCTCCACCCCAACGGGTATCTCACAATCCATCTCCTTCAAGGCCCAACGTCCTCGCTAGCATTCTTTCTTTCTTTCATCGATGTGGGACCCACCAAATCCATCCCCTTCAGGGCCTAGCGTCCTTGCTAGCACACTGCCTCGTGTCCACCCCTTTGAACCTAGCATCCTTGCTGGCACACCGTTTTATGTCTACTCTCTTCGAGGCCCAGCATCTTTACTGACACACCGCTTTGTGTCCACCCCTTGGGGCCAGCGTCTTTGCTGGCACACCACTTCGTGTCCACCCTCTTCGAAGCTCAGCAGCACATCGCCCGGTGTCTTGCTCTAATACCATTTGTAACGCCCCAAACACATCGCTAGTAAATATTGTCTTCTTGTAGGATTTCCTTTTCAAACTTTACCTCAAGATTTTTAAAACTCTAAGAAGAAATTTCGGCTCTTATAAAAAATGTTTGGTTCTTCCCACCCAACATAATTAACCTAATAACCTAATATGTCATATATCATAACCTATTAGCATAGATGGTAATCAGATCGACATGCAAATTTCTTTTTTTAATATAAACCACGATTGACGTGCAATGAATGGTCCTTAGCATATAGATGATGCCTTAACATGAAGAAGTGTTTGAGTTTAGTGTAACCAACCTGGGTTGAGTAGTAGGTTTATCCTTAAGGTCTTCATCTACAGCCTTCGGTTGTGAGCTCATCACTCCTCCACTTGAACCTCCATACGATGGAGAAGGAGACGGTGAAGCAACCTTCTTCACAGAGTACGTCGGAGAAGCAGCAACGGACTCTCTCTTGGGCGAAAGCGACGGTGAGCGAGCCCGTGGTTCCATCGATGACTCTTTCCTGGTTGAAGGATATCGACCGTCATATTGACCTGAATCTTGTCTTGAATTACTGCCACCATGGATAAAAGGTCGCTTAAAGGAAGAAAGACGAAACATCGAGCGACGAAGACGACCCGCCATCGTGAAAATAAAAAGTGTTTGTTTGGTGAGGGAAGATAATAGAAAAGGAGATATGGGAAAGTTAAGCTCAGAGATGTGTTTTAGGGTTATTTATAAGCAGAGAGGAAGAGGGTTATGAACAAAAAATAAAATAAAATAAAAAAGAAGAAAATGACATTAAAAAGAAAAAGACATTAGAAGAAGTATCAGATTCAAACGATCTTGTTTTGAACGATAGAACAGAAAGAGCTAGAAGGGAGAAGTAGAGCTCAAAGAAAGAGCCGAGATAATAAAAAAAATACTCGAATATAACAATTAAGTAGCAAGGTTATCTTTCGTTGACTAACTAAAACAAGCTCGTAATTCTAATACAAACTATCAATTCACGACGTTGTCAGATCCTTCTAGTACATTTAGCTTCTTAATATTTTTTAATTATGTATTTAGATTTATAATATATAATAAATTAATATTAAAATAACATTTTGGTTTATATATTTTAAAATTTATTTAAATTTAACCTTTTACTTCAAACAGGGATGAAAGAATATTCTTAAACTTTTAAAAGTTTAAATAATACTTTTAAACCTTACAAGTCTAAAAAATACCTTTACCACTGGTCTCCTATGAAAATAATTAATATTTAGTTTTTAAAATATTTTTAACCTTTTATAATATTTTTAAATTTTAAAAAAGTTTTATTAATATATTTTTTAACTTAAAAATATTCTTATTAGTACTACAAAATTTGCTAAAAAGTCTAATATTTATTTTTAAATTTTTTAAAAAATAATTTATCTTAGCCTTACGGGTATAAATTTTAAAAATTAGGCATTTACTTGAATATAATAATAATAATAATAATAAAAGTTAACTTCAATTAATATCAATTTTAAAATGTATGAAAATTATGTTAATAAATTTGAAAATTACATAATATATAAATATATAATGTATTTAAAAATATATTTTTACATATAAAATGAATTAATACAAATATATAAACCATAAAATTTGTAGCTTCAAGGTCAAAATCGGGAATCTTTTTTTGTAAAGACGAAAATAAAACGTTGGATTTGTTTTATTCCCACATCCATGATTTTATGCTTTTATTCTTATTTTCAAAATTAGAATAAATTTATAAAATCAAATACGAATGAAATCAATTAGAGTGGAAATATTATTCTTTTTATTATTTAGTAAGAATACCCCAATCCAAATTAATAATTATATCAATATAAACATTATTTGAGAAAAATTATTAAAAAAAAAATTATTGTATATTTATTTATAAATAAATAGAAAAACGATAAGATAATAAGAAATGTTGTCTCTATTTAGTCCAAAATTTTTTATCTAATATTAACAATAAATTCTGCATGTTCTGTCAAGCAATAGAAACATTGGAAATGTATCGTCGAGCAAGGTCTAAGTCGAATCGTTTAACACGTCGAGACAACCAAGTGCTTGGTGGAAACAGCCCAGAGTCTTCTAAAAAAAGCCTCTACATTATAAATTGATAAGAGATGAGGGACCACATAGGTAACTCAGTAGCTAGCAAGCACGATAGGTCCTTCTCTAGTTTCAAAGTGACTTTATAGGCTCTATGGAAGGGTTTATCGATTAGTAGATGTCATACTATCATATCAAATTTTACGAGGTAACCACTCAACTCTAGATACCAATCATTGACTATTGTGGCCATGCAAGCTGACTAGTTATACACAACCCGATTCTACATTTTCTTTTTCATGTATTCGTTTTTTGTTGATCAAGGAAGGAGTGCGTTTAAAAGCTGTGCGGTCACAGAGAGCGTGAATGTTGGATCTCAATCCCTAGAGAACAACACCTATGTATGCATGATTTTGATTTGTTTTCAAATTATGCAAAATTTTACCCTTTTTTATTTTTATTTTTATTTTCTTTGATTTAATAGTTTAATGAAAATTAGAAAAAATAAAAATAAAAACAATTTAGAGTAAAGGAAAATGAAATAGAATAAGAATATAAAAAGGAAAGTATGAAAAAAGTAAGTAAAATCCAAAATCAACGAGAGAATAAAGGATTACAATTATTCCCTTCCTTACGGGGTTAAATAATCTAATCTAATTTGAATGATTTTGGTTGGATTCTAGCAACCTATTCTAACCTAAGATTAGGAATTTAAATATGAGTATACCCTATGCACGGCCTCTGTTCGCAATTTCGCAGTCTTGTGCATCTTGTCTTTACCTAAAAAATGATGTGGTACACGGCCTGAGTATTTTGAAGAATTCTCAATAAGTGGCCGAGGTCATGCAAATGCAAACACATGCAATCATGCTCTTGGAACCTATCTCTATTCTCGAGGGGTGACCTCTAAGACAAATTGGATGGGTAATACTTCTCTACACACGATCCACACGTGCAAGTATGAATCCCTAAAGGGCTCACACACCCCTAGACCCTCTCTGTTCAAGCTAATCTGTAGCGACGTTCGGAGGCCAGTGAAATTTCTTGTTGTCATACTCCCCATGAACACCCTCATCATCATACTATGCACGTTCGCACTCATCGTCTTTGGGGGAAGTATCCCTATGCTTATGAGGACACAACATACATGAGGTTCTTCAAATTTCCATCTTATCATGTAACGATACACATTCCAAGGAAAAAAAGTGCCGAAAATTGATCCACTCAGACCCCCTTAAACCCTAGGAGTGGCTGCCTCCTTTAGGTAGGAGCGGACGCCAGTGTACGTTGGGGCAAGGAGAGGCAAACGCGCCACTAGAGACGGACGAACGACGACGCTTCCACTGGCGACAGTAGCCAAGCTCCGCGATTAGGGCTGTCGAGGCTTTTGGGCCAGGAAGACGAAGCGGCAAGCGTGGGTCGACCCTCGGCATTCTGCGAGTCGTCTCGGCTAGCGTGCAGCCCGCACCTCGCAGGCCGCGCTCAGACACCACCACTGGGCCTCGTTCCCTTTCGGCCCAAACTGGAGGCACGCCCAGAAATCCTGCGCGGCAGTGTTCTTCGCAGCCGTCAGTTTCAGCTCCATCGGCGGCTCCGTGCACTCCCGCTCGACTAGGTTCGGCTCGGCGACGCGGCTTGACGGCTCGACATCCAAATAGTATACCGATTTCTAGGTTTTCGACCCATCTGGAGCCATCCTAACCCTTGTTTCAACCATCTGAGGTCAGTATAACTCCATTTTGACAAAATAGTTTGCGATAGGGACATACCTTGGTAGCTAGGCATAAGAGCTAGTTGTGAAAGGGCTCTAAGTGTATCATGTTATCTTATAGGAGGTAGTTAGGCGACGGAGTTAGCGTTGTGGGTGACTTCGGCCAAGGCCAAGGAGGTAAGTAACCTTACTGTTGGCGTTAGTTATGTATGTATGTTGGTGCGTGCCCTGTGGCCCTTGCATGCACCATGTGTGTTGTTGATGTATGCTAGGGTAGGTGTTTCTTGCAGTGAAATGCTATGTATGTCATGTTTATGTATGTGATTCTTGTTGTAAAATGCTATGTATGCCATGTTTATGTATATGACGTTTGTGACACGATTTGCTACCCTGTATGTATGAGCTTGATTGACATGTCATGATTGTAATGAGAACCCCGCATGCCATGAATGTGATGACTAGTATGCTACGATATGCTCACTCGATGTTTGACCCAGTTATGCTATGTAATGTGGTGAGGGGTTGGAACGTTGTATGTATAATGCCATGGAGGTAAACCTTAAGAACCTTATGCACGCTATGGTTATGTACCTGGGGCACTCCCCCGCTATGTTACTGATGGTATGGACGCGTATATTCGATATTGTGTTTGTCACAATATCATGTAGGCCCTCTTTTTTCCGTGGCGTCCGGTATTGTATGTCATACATACCCGACCAAGCTAGGCCCAGGGAGTTCGCTTGCGAACTCGCCTGGTGGGCCCACAGTCACACATGTGAGCCATGTGTGGAAAAGTACCATGCATCCACCCTCGCCCGGACAAAGCAAGGGCCTAAAGCCATGGGAAGGAATGGAAAACAGACCCCTCTCTCGAGTTCTTTCTTTTAACACTTGTGCTCATGTAAGTGTATTATGTGCGACATGTATGTGTATTGTGTGCGACGGCTTGTATCCTGATGTATGATTATATGCTTAACCCCAACAGTGGGGCGACTTATTGGGTATTTTATATAATACTCAAGCCATGTGCTACCCATATTTTCAGGTAAGGGTAAGGCTCCCATGTACGGCTGATGGTGGATGCTGTGAAGGCCATGGAAATCTTGAGGAGAGTTTGTAGTGTCGTAGGCGCCTTGTTGGATTCTTTTGGGTTTATAGTTATTGCAATTGTTTACTCTAGTTCCCTGTTGATTTTTTCTAGGCTAGGCTGTCGTTATTGATTTCCCCAGGTATGAACTGCTTATAATAATGAACACATTGTAGTTATTGAGACTATCTTACGTGAACTCCTATTCTGTTGATTATGCAAGTATAAGGTAACGTCGCTAATTAGGTTAGAAAAAATTAGAGGCGTTACATATCATCTCTTCTGACACAACCCTCTAGTCTCATCTCCTTGTTACATTAAGTAACACATGCTCGTTGGATATTTATATTGATATCATTTTCATGCTCTTAGGGTTGTGTCCTATGACACTTATCATCATATAGCATGCTTAATATGGAAAACATCAACATATTAACACAAACAGCATGCAATCGTCATAGTCATCATATTGTCATAAGGTGCATCAAGTATATCAAGCACGTCAATCATCGAAATATATGTTTACGCATATTATATGGCATCATAACTCATTCATCACCATATACTCAAACATCATATTATACTAGTACACGGCATCATATGATCTAACTCATACATCATAAATTGTAACCCATACAATTTCTAGTCTATCCTATAATAAAGTCACTTACTTGGTTGGCATTGACTAAAGTTCTATCTAGCTCCAAATTTGGTTGTTGTCATCTTTCATTCATTTAACAAATTTTTTAATTGGGTCGACCGTATTTAGTTATTTTCCATTGATTCTGATTTTTTTTAGTCTTTCCATAAAAATGGCTATATCATAATAGAAATTTACTTCTTTTTTTTTGCTTTATATGAAAATTAAGCATCGTTCTATACCTACTTTTTTGAGATGAACGTTCTTACCTTTAATGCAAATATACGTGAAAGTTAGCCCTTGCATGTGCCTTGGAAAAATATGACAAATCAACATTTTGGTGGGGAGGACCTCCCTCGAACTTATGGCTCTAAATAGATTTTCAAATCTTTATGAACTAACTTTTTTCGATTGAGATCGACTTCACTCTCTTAATATTTTGCGTTTTGTTTGCTAATGATTTCGTATTAGTTTCATACTCAAAGAAGCTCGAGTCTAAAATTGAATATTATATTTATGATTTCAATATCACAAACTTACCTCAAAAAAATTGATGAATTGACTGATGTTGAAGAATTTGGTTAACTTTGAGAGAACCAATATGTTATTGCAAGATGTATGGCCAAATGTTTGTGCAAGAATTTTGGAAGAGAAGAATTGTGGACAGAAAACAAAGAGAGTGACCCAATAAAATTTAGTCTCTGCCACTCTTTATTTTTGTCCAAAAACTTTTTTCAGGTCCTTTATATCCTCCAAAACCTTTAATCATGTGCTCTATCATTCATAAAGTTACGCATACATGAACGACCATTATTTCTCTCCTTTTTCGATTCATAATTATAGTCAAAATCATCATTAAACTCGTTTCTGAATCAATTGAAAAAAGTGAAACGAGATCGAATGTATAAACTTTGGTTTAAAATGAATAATATCGTAGAAATTAATTAGAATGATACAGAAAAGACAACTCGTTATGTTCGTTATACTTGGTGTTACTCTGGTGTTTAGTGGACGACAACATTGAAGAGAAGGATGGAAGGCTTTTTTCTTTTCTTTTTCCCTTTGGTTGTTAGGGATAGATTAGCTTTTTTGTGTACAATAATAGAAAATGCATTCCAAAGTTGAGGAGTCAACCAAAATGATGCAAAAATGGTGGGGTTTAGTGTTTTGCAATGCAAACTAGGTAAACTACTTTTTTTCATTTATCTTTTGTTGTTCTATTTATATTTACCAATTTCTTTTGACTTTACGGGCATTTATGGGCCCATTAGGTTGATGGCGAAATATAATGGATCAAAAAGAACAATATCTGCTATCGAAGGTTTTGAGATATTAGAGAATACTATCCTCATAGATCAACATAGATCTTTCTAGCATGTTTTTTCTTCAGTCACGTGATTCTTAAAGACGGCTCTCATTTGAATATGGTCTTAGTTTAGTCAAAATTTTGGACAGAGTAAACAGAGCGAGAGCATGGAGAGGGCCACTTCCAAGTGTTTCATGGCTATATATATACCTCATTTACACCACTTTTGATACCCATTCTAACTTGGTTTGACTTCACCTCTCTCACAGCCATGTTCAACTGGGTTCACTCCAACTTCCACTACACCCCTCTTAAAGGTTTGATTTTCCTTTTTTCATACTATTTTTCATAGTATTAGAACCCAAACTAAACTTGAATCTCATATTGTCGTCTATCTAAGTTGAATGGTAAGTTTAACTGCTTTTAAAATTGTGTTAAATAGATGTAATGAGTTTCTAAACTTTAAATCTTAACGTACCTAATAAATCCAGCCAAATAATATAAATCTTAACCTGACTAGGAGTGTTCATAGGTTGAGTTAGGTCGGCAAGGACATTTTTTAGACCCAACCTAATGTATTGAATTGTAAAATTTTCAACCAAAACTAACCTTATTAAACAACGAACCCAATTCAACTGAACCAAAAAAAATTGAGTTGGGTTGGTTCGGGTTGTTCAAAATTAAAAATAAATTTAGTTTTAGAATAGAAGTAAGTTTCTAACTCAATTCAATTCGAATAGTACTAGTTGCTTTGGGTTAGTCGAATTTTTCAGGTTATCAAATTTTTGAACATCCCTAAACCTGACTCAATCTAACTCGTGTAATACATTCCTATTACAACGATGAATTTTTCTGTAAATTGTTAGCTTTGAGGAAGAAAAGTGTATCTATCGAAAAGGAGGCCAAAAGGCAAGGATTATCAAAGCAAGTGGATGAGACGGTTGATGTTCTTGATGATTGGAGGATCAATGGCCGTCGTCTTACCATTTTCTTCATGGGCTTTGACAAATCATCAAAATCCAGAAATTATAAACCCCAATATTTCAATTTGAAGGAGGGAAAGAAAGACAAAATTGACGACAACGACAACGACAACGACAGTTTGAGCCCGTTAATGGCAACGACGTTCCCCAACAACTTCGACGACAATGGTGAGTTTTGTACTGAATTCGACAAGTCCCGAGTTGTCGTGGCCATCGAGCGACATGTCGCTCGACTCCGCCGAAGAGTGACGTTGGCGGATCTGCTCATGACGGATGCCGATGGGAAGGCGAAGCTGGATTTGAAGGAGGATTTGCCGGAAGTTGAGATGGCCGACGGCTCCTGTTTCGCCAAAAAGCCGGAGATGGAGGCGGCGCCACCTGCGACAAATCTCCGGAAAGTAAGCCACTGCCCATCTTACACTCATTTACAATAAATAATATATATTATTATAGTTCATTGTCACACGATTTCCAGTCTCAATTTTTATTTTAAATTTAAAATTTTTTTTTAATATAACCTTACTTTTAAAATGATAATGAAATAAATAGTTGAATATTATATTATCCAAAATCTAAAAATAATTGTGAAAGTTGAACGTGGAAACGTGAAAATTCAACTCAAATTTTAACCCATTTAATTGTTTTTCTCCTAATTCTTATCAAATAAGCTAATGAGGAAAATGACGAGGAGAAAGATTCATACCGAGCGGGACAATGAGCAAATGCTTGGAGAAAAAAAGATTAACTGTAGATCACAAACTAAACCGAAAGGCCTTTGAACAACCAACCTCTCTTCTTCGATTCAAGGTATAATTAAGTACGTTCAAATTTAGGGGTCGTTTGGTAATATTTTTCATTTCTTACTTTTTATTTTTTTCGATTTTTTTTATTAAAAAAAAATTTAGGGTTCATCTTTTCGTCCCAATCCCATGTTATTTTATTTGCTCAAATATCAAAATGTTTGGTCGAATTTGATGAAAATGTTTTAAAACGGTGAAAATTCAATTTTAAGATTTAGACAATAATATGAAAAAGAAATTTATATATATATATATATATATATATATATATAACCAAAATTGCAAATAAATTTAAGAATTTTAAATAATCCTCCTTAAATAAAAATTAATTTGAAGAATATTCATTTCAATATTTAAGAATATTCTTTTTTGGTTGCAGCTGCTTCTCCTTGAGATCCCATCAATGGAGTTCCTTTTTTTGGTCTTTATTTTATTTTATTTTCCCTATTTTAAGGTTGTAAATGAGTCATTTCAAAGCCATGTTTTTCACTTCTCTTAAGCTTTGTGGTATCTCTTTTTATTATTATAATAATTATTATTGTGGATTATCTTGATTCAATAGGATCCTGTCTAATTTTTTAATGGCTTTAAATTATCTTTAAAATTTATTTTAAATTTCAAAATAAATAAATAAATAAATATATATATATATATATATATATATATATATATATATATATATATATATTTATTGTATAAGCTAACTAGTAAAATAAATATAAAGTAGGAAGATTCCGATCTACGACATTAAATAAATAAATTATTATTATTTTATTAGTACAATAAATATAAAACATAAAGATTTAGATCTATTAAAAAATTGAAAAAAAAAATGTCCCAATGTTTGGGAATAAAACAAAAGGTTGCTTTATTTAAAAATATATATATATTTATATTGTTAAAAAGTCGTAGATTGTGTTAAAAATATATATAAACTAACCACGTGCTGCACGTGCTAAACGACACGTGTCCTAAACGACAAATTATATTTTCTTAAATGCCCCTTAATACTATCGCCTTATCAAAACTACCCTTGTAAAGTATACTATTTTTCAATAATTTCGATTAATTTAAAATCCAAGACATTATTGATGCTTGCTTAGAAATAGCTCCAATTGTAGGGGTATATATGAAAATAACTTTAGATACATGATCGAACCTTTATCGAGTTAGATAAGAAATGAAGTTTAAGAGGTAATACAACCTAAATCTCTATTGTTCTCGGTCTTTTTTTTTTTGATGTCATTTGTCTCTTTCGTCCTTCATTATCATGCTCCAACATTTTATTATGTCATCACGTGTACATAAGTCGGTCATATAAACTTGTGGTTGTCTTGTATATGTTCATTTAATCAATCAATTGTGAGTTTTGTGTGGCTTATCTTGAGTGGGTTCGTGTGTAGTTGGTCTAAAGCTCACGATTTTCGACAATAAGGTTTCTCGATCTTTCTCTCTCTCTCTCTTTCATGCATGCGATCAGTGAACTTTGCTTTTTGAGCTAAAACTGGATGTGTAGTACTTCTCTACACATGACCCACGTATACGAACATGGACCCACCAGGTAGGCATATGCGGGCATATACATACCCTTGGACTTGCACTTCAGCTAGCGAACACTCACACTGTCAAAAGCCACAATGGGAAAGGAAGGCACATAGTATTGAGGTGTACACAATATCATATCATACAATCATGGTGAACATAAATGTTGTAAGATACGTATCCATACTAATTAATAACAAATATACAAAAATACATGAGGTCCCAGTAACTTCAAATCATATAATATGCAGATCGTACATTCTTCTTTCATAAACATTTTCATGAACACATTTCTGGCATGACAACATTTCACAGTTTTGAAAACAATCATGCTAACATGTCGTGCATGACATATCAATAGCATATGTTGTAACATAATTCATAAAATACGGCACATTGAGGGGCTACATAGCACATATCATTCTACATCATTCAATTCATCGGACTATTCCTTGGATACTAGATGCCCTTTCTTAAAATTTAATTCTAAGTTAGTAAGTCATATAAACCTAATTTTGTAAAAAAAAATAATTTAAAAAATAACCATATTAACCTTAAAGTCTCCAAAAAAGTTGAAACTAATATAAAAGGGTCCAAGCATATCAAAGCTAAGCCGAATCCATCAAGAAGTCGATCTAGAGCCGTTTGAAAATGTATTCTCCACTTTTTCAATTTAACAAATGTCGGACAATTTTTTTTTTCCGTTTATAATTTTGAGTTATTACAAGTATTACGTTGAACTAAAACCATTTTAAACTTTAAAAAACAAAATTTGAGCATTAATTATATATTTAATACAGTAAAATAATGCAAATATTCAGTCAATTTGTAGGCATCACCTTAACCAATGTCACGTGTAATACAATAATTAAGCCATACATCACGTTTTAATCAAGAATCACGTGGACGAAATTAAAGAAAATATTGGGCTCTTCTTGGCAAAAAGTTACAAAAGCAGGGACTAAAATGAAATTCTCGCAACAAATTCATTGGGCGTTTTTTATCTCCACCAAGCCGGCCAGATAAAAGCCTTGTAAAATGGCTGGTTGTCATTACCAGAAGAAATCGTGCTGATTTGGGTCTTTTCTCCAATTTCCCTTCAACGCTTAATCCGTAAGAAATTCATCTTCTTCCTCATTGCTTCTGTATTTGAATCGTCTGATTTTCTAATTTAATCGATTGCTTCAGTGTGGATTGAGCTTGACTTTTGTTTGCATTTCAGCTGAAATGGATTCGGATCCTAAGGTTTTTGTCTTCGACGAAGTGGCTAAACACAATCACCAGCGGGATTGTTGGCTTATAATCTCTGGAAAGGTCTGATATCATAATCTCTCTTCATTTTTTATCTCCACATCGAAATTTGGTTTTCTCTGAACTCAATCGTAACTGCTACTGGAACTCTAGACTTATATAACAGTAGATAGAGGGATGGGTGATTAAGAAACTGATGATTGTGTATTCTATTATGATTATTGCTCTTTGATATCTCCGCGAGTTAGAACTCGCATCTGACTTACCGTTTGACTTTATGACATTTGATTAGGTTTAACATCGTAGGGAGATGACCAATATGAGATTTGAACTTATTACTAGTAGATATGGTCTGTTTTAGCCCATTATGTATCGCCATTAGCCTCATAGTTTTAAAGCGCGTCTACTAGGAAGAGGTTTCCACACCCTTATAAGAATGCTTCGTTCTCCTCTCCAACTGTGGTGAGATCTCACAATCCACCTCCCTTGAGGGCCTAGCGTCCTTGCTGGCATACCGCCCGGTGTCTAGCTCTAATACCATTTGTAACATCCCAAGCCCACCGCTAGCCGATATTGTTTGTTTTAGCCCGTTACGTATCACCGTCTGCCTCACAATTTTAGAACGCGTCTACTAGGGAGAGGTTTTCACACCCTTATAAGGAACGATTTGTTCCCCTCTTCAACTAAGGTGGGATCTCACAATCCACCTCCCTTTGGGGCTAGCGTCCTCGCTGGGACACCACCTAGTGTCTGGCTCTGATACCATTTATACATCCCAAGCCTACTGCTAGCAGATATTGTCCTTTTTGAGCTTTTCCTTTTGGACTTCCTCTCAAGGTTTTTAAAACGGGTTTGCTAGGGAGAGGTTTCCACACTCCTATAAAAAATGTTTCATTCTCCTTCTCAACTTATCTGAGATCTCACAAGAAGGGTGAGAGACAGGACGTATGGTCTTTGTAGAGTACTTGAACTAGGGGTAAATTGTTTATGGTAGATAGGAAGCTGAATGCACAGAAAAGTCTGCTGCAACTCTAGATTTCTATTAGTTAGGACTATGGAGACTGATATCCTTTATTTCTGGAGCAACTAATATAGATATTGTACTCAAACAGACAGGAACTTATTCCTCTAAGCTCCTATTTCGTGGAAGCAGAATTTAAGGCCTAGAAAGGCCTAGGCTTAGTAGAGAGTAATACTTTGCGGAATCCTTGTTTTAAATTTTAAGCATGGAACGTGAGGATGTTTAGTGGGGATACATCGTCAGCCAAGTTTTATCAGAGCTCTTCATATCAAATTTTTTGGATTCGATCTAACAAGATCTAAAAACTCCAAAAACGATAAGGAATCAACTTAAGGGAAAGTTTTGGAACAGATTAACTAGATGATCAAGATCAAGAGTAAAGAAAACTCGTTTCTAAACTCGTGATTTGAATCACTCCACAAGATAACTTCCCTATTCCTTATATAGTCGTCGTGTTTTACTGCTCTGCCACGAAGTAATTATTGTGCATTCCGATGTTAGGTATATGATGTGACCTCTTTTCTGGAAGAACATCCTGGAGGCGATGAAGTGTTATTATTAGCTGCTGGTATGTTTCAGCTCATATCTCGATTGGTTGTTAAAAATGATTACACCAAGCTATGAATGATTGGAAAAACAATGTTGAGTTTATGCAGAGAAAGATGCAACAGATGATTTTGAAAATGTGGGTCACAGTCTATCTGCAATAGAGCAAATGGAAAAGTATTACATTGGCAATGTTGACATGTCTACGGTCCCAAAGCCGATCGATTATCGACTAGCCGCATCCCAATCGGTAAAAGCAACGACGTCGTCGGCTGAATCTTCAGGATCCTTGCTAACACTACTGCAAATTCTGGTTCCCCTGCTGATTATGGGCGTTGCATTTTATCTGCAATTCTATGGCAAAAAGCAGTAATCATTAGCTTCCTACCAAAAATGCCACGAGATTTTCAATTACTCACTTTATGTTGAAGACATTGATATTACGGGTTTCTCTGCCATTGCCTCTTGCTAATTTCTGAGTAGATAATTTAAAAACAGTTCATTTGTGTCTTGTTCATTCATTATCCTGTTTTCCTTTGTCTTTTGTTCTACAATATTCAACTTTCTGTGCTTGATTTAACACCATTGACTCACCAGACTCGCCAGATATATGAAGTTGAATGAAGATCAATTAATGGGTTGTATCCAAAATGAGTTCCAAGTGAATTACTGTAACACAGCTTTCACTGCTAGCATGTATGATCTTTGTTGAGCTTTTCCTTTCCGGCTTTCTCTCTAGATTTTTAAAACGTGTCCTACTAAAGAGAGATTTTCCTCAAATAGTTCACACCTAGTTCAGTCGAGAACTTCCTCTTTTTTTTTTTTCTTTTTTTTTTGTAGCTTTGGAAATTTTTTTTATGCTACTCTAGGATTGAAAAAACGTCACTTGATGCCACTATCAAACATACTCGAAAACTATTTTGCCTTCTTTTCCATCTAGCATTATCACGAAATGAGCTCTAGCGCCCTATCTTGTTCATTCCTCTCGCATTTACTTGACAAGCTTGACGGTAGCACAAAACAATCCAGCCCGGATTCCCCTAGATGGAAGGGAAAATATGGACAAGTGGAACCAAAGAGAAGCTCCCTTGCTCACGCTACATTAGACCCCTAAATTATGAAGAAGGCGCGCATTGAAGCTCTTCGCTCGATCTCACATTGCTCTATACCAAAATCATACGCCACGGTTTGATGTCACAAGACGAAGCCAAAGCGAGGGCATTTCTAAGCAGGCTTCTGAATCTGGATGCCTAAACGACCTACTGGCTGGCCATTACTACCTATGATCGTGAGTGCGGTGTGCTCGCTGATTGTAAAACCTTTTCCAAGAAAGAAAGTCCAAGAAAAACGAAGGCAGAATGTCAATACCTGTGCAGCCAACGCTTGGTTATCGTTGTTGAGAGCTTGAAAGCGGGAAGCCAGAGTGTTGTAATTAGCAAGTAAAACGCTGTAGTCTCGCTTGTTCTGAAACCATATTGAAACCTGGCGTGGGTGCAACCCCAGCTGCGCGGCGAGCTGCAACTTCTTTGTGGGCTCAAACCTTGACTCTGACTCGAAAATTGATTCGAGTGATTTGATCTGTTCGAACCTTGTTCTGTTTGTGCTCTTCTTTCTCATGGATTCTGGAGGAGAATATTCGTCGTCGTCGTCGTCGTCGTCGTCAGTTTGCATGCTGCTTAAGATCCCAAAACCAGGTGGTACGAGAGTGAATGATTTAATCCAAGACTTGTGGGGGGTCCTTGACAGACCCGAATTTCATTCTCGGCGGGGGATGACCACTATTTTCTTTGTTGTTTCGGAATATTCTATTACCCTATGTATAGGATAAATGGTATCTATGAAAATAAAAATGCTTAGTGAGTAGCTCATTCATTCACTTAATGTATAGGTAAAACGTGTCTATGATAAGCATCTCTATATAATCACTTGAAATCTCAACCTTAGATTATCCAATCATTAGATTCCCCTGACTCTTCCCAATGAATGATCCTCGAAGGTAAGCTTCATCGAACACCTCGAATCATTAGAGTCATGAGGTCTAGCTCTTGGTGAGCCTATCTCGATGAAAAGAACCTTACGATTGAAGAATTCTAGTTATTCTAACCACAGTTTCTTTGCTATCGATTTAATCATGATAAGGTGAGGCAGACGCTACCTCCTCCATCATCTTCCACTAAAACTTATATGACTCATATCTCGTTAGACAATACATAATTAGATAACTGGTTGGCTATTTTCGATTATGATATTTTAATATTAATATTTATATTTGGATTTAGTGTTTAATTTGGCCTCAATATTATTAATTTTATGACAAAAATATTTGGTTCTAGATTTTGTAATTAATTGAGAAAAAAGCAAGAATATTGGGAGGATTAGGATGAGTCACCATTGCAAGGTGCCCCACACATTTATTTTCTTTAATATCCCAAAAGTTTTTTGAAAATAAAAAATAATAATAATAAATTAAGAACGAATCAGATGAGTTGGCAAAGGATAAGTACCCCTTACCTGTCACAAGACCGCCAACGGCATGTCGCCACATGCCCAAGTCAAACTTAGAATCCCGACACGTCATTTTATAATAATTTGTCGATGACGTGGCAAAATATGAGTGGCTGATTTGATGAGACATTGATTAAAATTGGACACGTTGCGGGGCGGGGCCTTGCTTTATGAGCTTCCCTTGAGCGACTACTGTATGCTCGCCACGTGGTGTCTATTCCTACCGTTGATTTTTTAAAAGAAACATTGCACATTTATCAGACGATAACCATCATAATTATTATATTACGAAATCTTATATGAATAACAATGTAACACTGAAATTAAATTAGAAAAAAAAAAAAAACCCTACATATATATATATATTAAAAAAATTTAGGGATAGTCGTAGACTACCCTTCTCGTCCCACATCCCCGATCAGGGACCCAAAATGAATCCCCGATTTGGTCCAATATCTAGTCAAATTGAGAATCCCTCGCCTCGACTTGCCCCCAGATCGTACCTTCTTTAAAAATTATATCATGACATTTCATTTATGTATTTCATGTCTAACATATTATGATGTCTCACCAGACATAAACATGACCGTACTTCAAACAATTTCATCTAACCTAGCTCATAGGTACTTGGTACCCTAAGTTCATAATGGTTGATCATTCCTAAGTTCAGCTCAACCGAAATTCATATTCTTCTATGATATTTCTTATAGGTCAACATAACTTAATTATCCCATCATTAGTTCTAAATCGTGTTAAATATTATTAATCGTCGAGAAATAGTTTATAGAGTCAAAATAGCTAATCAAACACATTTTTATTTAAGAAAAATGTTTTTTTGTTTTATTTTCACTAAAGTCCAATACTGATTAAATAAATAAAGATTATGGATTTATTTTACCAGCTGTTTTAGTAGGCATGAACATGGCTAAGCTTGAGTGGTCAAACTTTAGTGGCTACAAGATTTTTAAAATATATATTTTTGTGGGGTCAATTTTTTATTTATTATTTTCTAATAATTGTCGTTGGACTTGAAAGCATATATTTTAAAATTTTAATTTTATTATATATCTGATTTGGGTATGATTCAATTCAATTATTGTCAATTATTTGCCATATCTAATTATTGATCTTATAATAATAATTTGTTATTATGAAATGAATAATTGAGTATTTAGATTATTATTATATGGCCAATAATTACGTTAGCAAATAACTAATTTGATTGGACAGTCCGTAATATTTATAAATTCTCATTTAAATGGAGAATAAGGAAGAGATCATAAAAAATATTTTTCATTAGATCGAGTAAGAAATTATATATAAAAGTATTTAGAAGGAATATTTTTTTTTCTAAATTAATATAAAAAACGGAGTAAAAACCTTCTCGAGGAACCGAATCTTGCAAATTCCCTGTGAGAATCTTCGCTGTAATTCCATCGAAAAAATAGAAAATTTTGCGATAAATGAAAATTGAAATAACTTTTAACTAAATATTGGAAAAAGAGAAATAAAATAGTGAAATAAATGTTATGAAGGCAAATTTGACATGTGGTTAATTAGGTAGTTGCTGTCAAAAACACTTTTTCAAGATCTTCAAAATAGACTTTTCCTTCTCTTCTTTATTTTTATTATTTTAAAAGTTACGATATCAATCACGATCTGATCTAAACGTTCATATAAATTATATTTATAAAAATGGTGTTTCACGATTATTTTCTATAAATGATTGACGGATGATAGTGCAGCTTTTAAAAAAATATGATTAATTTTAAACAAAATATAAAGGTGAGGAGCACTTTTCAATATATATAATATCGAGATATTAATTAGAATGAACGTTTTTATAATGTAATATTATTGCCAGAGATTTAACTAAGTTAGGTCTACATTTATTAGCATTCTAGTTTAATATTCTACGATCTCGAACAAAAGTAGTTGAAGTGAGATTGAGATCTTGCTTAGGTACGTAGGTAGTACGATGGAATGGTAACTACTAAGACTTTGTGGTAGGATTCAACTTAACCACCATGACCATTATAGATTTAAGAAAGGAACTTGTACTTAGATCGCTATCGTTCCTTTTACTCTTAAAAGCTAGTTAGTCTAAAACGTTGATTTGAATCATAGATTACATAGAGAAAGAGGAAAAAAGGGTAATAAAACCGACCCACGTGCTAAGGGGGAAAGAAAAAAACATCGAAGACTTTAATCTTTTGATTCGAATCATCTACTTAGTCTAAAACGTCTTTTTTATTTTGTAGTTATTTGTGTCTTTATTATTAACGACAGAAATCGGTCAAACTGGGTGTTGTCCCTGTTGAAGCGTGTTGAGATCGTTGAAATGAGATAGATCCACTCCAATCGAACATAAAAGAATTGATCACAATGAAGCGAATATAAATACGGTCCGCATGAGAATCACTTACAATATTATCTTGAACTAGAGATGTTCATAAAGGTATAGAGCTGAGTGTCACCGTAACGCTAATTTCTCTTGACTTAGATGAAGAAATTCAAAGTCGAATAATATTATATTTAAATTGGTAGAATAAATAAAGAAAGTGTTATGTAATTATGTAATAGGGTAAATATAAATTGTAACGTGGAGATGAACTGGCAATGGTGGAAATGGTGTGTTAGTTTGGCCCAACTTTGAATGAGACAGTGGTTGGAAAGCCAGGGTTGACCCTCTGACCAGAAAGACATTAAAAAAGTATGAGAAAGAGCTGGGGCCTTTGTCGGTCATCTCCTCGAACTCCTCAAACGGTTTAAAAAGCTACACAAAATCAATTCTTTGAAGTCTTTCTTAATCATTCGATCTTTAGAATTGTTTGCATTTGGAGGTGGTCTCGATTCACTCGAATATTCATCTTTTACTCACGTATCATTTTTAGCTTTTTTTTCTTAATAACGGGTTTATTGCTCTTGTACTATCGTCCATCTGTTGGATCGAGAATCGAACTTGAGTGGTTAGGTGGTGGGGTTAAAGTCCAACCTTGCCTTTCCACTTCCTCTTCTTATAACCCTTCCAAACACACAACTCTTTCTCACAATTATCCATTCATCTCTCTAGCTCTCTCTTTCCCCTTGAAGAAGAGAGAGAGAAATGGATAATTAGGGTTTTGAAGATCAAAAAAAATGAGAGCTTTTAACTTTTTGCTTTTTCTTTTGAGGGGAATGTTGTCTGGCTCGAGTACACTTCTTTTGATCCATATTTCAATTCATTCTCGATTTCTCGAACGTTAATTTTGGTTCGTTATAGTGTTGTCGGACCAGGCTTCATTCCCCCCAATTGTTTCTCTCATTGTTAGCCGTTCGAGTTTTTTTTTACCCATTGAACAAGGTTAAATTTCTCCTCTTTTTCCTTTTTGGATTTGTGGGTTATGCTTATAATCTAATGTTCTTACTGTTAAATCACCAAGTTTTGATTTTTTTAAACAGTAAGTTTACATGAATGATGAAGTTATTTGAGTGTTCTTCTTGTTTGTTAGTTTATTGTTGTAATTGAGGTATGATGGTGTTTTTGTTGTCAGTCCATAATCATTACACAGATTCTTCTCATCATGCCTTTGAGTATCTCATCTCTCTCTCTTTCATTTCGTTATTCGTTCTCTACTTCGATTTTTTACCTTTCAAGTTTATCGCTAGCAAATATGGTCTTCTTTGAACTTTTTCTTTTGAGCTTCTCTTTAAAAATTTTAAAACGGATTTACTAGGAAGAAGTTTCTACACCTTCCTTTGAAGTCCAACGTCTTTATTGACACTCGTTCTTCTCTCAAATCGACGTGAGATCTTATCAATATAGTTGCTTTTAGTTGTATTTGTTTTTTTATATACATTACAGTCTGAGAAAAAGAATCCCATTTGAAAAAAGAATCGAAATTTGAATCTAACTCATTTCATCACCTTTGAATTGTGCAAGTAAATGCATACATTTGAGTCCTTTGGAAATTGTACTTTTTTAGGCATTGTAATATCCCACACGCACACACAAAGCCTTTGCTTTGTTTATAAAAGGAAATGATTAACCCATAAGTTATGAATTCATTAAGTGCGACCCACATCAATGATCCAAACAAGAAAGACAGAACAAGGTAGCTAGCTTTTGCCCTTTCTTTGTGTTTTTTAATCCAAAACAATCCTAAGCTTGTTAGACATGTAAATGAGCTAGATTTCAACGACCCAACCGCTAAATCTTCATAAAGATTTGATTTTTAGGCAAGAATTTGCGATGGGCACGTTCAGTTGCGCTACGCATTCTCGCTGGACACGTGTTAGTTGTAGGAAGTATGGTTTCAAAAGTGACTTCATTTTGCCAGTTCAGTTTCAACTCCTCACTTTACGCTAGCAGACCCACAGGTCAGGCTGGGATTCTACACTCTTTCTTTCTATGTGGGATGATACCGAAGAGAGAAGGGAATGCATGAGAGGTCCATGTGCGCGTGGGTCATGTGTAAAGAAGTACTATACATCCAAACTTATTGGAAAGTGAGACCAAGGTCATAATGATTATGAAATGATAGGTTCCAACATGATTACATGTAATTGCATTTCCTAATTCAAATAGTGGGACTACTTACTGAGTATTTTTAAATACTCAAGTCACGTGTTACTTTATTTATTATAAGTATAGGTAAGACACTCCTGTGCAAATGATGATGTCGTTGGAACCAAAACTACGATACAGGACATTTTTGTTACTTTGAACTTCATGTTATTTTGTTTCTGCTATTTCATTGATGGTTACTATTATATGAAATGAATTTTTCGAATATTTAAATTCATGAAATATTTTAAATGAATTTTTATGTGTATATTAGAATATTATTAAATAATAAAAAATTCACTTTTGTAGAAAAATAAAGGACAGATGAATTGGTAATATATATATATATATATTTAAATAGGATAGGCAGTGGAACAAAATAAATTTGGAAAGTTAGACTGGACCGTTAGCTGGCCCAACTATCCTGTCTGAAACGATCCAATCAGCCCAAATGGTCCAAACTTGTGAGTTATAGGCTCCCAACTCTCCAACCCTCTAGCGATTGGGTTAGATATTTTTTTGGTTTGACTCAACTCAACTCAACTCAACTCAACTCTGTCCTACTTTTAATAAAATTAAAAATAAAGTTATATATTATAAATTTTAAATTTTATGAGATTTTAGTTAATAATAAACAAATACGTAAGATTTTAAAAATCTAAAAATCTATTAGTAAAAAATAATAATAATTTGGAAAAAAAAATAAACTTCAGATTTTTTGGTTTACACGAGAGGGGGAGGATGGGAGAGTTGACGGTTACAGGAACCTTTTGTCTGGTATCAACTATTGGCTTATCGACTTGTCGTTTTGTCTTCTGCCCTTCATTAAACGACACCTCATTGTCATGTCGGCTCTTTCACTTCTATGGGCCCCACTATTAATCCACGTTGTCTTCCTTCTCCCCACACACGTGTCTTTTCATTTGTTTTGTTGGTATACGACGTCGTCGGATTAAAAAAAATAAAAGGTGAAAATTATAATTCAATGGATTAAAAACAAATACTAATTTAATACGAAAGGACAAGAATATATTTCTTTTAAAAAAAAGTATTATTGAGATAAATATGGAAGGAAATAAATGGATGGCTTTTATTTAATTCACTCCCCATAACCCTAATTTGTAATCCGACGTCGTTTTCAACTGAATCCTTGACCTTTTCCTCTCCGAACAAATTAAAAATCCCCCCTACCTAGCCATTTAATTTCTGATTCAAGAATGGGCGGCGGAGAGAGAGGAGGGCGGCAACCCCCCGCCGCCGTGCCGAGAGGGTGTTTGGCGGTGAAGGTGGGGCAGAGAGGGGAAAAGCAGCAGAGATTTGTGGTGCCGGTGATGTACTTCAACCACCCGCGGTTCATGCAACTGCTGAAAGAGGCGGAGGAGGAGTACGGTTTTGATCAGAAGGGGACTATCACCATTCCTTGCCACGTGGAGGAGTTTAGACACGTGCAGTGCATGATTGACCGGGAAAACTCCTTTCACCGCCGCCATCACCACCACCACCACCTCGGTTGCTTTCGGGTTTCATTCTAAATTCCACACTTTCATTTCTTAAATTATTATTATTATTTGTCTGTAAACTATTCTCTTAAGGAATACATATATCTTAGAATATTTAATTTTTAACAAATTGATATTTATTATTCATAATTTTCGTAAATTAAAGGTGTAATTTACAACCAAAAAAAAAAAAAATTCCAATTTCCTCTTATTTTAGGGGGGAAAATCCAATTTTTTATATATAAAAAGATAAATATTAAGAATTAAAATTATAATAAAAATCCAAAAAGCTGAAGATTTTTTTCAAGAAAATCTGTGTCCAAAAACCAAGTGGAGCTTTAACATCAATTGATTAAACTGTTGGCCCATTTGACATGAAGCCCAGCCCACAACCAAGTTTCTTCAAATTTTCATTTTTCTTTATTTTCAAGAAAATTATATCCTAAAAAACAATTAAAATAATTCAAAAAGGAAAATGAAATTCATGAACAAAAAAAAATTAAATATAAATTTTTATCTTTAATTTACAAATAATTTTTTAGGAAAAAAAAATTAAATGTAGATCTAACCATTGGGTATAGAAGAAATGCAGAAAGATTTATCTCATTAACTAATTAAAAAATAATAATAATAATAATAATAAAAATAAAAAAAAGGTTGTTGGTGGAGTAGCTTGAAAGCAAGTCAAAAGAAAAGAACAAGTGAATGATTCAAACTGGACACCTAATTCTTTCCATTTATTATTATATAAAAGTTTTATGTACTCACTCCAAAATGATAAATGATATATATATTAAAGTTGACTTTACATTTGTGACTTGGAGTAAAGAAGAGTTACACGAATGGACTAATAGCATATCTGAATGAGAGCGATCTTAATGATAAGATGATTAAAAAAAATTTAAAAGAATTAATATAAGCTGCACCTTCTTTTTTCAGTACGTTAATCATAGGAATTAAAGGTTAATTAGAGACTTTTGTGAGATATATGTGAATGAGGGCAAAATATGCTAAAAAAACTGGTGTCCAATTAATTTTATTTTTATTTTTTCTAATTTTACCAAATTAGGAAGAAAATGATGGTTGATAACCAACCCAATGGGTGGGGGTTAGGTTTTAAGTAACATTAACAAATTTGATAAGGAGATTTGTGAAAGGAAGAACAAATAATCATCTATCCATTGAATTTTTCAACCTTATAATTTCCGAACATTTCAAGGATTTTATCATTTTATTTTTTAAATTAAAAATATAACCAACAAAGAAAAAAAAAATCAATAAATTTAAAATATTTTGAAATATTTATTACATTTAATTGGGATAAATTAACAAATATTATTAATATATATATATATATATATATAAAAGTAGAGTAATTAATGTGGGGGCACCGTGTGATCAACATCATGCGGTGGCGGAGAAGTGAGAGAGGTAAGTGTATACCTACCTATACCGTGACATTTCCGGCGGACATCACGGGCCAATTTCATTTTTATTTAATGTCATGTGTCTACTAATTACAACCCTACCCCACTTCTACTTCTTATTATGATGTGTGTATATATATATATATTTCCTTTTATTATAAAAAAAAAACATTTTCTATTAAACATAATTAAAAAAAACATATTTGGGATGAATTTTTTAAAAATAAAAAGAATTAACGGCTAACCAGTACAACTAAATCATATCCTATTTTAAAGATTATTATGAAAATTAAAATATCATTATAACTTGTGAATGTTTAATACTTTAATTTTACAAGATTTTAGTTATTAATATAATATATTGTTGAACACAACCCTCTGTGTAAGACTAGCATACTCTATTAAAACTAATCAAGTCACAAATGTAAAATTCCTAAATTAACTTTTTTTTTTTTTTAGTTAATTTTTTTTAAAAAATAATACTTTTATTGTAATGTAAAATAATAATGAAAGGGTGATAGAAGGACCACAAAAGCCCATGTGCCCATGTGAGTCTCTCTAAGCATAATAACAAACACAATGCAATTCAATTAATGCATAACAAATCCAATTCCTCTTTTACAAAACACTAAACCTTTTTATGCTAATTTCTTTTTTCTAATATCTTATTGTAAATTTAGATGTTAATTCTTGATGCAATATATTTTCCAAAAGTTCCAACCAAATGTGTTCGATTTCATTTTTTTTTTCAAAATTGTGTTCGATTTCATTCACTTAGAAATTGTGGAAGGGAAAGCCATTAATGAGACAGCCAACAGATTGGTACTTGAAATTCCATGGCAGCCAAAAAGAAACAGAGGAAAAGAACATGAATGCAATGATTCAAAGCAAAGGGTCCCAATTCAAAATTCATCACTGCCCTCTCTTCCCTTCCATTTCCACTCTGTAATGTTCCAAAACATAATCACACTCTTCGTATCACTTCCAAATTCCACTGAAACAACCAAATATAACAGAACCCAACAAAAAATTTCATGCACATTATCCCCTTCTTTTCTCCCTTCATTCATCCACCATCATCCTTTTCTTTCTCATAACCCCATAAATTTGTTTCATATCTTCTCAATCTTTACCCTTCATTTGTTTTCAAGCAAGAACCACCCATGACTCGCTTGTTTCGATCCAAATCGTGTGGACATGTCGAAGGGAAGAAATTCAAGCCCCCGCCCCCGCCGCCGAGCTCGTATTACGACAGCGACGACGAGGAAGAAGAAGAGGAGGAGGAGGAGGAGGAGGAAGACGACGACGATTATTATGGAGATGGGGTTGGGGTTAGTGTAAATGAAAATGGGTATGGCTTGGTTTTGAGAAATTCGCTCTCTGATAGCGATGAGGACAAGCAGGAGGAAGCTACAAAGCATAGTAACAATGGCAATCAGTTTCAGATTCTTGACATTTTGGTCACTGCATTGAGGAAATCGTTGGTTACTTGCAGCGTTGAAAGGGATGATGTTTCTTCGATGGATATCAGCTCACCTGTGAATGTCAGGCATGTTTCTCATGTGACGTTCGATAGGTTTAATGGGTTTCTGGGTTTGCCTACGGAGTTCGAGCCTGAGGTGCCAACCAGAGCGCCTAGCGCCAGGTGAGCTCTTTTGTGAAATTGGTTTCTGTCACTGTTCTTCCAACTCGGATTGTTGTTTGAATTGAAACTAAGCGATTATAGCGGCATGATGTTAGGAATCACGAATCTCTTGATATGATATCGTTCATTTTGTTCATTTTGAGCCTTAAACTTTTATGGCTTTACTTTTAATTTTCTGAAAAAGTCTCGTTACGAACCAATTTGTAGGAGGAAATCATGGTTGCCTTGCTTGCATCGATTTGATTCTTTTTCTTTGTGATGAAATCATTTGGGAGATTACTTATTATCCATATTCCTCAATTTCATTCTTGTGATCCAGTGCTAGTGTTTTTGGAGTTTCTGCGAAGTCAATGCAGTGTTCTTATGATGATAGAGGAAATAGTGTGCCAACGATTCTTCTTATGATGCAAAAGCGATTGTATTCAGAGGGAGGTCTAAAAGTAGGTATTGATTGCGTTTTTGTACTGTTTTCTAGCTTGTTGAGACCTTCACTTTGTTCTTGATGACTTCTAATCCTTTTCACCATTGAAGGCAGAAGGGATATTTCGAATAAATGCTGAGAATAGTCGGGAAGAGTTTGTCCGGAACCAACTAAATAGAGGCATAGTGCCACGAGGAATCGATGTTCACTGTTTAGCAGGCTTGATTAAGGTATTCTCATTAACTTTAACTGATACTATCATTGTGAGATCCCACTGTCTGTTAGAAAAGGGACGAAACACTCTTTAAAAGAATGTGAAAACTTCTCTCTAATAGACACGTTTTAAAAACGTGAGACTGACGACGATACATAATGAGCTAAAGTTGACAATATCTACTAGTAGTTGACTTAGACGGTTATATTCTTTTTTTTTTTTTTTTTTTTGCATTGGAACTTTATGTTCCATTTAAGAAGTTTGTTGACTGCCAAAGTTGGAACATTGAGATTTACTTGGCATCTTGTTTTTATCATTTTTGGTGCGATCTTCTAAGAGCTAGTGTTTGTCCCATCTATAGGCATGGCTTAGAGAACTTCCTACAGGAGTGCTTGATACGCTAACCCCAGAACAAGTGATGCAATGCAACACAGAAGAACACTGCATTCAACTTGTTAAACTACTCCCTCCCATGGAGGCTGCCATCCTTGACTGGGCAATCAATTTGATGGCAGATGTGGTGCAACATGAGACGTACAACAAGATGAATGCACGCAACATCGCAATGGTTTTTGCACCGAACATGACCCAGGTGTGTGGTCGACTCATAAGCCTCAATCTATTTAGTTGGTAAATCGTCGTTGTTGGTTGATATGCTTGCAAGAACTCTACCCTTGGAGTAGACGATAATCTCTCTGTTCGGCTAGTAATATCACAAATACGGGTACTCTTACGAACTAACAAGCAGTTCTCTTAATTTGTTGCAGATGGCTGATCCCTTGACTGCATTAATTCATGCTGTACAAGTAATGAACTTGTTAAAAGTCCTTATTCTTAAGATCCTCCAAGGAAGGGAAGAATCAGAGGCCAACCAGCAGTCCTCTCGCTTGGATCCTCCCAACCACAATACTAACACAAAATCTTCAAACGCAACCATTGGTGAATCCTCCACGAAACTGCCAAATGCTATTGTTTCCACTGCAAGCGATAATGCAAGATGTAACAGTTTAGATAGAGCTGACTACACTTATGGAGTTAAGTATGAAAGCTTGGAAGAGAAAGAAGAAGAAGAAGAGCAATACCATTCAGCTTCTGGGAGCACTCCAACCAGATATGGATGTGAAACAAGTGAGTGGCTAAGTTTGAGAAAAGGGGTGAGGAAGCTATGCAGGCACCCTGTATTTCAGCTGAGTAAATCAACTAAGAAGAGTAGAAGTTTAGGAGTTGTAACATGTACGTACTAGGAAAGTGCTGACTGCTAAGGAAGGGTTCACATATTGCATAGGCTTTGCTGGGATTTGTGTAAACAGATGTAATGAAACAGATGAGTGTTTGATTTGAACTGGTTGGAATTCGATAAATGTCAAAAGTTTCTGTAACAAGCGAGTGGTTTAGAGCTCTATAGGAAGGAAAACTAGAAACTACATTTACAGCCTTTTTTTCTCTCGTAATTGTGGAATCATTGTTGAACAACTTTCCATTGCATTCAAAAGTTTGAAGTCAGTTGAAGAACAGACTGCTAGAAAACCTTCAGTAGAAGTATGTTCTAAAATCCTACAGATCCTTCGAAAGTTTGTTTACAAAATGGGATAAAAGTGGAACTGATCTCTACCAGTCCACCACTGCCTCTTCAAACTACGTCTGCCTTCTATGACCAAGTATGGAATTCAACTGCATGCCAAGACTCTAACAACACGAATTACCTAGACATTTTGCTTAAACTAAAACTGAGAACTTTGGGTTCTTCGCTCAATCTACTAATATCACCAGAGCATGGAAGTTCTACCGTACGAAGCACCTACTATTAACAGCCACATGTGAATGTGGAAACAGTCGTCAGGCTACGTTACTTAGTTTCCTCTCCATCGCCACCCCGACCAGCAGCTGAGCTCCCCTGACCATCAGCACCTCCCACATCACCAGAGTCCTGCTTGCCACCTCCACGGGCATCGGTTTGCCCGGAACTTCGAACAGGCCCTCCAGCACCAGCACCCCCAAGGGTCCCCTCGGGATGATGTGGGTGATGCATGCCATTGTTGGCCCCTCCCATAGGTCTTAGTCCCATTTGCCCTTGCATTGCTTGCTGGTGTTGCTGGTGTATCTGCTGTTGTGGATCCTGTAATTGATGAGGGTTTCCGAACTGCAATGGAACTTTTGGAGGGAAAAGTCCTGATTGCTGTGCCATTATAGCTGCCTGAGGGTGCTGCATATAATAACCCCCTTGCTGCATTGCAGGATGTGGAGCCATCTGACCATTCTAACACAGGTAAGAACGACGTACAATACAACATCAATTTAGGGGAAGCAGAGGCCTAATTAATTACCAACCTGTGGAGGCATAGCTGGAGCCTGTGGCTGGGCATCAGCAATTGCAGCTAAATACATCAAATTCTTCTGAAGTTGGGCTTGGTACCTAATTACGAGAATTGTATTAACTCAAGTACAAGCTCATGCACACTACAAGTACATGGGGGACGAAATTGAACTCAAGTAAAATACACGTGGGGAAATCGAAAGCCATGTAAGACAAATAGTTTTAGAAAATACAACACTTTAGCAGTCCATATAAACACAAAGGCACATGATTGCATAACAAAGTATGCAAATGATGTAAACCCATCAAAAATTAAAAAAGATTGTACCGTACTTGACTCAAAATATTCACAAATGTACTACCTTATATCAATTCTGAAGCACATATTTGATCTCATTTTAGATAAGAAACGCATACTTGATCAGAACAAAGACCATTTCATTAATATGTGAAATAGATTGCAAAAGAGAGTTCAGTCTGTGAAATGCAAACTCGATCTAGATACCTAACTAAAAAATGCAGCAATAGAAGCAAGATTTATAGTGTAGAAAGCCAGCACCCAGAGACCCCTCAGCTTATGAATTTCAAGATTCATAATCATTACTTTCAAATAACATGCAAGGTAAATGTGAGATCCCACATCGGTTGGAGAGAACGAAACATTCTTTATAAGGGTATGGAAACCTCTCTCTAGCAGACGCGTTTAAAAAACCTTGAGGGAAAGCCCGAAAGGGAAAGCCCAAAGAGGACAATATCTGTTAGCGGTAGGCTTGGGCTATTACAAATGGTATCAGAACCCGACACCGAACGATGTTCTAGCTAGAGACAAAACCCCAAAGGGGAATGGACACGAGACAGTGTGCCAGAAATGACGCTGGGCCTCGAAGGAGGGTGGATTAGAGTCCCACATCGATTGGAGAAGGGAACAAGTGCCAACAAGGAAGCTAGGCCCCGAAGGGAGGTGGATTGTGAGATACCACATCGATTGAGGAGGAGAATAAAACATTCTTTATAAGGGGCTGGAAACATTTCCCTAGCAGAAGTGTTTTAAAAACCTTGAGGGGAAGCCTGGAAGGGAAAGCCCAAAGAGAATAATATCTGCTAGCGGTGGGCTTGAGCCATTACAGTAAATCAACTACTTATATACATGACACAAACCACTTTGAACTATATGTTTTTAGTACCACAGAAAATCAATGCAACAACTTCATGGACTCCATAAACAAAGGTAGAAACGCATATAAAGAGAATCAAAACCATACACAACAACTTACTGAGCACATTCGTTTAGTTTCCCCAGATTTTGGTTGTCAAGTATGGCCAATATCAACTTTTTGTTCTCATCCAGATACTGCACACAGTAAAAAGTATTAGTTGTTGATAACTTTAACTCAAACATGATAACAAGGATCTGATCTTGAGCACTTAACTAAATCCATATTAGTTTATTCAGTTAAATATATTGATTTTAAATTACCTTGTCGTTATCAATTCTCATTTGAAGACATTAATTCATCATGGCACATTTCAATTAAGAAAGAACAATAACCACTTGCCCTAATTAACAAGAGATGAATAATAATACAAGCTCATAGAAAAAGAAGAATGAGTGAACGGACATATGTTCCCCCCATGTTCCTCTAATGAAAAAAAAAAATCAACTACAAACCTAGAGATTCAGATAGTCTGTGAAAAGGGTTAAAAAATAATTATATAATGGTCTCCAACTACTGCAACATCCGTAAAATAATACTCCCATCAAGGGGCCTACTTTACTTGCTTCTTTCCGTCTGTAAACATCCAGTCATTAAAGGAGTCATTCATGTAAGAGCTATTAACTTATGAAGAACAAAAGCAGTTGCATTTCAAAATCACATCCACGGCGATAAACAGAGCTCCATCAAATCAAACACATCATAAATAAGCGTTTAAGATTTAAAGAAGAAAGAGAAAGAGAAGGAGAATGCCTTTTGAATCTGCTCGGAAGTGATATTGGTGGGGGGAAATGAAGGCATCATCGGCATCATTTGCGGTGGTTGCTGCATCTTTAGCTTTCCTGAATATAAACCCTAGCCCTAACTCTCGGAAAAGAAATTTCCAAAGTCAACAGAGATTGAGAAGAGAGGGCGGAGAAACAGAGGAAGATCGAAAGGCAAGAAGAGAGAAAGAACCTGTTAATCGTTCAAAAGGAAGCTCCTTGAGATCGGATTCGAGGGAGAATCTCCGGTACGGCGCTCGGATGTTCAAAGAAAAGGGAAGGACGGGAGGAAGAAGAAAGAAAAATCCCACAAAAACAAATGGGGAAAAGTGTGAATAGGACAAGAAAATTAAATAATAAAATTACAGAAATTATGTCATAATTTCAATTTTGTGCAATTTAAACTTAATTATTATTGCTTGGATTTTAGGGGTTGCTTGTTCCTTTTAATTAATTAACTAATTCATGTTTATTTACCAAAATTAATATATTTAGATATATATTTAATATAAATAGAAGTTTATTAATGGAATGAAATTTAAAATGGTTAGAACAGCTAATAATATTTTAAATCTAATTAACTAATTAACTTGTGTGAGTCAAAAATGTTATATTGGATGATGCATTGTCTTCCTCGATCGCATCATGACACTTGTCTATTTCAACCCTTACTTGACCGGTTGGGCGTGGACGCCACTTCTGTGTTGCCACCTTATCTGTCTATAGCCCATTTTCTTGTATGGTTTTGATACAAGGAAACGTCTACCACCCATCGTGTTAAGTTTAATAAATTACCTATCATATCATCTTTTTAGATTACCACCCATCGCGAGTTGGAACAATAAACTGTCTGCCTTATGAACATTAACTATTTGTTTACCACCTTTTCAAACTAGAACGATAAGCTACTTGTATATACCATGTAATGACCCAAACCCACCGCTAGTAGATATTGTCCCTGTTAGGGGAAGGTTTTCACACCCTTACAAAGGGTGTTATGTTCTCCTCCCCCAACCAACGTGGGACATCACAATCCACCCCCCTTCGGAGCCCAACATTCTTACTGGCACACCGCCTCGTGTCTATCCTCCTTTAGGGAACAGCGAGAAGGCTGACACATCGTCCGATGTCTGGCTTTGATACCATTTGTAACGTCCCAGACCTACCGCTAGCAGATATTGTCTTCTTTGGGATTTCCCTTTCGAACTTTCCCTCAAGGTTTTAAAACGCACCTGGAGAAGATTTTCACACCCTTATAAAAGGGTGTTTTGTTCTCCTCTCCACCCAATGTGGGACATCACTTCTATTGGTTAGTTCATGATTAGGGGTTAGGCTCTAAACGTTCCTACAAAATACTTAAATGTTACGTGGAATCCAATACTAAGTTCTAGAACCATAACAATGTAGATCTAGAGCTCATAATATTAACCCAAATAGCATAAAAATAGGCTTAGCTATCATTTGTCTAATTTCCCCAATTTTAAGCTCATCATCGGCAGCATCTTCAGCTTCCTGTTAAACTTGAGGATGGCTTCAATCTCTTCCCGCTGGCGGGGGCTCTGCAAATCTCGTCGGAACTTCACTTCCAAAACGCATTGAATTCTTCTCTCATTCCTTCTGAGAAATTCTTCGCTATTGCCGATCAAGGGACGGAGTTGTTAAATCTGGCGTCCGATATCTGGAAGCGACTTTTCGCCCCAAGAAGCAGAAGATCTGCTCCGATTGTTCCGATTATCCAATTAAATAATGGAAGTCATCAATTCCTTCAGGTTCCTTGGCTACTTCATGAATGTTGTCCTACTATGCGGTTCTACTATGCGGTACTGATTCTGCTCATTTTGAATTTTCGGGTTACTGAACTTGAATTCCGATTTCATTTTGAGCGATTAACTTTAAACGAGGCCAATCACCTCAGAATTGAAATTTACGAGCAGTTGAACTTTGTCGTGCATAAGTTAGATATGGAGAGTAGTTGTATTCGCCAGGGTAATAGATTGTTTATTGATGTCACATTTAACTCCTTAAAGATGGTTAATATGGTTATTTATTGTTTTGTAAGCTTGCCTGAAGAAGATCGATATAGTCTTTCAAGGTCTCCTATCTTGTGATTTCTTTCCAAGAAGTTTACGATGACTGAAAGTTCAAAATCTTTTATCTTACCATGTTAAGTAAAATAAATTTCTTTCAGATTAACCTACTTGCCCCCTGCTCCCCGTAAGCTTTACACATTCTTGGAGACAACAATGGATACGCTTGTTTTGCTGCCTAGTTTTATCGAAGTTCTTGATGAAGCTAAGAGTCTCTCTAGTTCTCCTGCCAATCTTGTGATCATTTTTTTAGTTCTTGGTAAGAAGCTCAGCTGGTTTGTAGTTTACGTTTCTATAAAATTGAACTTACCCTTTGATTTTCCAATACTTTTATGTGTTTGCACTTTGATCCAGTTCTTAATTTAGCCTTTGCACTCAGTCTTTTTTGGTTCGTAGTTATGCATGCATCTCCCCTGATGAGCAATCCATTATCAATTGAGGTAATGAACTTGAAGTCTTCACTTGCCTTTTATTTGTCTTTAATGTTCTGCTTTAGATTGGATTATCAATTTCCTTTCCTCAAGATTCCTGCTGCTGATTGTTGTCTTAACCTCACTTATTCCTCACATTCACTGTTTTATTAGTCTTTTCCCACAAGTGCAAGATATCCTTTAGTTGGTGGAATTAGAGTACCTGGATTATTTGCCACAGAGAAGATAAAAATCGTTCTTATAATACATTCTTTCAAACGTGCAATTTGACCATTGTAGTCTCAAATTTAAACAAACCATTATAGCAATTCAGTCGTTAATTATTGAGACCTCAATGCCATATTTAGCTCTTAATGAGCTCGTTCACTATTGCATTTTCGGGTTCACGAGAAGAGAAGAGCAGTTCAATGGAAGTATGACCTAGGCAAGAAAAAAAATTATGAGCAGGTAATACATCTTTGCATATGCCATCTTGTCCTATGAATAGGGAGAAGGAAAAAAAAAAAAAAACACTACAATTTTATTCAGGGATAATATTTGAACTCGATGCCTCTGAATGCCTTTATTGCATCTCTCGTGGAAATTTATCTCCCTATGTGGTATTATGACAGAAGCTAGTCTCATGTTTAGATCGTTCCCAGAGTTTATGCTATATTCTTTTTTTAGTCGTTCTGCACTGAGCTGAGGAGTCATTTCCGAACATGCACCAGTTTTTTCACATATAGCCTTTAATAATCTCATGAAATCTTCTTTTTTTGTTCCTCGTAACTATGCTTAAACATGAAAGGCATTGCGTGTACTGATATTCATGTCTTGGGGGAACCCGAGTTATGTAGTTATTTTATGAACACTGATGCTTTTCTTTTTGAGTGATAATAATTTGTCAGAAAAAAATAAATAAAAAGCTAGTAAGCAACTGAATAAGAAAGTTGTGTACAGGTGATTGCAAATTCTTCTTGATTTAAAATTCCTATTCAGATTTCCAAGACCTTATTTCCATAAACATTAAAGAAAAAAACAAAAATTTCTCATGATATAGTAGTGACATGTAAATCTTGGTGAAATGATGACAACTAGGGCAGGCAGGTCCCCTTGAAACCAACTAGAACTTGCCTTAGAGCAGGCAAGTCTCCCTAGAATTGGTGGGGGTGGAGCCCCAATATCTCAGCCCCCATTTGCCCAAAAAGACAATGTAATGTAATCTTGTTCATCATCTAATTTCAGGTGGTCGATCATTATCCAAGGATGAGACTAAAGAAGAAGTTCTGTCCATGGAAGTGCAGAAACAGGAGATGGAAATAGAGATCAAAATGAAGATGGGAGCGATCATCAAAACAAGACTAAAAGGTACCATCCATTGTTGCTTCTGTGATCTATGAAACCGAACCGCCCACCAACCCATCACGAACCCCCCTGATACACTTACCAAAACTAAAACTAGACATGTCCACACATCCTTAAGATCTCTGTTCTTCTGCTTCTTCTGCTCTCTCTCCCCCTTCATCCCAGCTTCAGTGTCTGCTCCCACCTGCAATTCTCTCGTGTGTGACATAGAATAGGAGGAAAAACTCACAAATGATCCATTAGAAGGAGAAGAAGAAGAAGATAGATCGGAGAGAAAACCCAATTAGCTTAGGAAAAAGACCTGTGCAGTTCTTGAAGATATTAGAGAGAAAATAGAATAAGAAAGTCGCATTGAGTATAACGTCACGCGTGGCTTCCCAAAGTTGGTTTTGTCAATTTGAAGGAATGTAAATCTAAATAAAAGAAGGATTGGCATTCATTGGCTGGGATCGATAATTGCGTAGCTTCTATCTGGGGTAGAGTTTGATTGATTTATTGCCTTAGATGACATTTAGTGCCGCGACACCCACCTGGCCACAATTCCTTTGTTTCTTCATTTTCATAACCTCTTTCATTATTGTTTCTTTCTTCTCTCCTCCCTTCTCATGCAAAACCAACTACAGCTTCTATTCAGAACATTGATCTTTAAAGTATACTCATAAATGAGCCTTTACAAAAGAGGTCTACTCATCATTAATGAAACTAAATGTAACAGCCCAAACTCACCGCTGAAACTAAATGTAACAGCCCAAACTCACCGCTAATATTGTTCGTTTTGACCTGTTACGTATCGTCTCAACCTCACAGTTTTAAGCGTGTCTACTAGAGAGAGGTTTCCACACCCTTATTAGAAATGTTTCATTCCCTTTTCCGATGTGGAATCTCACAATCCACCCCTCTTGGGAGTCTAGCATCCTCGTTAGCACTCCGCTCAGTGTCTGACTCTGATACCATTTGTAACAGCCCAAACTCACTGCTAGTAAATATTGTCTACTTTGGCCTATTACGTATCGTCGTCAGCCTCATGATTTTAAACGCATCTACTAGATAGAGAGAGGTTTCCATATCCTTATAAGGAATGTTTCGCTCTCCTCTCCAAGCAACGTTGGATCTCACACTAAACCTACATCATTATATGTGAAATACACTTTTAGGCTATGACTTTTGAACTTGACAATCAGATTTGAATTTAGTTTCGTTACTTTTTTTAATAACCTATTTAGTTACCAATGTTCATCAGAAACTTTTATATTAGATTGGGGGAAATAGGAGGATTTAATTCAGGAAGTTGATGAAGAAAATAGTAATAGCAGGCTGTTTTAAATTATATATGAAACTCTGTCAAATACATCTGCATAAAAACACATTCATTGCAACTCAGCCATCCCTGGATTGTTAAATAAGTTAACAGCCACTTGGTTTTTACTAATATTTAGAAAAGGAAACAGCCCTACTTTTCCCAAAAAGCCCCCTTTGAGAGAGTCTGAGACACCCAATTAAAACTTGAACAAGGAAAGCCTAAAACACATCCAGACAAGACTGTCCCTTTATGCAGGCATGGAGAAGAACTGATGACAGCTCCTTTATTATACCAAATAAACTTACTAGCCGTGGTAATACAATAATGTTGTGAATGACACAACTGGGTTAGGTTGTTAGTATTATAATATTCCGAAGCTAAGCCTGCAGTTAAGTATGATTATAATCAATCATATTTTACTACTTCAATTGAATTTGAGTTAAGAAATTGGCCCGTTTCCTTCCCGTTTGACATAGTCAAATATAAGATTAGTTTAGTTCCAGAGGCAACCTGTACGACTTAACTAGTTAAAACATATGTCTAAACCAAGAAATTAAAGGTTTGAATCCCTTTATTCTGAAGTCATTTTAGCTCGGGTTGAAACTCAAATTTGATTCGGGTAGATTTTCATTTCATTTGAATAGATTTTTGGATCACATGGTGTGATAATGGAGCTGCCCAAGTAGAACTGTGATCTATGGAAGTGCAGAAAGTAAAGATAAGAACAGACATCATAACAAATATGGGTGCAATCATGAAAACAATGTCTATTTGTTGAATGAAACTGAAACTCCCACCAACCGAACACAAGCCTTCCCCATCATGCTTGCCACTGCCATTGAACCCTAAGTAGCCTTCACAGAATATGCAGATTCTCATTCTCTTCCCTTTCTCCTTCCTTCATTGCTGATTCAGCTTCTTCTCCGCCCCTGCAAATCTCCATGTTTGATCCATCACAAAAAGCTCTTCGGAAGAACATATGACTGAAAGAAAACACTGAGAGATTGGGAGAGAAATATTACTGTAGAGGGTTGAAGGATTTGGCAAGTAATTGTTGACAAAATAGGATACAAACCCGAACATTTTAGGTTAAAAGATCATCATTAGCCCAATAAAATCAAACCGAAAGCTCAATTATGTAGAAGACTGATTAGCTAACTCAATGAGCCCATTATCGAGAAGTTTCTAGATATCTAGATATTTTAAGAATATTCTAGAATAAGACCAATGTGCGGTTTACATTGTATAGCATCTACTATAGATACTCATCTACCTCTCCCAAGTTTTGTAGTAGTGTCTCAAAGAGTGTCTAGTAATCTTTTCTTGATTGGTTAAGAGTGTTTAAGAGTGTAGTTGTATTTAGCCACGAACACTTATTTAAAATTTAAAAGGCTAAGATGATAATTACGAATGTTTTTTTTGTTTATGAATTATATTAAAAAAAAAAATTCTTCCACGAAATGCTCGGGAATCTCAACATCCATATTAAAACATCTTTTGTCTCTCGTAATGGACATAAGACGATGTTTGGATATGTATAAATTGAGTTTTTAATTTATTGAAATAAAAAAAAATATTAAACAAAATAAAATTGCAATATCCCATTATAAGGTTTAAATTTCACTGAAGTCCATGAAACGACAACTTGTATGCCAATCATCATCTTGGTGTATATATATATGTGTGTATTACAAACGTTTAAAATATAGTTTTTCTATAAATCTTAAAATTACGCTTTATGCTTTATTATTAGTTTGAAATTAATTTTCTTTTATTAAATTTGATCAAGTAAATATAATATGAATATCTTTTCAAAATTTATAAAGCCTAACGCTAATAAACTAAAATTATATTTTAACAAGCAATATAATTAGTAGTAAGCAAATTACATAATAGATAATTAGCATAAAATTAAGTGGAAGTTTCTTGAAAATTATTTTTCCTATGAAGTAAAAAAAAAAAAATTTACAAAATATTTTGCCAATATTTCTTGAAAATATTTTCCAACATCCTCACTTTAAATTTTAAATTAGGACCCATTCAACATTTTTTGATTAATACATTGATTTGTAAACATAGAATTTAATTCGAGCTGGAATAGATTTATTATTTTCATACATTTATTATATACCAAATTAAAAGTTATTGGACTTATTCTTCTTCCAAAGAATGAATCTAAGGTCAAAAGAGAATTTTTTCCCATGATTTATACAAGGATAGAGAACATATTCCTTTGTCCTCGTATCTATATGTGTCTGTATATATTAGGGATGTTCATATAGCTATATAGAATTTCTAAACTGAGAATTTCGAGGATTTCTTAAGAGAATTTGATTGTTGTATGGAATTAACCCAAGGGAAAGTATGAAACATATTACCTTGATGATCAAGATCAAAAGTAAAGAAAACTCGTTTCTAAACTCGTGATTCGAATCACTCCACAAGAGGTTTGATCAATACCACTTGAATGACTCTAGCATGCAAATTCTAAACCTAAGAATTTGCAGAATTTGCCTCTTAACAAAGCTAAAAAAAATAGAAATTATATATTTTTTTTAATTCCAAAACGTGATGTCTCTTATCAAAGAAAAGGAGGCTTTATATAGCCTTTACAACATGAATGTATATGACAGATAACTCCCAAATTAAATTGACTAGTAAATAAGAAATACCCTAACATCCCTCTTGAAATGGCTCGTTAATGGTGGAATATGGTAATCTAGGTAGGTTACACTATAACCTTAACAAAAACAAACAAATATTTAAATTGTAATTAAACATTGCAATAAATGAAATGGGCTGATTAGTCCTCATTTTACTAGTTTCATAAATTTAGCTGAGTTCATTAAATACAATTTAAATGCATTTAATGCATATATTTCTTGAAGCTCAACTTTGCACAATATATAAGGGAGGTCTTTAACGTTTTCTAGAATTTTCTTCAATAAGCTCACCGAATATAAATGTACCAAATTTGTTGTAGCTTCCTGGCTCTCCTCTTTAATGGGTCCTTCAAGTACGAAAATTCATTGGTGTGGTTTATATCAAATCTCTACCATGATCCTGAAATGATGAAAACTTTGAGGAGGATAAGAAAGAATGGGTGGCAGGGGTAGAAAGAAGGGGTTCATCCTGACTGGATAAGAACATGAATTGGACAAGGTTTTGATTCTTGTTGAATAAACTTGGACCATTGGACTTGACCAAGCGTTGAAAGCATGCATTGTTTTCTGTTGGGTAATTCTTCAAATGAATACAACACAATTGTCCGTTTGTAAATGATTACAAAAACAAACAATGAACAAATTGATGGCGAAGATCTGGACATTAGACATGAAAGAAGCTCAACCGCGAAGCATCCTCTCCTACGCTCCAAAATTCCAATGGCAACGGGTGAGCCTCTGTTCCTTATCCTATAGGGGCTTCCTTCTCTTGCCGCGTCTGTTTCGCCACATTTCCAAATTCCACCCTTCCTTTTCTGTAATCAAAACAAACCAATTTGTTGAGCTTTTCCCATTTCCTTCGTTGCTACACTAAGATCTTCAACCCTAAGGGTTCATCAAATTTTGGGGTGTTTCTGTTTTATTCCTTTTGTGGATCTCTGGTGGAGAATGAGCGTGAAAACCCCGGCGACGAGGACTCGCGTTGGCAAGTACGAGCTCGGTAAAACCCTTGGCGAGGGCTCTTTTGCGAAGGTCAAGTTCGCCAAGAACATTGAGAATGGTGATTGTGTCGCCATCAAGATTCTTGATCGTGAACAAGTCCTTCGACACAAGATGGTCGAACAGGTAAACTGGTTTTCTTCGTTTTCTGGGATTTTTTTCTTTTGTTATTTGTTGTTAATCTAGATTTGTTGGCAGATTAAAAGAGAGATATCGACTCTGAAAGTGATTAAGCATCCAAATGTTGTTCAGATATATGAGGTACAATGTTCAATCTTCCCTGATTCTGTTTCCTTGTGAGGGAATAGGTTGAAAGTAGACTGATCACCTATCTTTGATTTAAATCCCATAAGTTTTTCGAGGAACGAAATGTAGTAAGGTTAGACCGTTGTCTCATAGATTTTAGTCGAGATACATGCAAGTCGGCTCGATAATATATGAGATTGTAGTAGTATAATCATTATGATGAACGATTCCTTTTCTACCAATTCACTAAGCCATTGAAGTAAGGATAAAGCTAATTTGAGAAGGTTCTTGGGATGCATGTGTTTTAATTCTTCTGTTCTTGTTGATAGGTTATGGCAAGCAAATCGAAAATCTACATTGTTCTTGAGTTTGTAGAGGGAGGCGAGCTCTTTGACAAAATTGTAAGACATTGTTTATCAGATTCATATTTGCATTTTAAATCTGTTCTGTCTTGTTTCTTATCTAATTTACATGTATAATAATCTCTCCTAGCCAAAGAGAAGGCTTAAAGAGGATCATATTTCTATTTATAGGCTACAAAGGGAAGGCTTAAAGAGGACGAGGCAAGGAAATATTTCCATCAACTTATTAATGCTGTAGATTACTGCCATAGTAGAGGCGTGTACCATCGAGATTTGAAGGTTTTAAAAAGATTTTCGAATTTCCTCGAAACTTTACTTAGTGTTTGCAATTAGATCAGTGGGGTTTAGTTTACTGCACTGTCTGCTTCTGCAGCCTGAAAATCTTCTTCTCGACTCGCATGGTGTTCTTAAAGTATCAGATTTCGGATTGAGTGCATTCTCGCAGCAAGTTCATGTGAGTATTACTCGTATTCTGGCAGAGATTCTTTCATGATTGATTTTGTCCAGTGTTCTTCCTTCATTTTGTTGTTCTCCAATTGCTTATAAAACTTCTCATTCGAACTTTGGTTTCCTTATCTTAGTGTTGGTTAGGAGATGGTTGAAGCTTCTTCCGTTGAATCTTTCTTTGACAAAAATATTGTAGTACATAGATCGAGATTGCTGCTTTCTTTTCGTATCGGATTTCTGTCCTTTAGGTGTCTGTTTCATATAATATCAAGGGATCACCAACACTATTATTGCAGGGGGATGGTCTTCTTCACACTGCCTGTGGGACTCCAAACTATGTAGCGCCCGAGGTGCGCATACATACTTCTTACTTCCTTTTTTTCAGTGGGAGGATTTTTGTATTTCGATATTCGAGTAAAGATGGTTAATCACAAACCACCTTGAGTTAGCAATGGCCGAGTTAAAATGCTTAGAATGAATGAGTTCTAGTCACGAATGCTTAGAATGAATGAGTTACCTTCACCACTAAATGTAGTAGAGTCAGATTGTTGTCTTGTAAGAATAGTTGAGGTATATAACTAAAATAAAATAACGATTGTTCGTTATACTTCTGCAAAATGTGCGCTAAGTTTTTGCCTTTGATTTTGATATACTATATCAGGTCTTCCATGATAAAGGTTATGATGGTCAATCATCTGATGTTTGGTCATGTGGGGTTATTCTCTTCGTTCTTATGGCTGGCTTCTTGCCTTTCAGCGAGTCAAATCTAACGCATTTGTATCGAAAAGTTAGTTTTTATCTTGTTTTGTTTTTACTATTTATACAGACTGGGACTGTTCTCAAATTATATTTGATATGAATTTCAGATTTCCAGGGCTGATTTCTGCTTTCCGTCGTGGTTCTCAAATGGTGCTAGAAAACTAGTTCGTCGCATTCTCGATCCAAACCCTCTTACTGTAAGTTTATAACTCCTATTTTGATTTACTCTCTTGAAGTTTGATCCTCCGTAAAGTCTCAAAAATTTTCTTTTCGTTCTGTTACTTCAGCGAATAACGATAGCCGAAATTCAACAAGATGAATGGTTCAAGAAGGGCTACACACCCACCCACTTTGAAGTGGAAGAGGATATAACTCTCGATGATGTCGATGCTGCTTTTAGCAGCTCGAGGGTGAGGATTTTATCACAAAACAGAGGCTTTGAGCCAGAGATTAATGTGATGGAAATGAGAGGAAAGATGAAGTTCCCTATTAAGTTGTTTTGTTAATTTTTTTTATAAAAATTCCAGGAACATCTTTTGACCGAAAAGAAAGAGAAACCGGTGTCGATGAATGCTTTTGAGCTTATCTCTAGGTCTCCGGGTTTCAGTCTTGAAAATCTATTTGAGAAGCAGAAGGTACTTATTCAGTTGTATTGTAATAATTCTGTATATTTAGTTAATTGATATCACATGGATCAAGTTAAATATTTTCAGGCTGTTGCAAAGAGAGAAACCCAGTTTACTTCACAGAGCCCTGCAAACGAGATCATGTCGAAGATCGAAGAAACTGCAAAACCTATGGGGTTCAATATTAAAAAACGGGACTACAAGGTAACCATTTATTGACAGCTTGTGAAAGATATCTTTGTTTCTGAGATGAGTTTTGTTAGAACTCTTGTAACGAGATATGATATCACTGCAGATGAAGCTGCAAGGTGACAAGACTGGGAGGAAAGGACACCTCTCCATAGCTACTGAGGTAAAAACATTATTCCTGGCTAACATTATTAATTAGTTTCGTATTCTCATGTACCGAACTCGTTTCAATGCCTTTGTCAAAAGCATGCATCTAGAGACTTTTAATTCTGAATAAATATATGTGAGATTCTACGTCGATTGGAGAGGAGAATGAGTGCCAGCAAGGACGCTGAGCCTCAAAAGGGGTGGATTGTGAGATCCTATATTGGTTGGAGAGAGGTTACTGAACATTCTTTATAAGGGTGTGGAAACGTCTCTCTAGCATAGGACACTATCTATTGGCGGTGGGATATAACTTGGCTTCACCGTCATCAGCCACCATCTGTGATTAGAATGAAAAAGGATTGAAACTATTTACTCGGTTCACAAATTTCCCTCAAATAGCTTCATTTGAAGTTCAATGGCTTTCTTTCAACATCTGAGGCCAAATATCTTTGCCCTTTGCCCTTTGAACTCCAGGTGTTCGAGGTGGCTCCTTCCTTGCATATGGTGGAGCTCCGAAAAACTGGTGGCGATACGCTCGAGTTTATCAAGGCATGTTACCAGTATTCTTATTGAAACTCAGAACTAAATTCATTATTTCAGAGCTAAATTGTACAATCTCATATACTAACGTGCTTTTGCATTTCCATACGACAGTTCTACAAAAGCTTCTCATCAGGATTAAAAGATATAATGTGGAGAACTGATGGAAATACTGTAGAAGGGAGCTAATATCTCTCTCGCTATCCTCTTCATAATGCTGTTATGAAGTTGATACCTGAGATGCTTTGCAGGTATCACATCGAAACTCGTCATCAATTACAAACGTTAAAAATATAATCCTAAGAAAATCTCTACTTTTTCCCCCTAAGAAATCAATAAACACAGAGTAATTGCACAAATAGTTAACGTTTCTGAAATAAGAAAAGTGAGCTGATTCAAGTGCACTTTTGTTTTGTTTAACCAGAAATTGCATCGGAGAGGAACATGATATCAAAATCTCATATCTATGGCATGGTTACCCATTAGACAGGAAAAAAAAAAAAAAAAAATAGAGATTTTCTGAAGCATTTGATTCTACTTCGTTCTCTATTTTCAGTTAACAATATCAATAATATGTTGATGCAAGTCATCTGTTATACTCATAGAATATGTATGATGTTTCATCATGGAACATATCAATAGAAAAATTAATTAGAAGAGTAATTGAATGAGCACGTAATGTTGTAAGATGGCTAAGAGAATGTCATTTTGTTGATCTGTATGAGCTTATGGTGCTTTTGGAGAGAGCTATTTTTATATGACTCCAAGTATACTTTATTTCTATATTTTAGGGTTTAGGGTACATTCAAATGAAATCTTCAATTACTGGAACAAGTTGTATAAAAATATCAAACTGCACTAATTTCAACAATGTACAAATAACTTCAACTTAATTAAAGAACTGTTTGTGAAGAGAAAGCAGTAAAAGAAAGTGATATAGAAAGGTTGTAAAGAACAGCAGTGAATTCAAGTCCACGATCGATCATTCATCGAAGGGGGAAGGCAAGGTTGTCGGGCTTAGCTTCATTTTCTATGTCTGCACGTTCTTTTCCAGCAAGGGCTACTAGGTAGAACTATCATTATTTGTGAGATCTCATATCAGTTGGAGAGGAGAACGAAATATTCTTTATAAGGGTGTGGAAACCTCTCCCTAGGAGACATGTTTTAAGAACTTTAGAGGGATGTCTGGAAGGGAAAAATCAAAGAAGACAATATCTGCTACCGGCGAGCTTGGGCTGTTACAAATACTAAACAGTCAAACATCGGGCGATGTGCCAGCAAGGAGGTTGAGCCCTGAAGGGGGGTGAACACGAAGCGGTGTGCCAACAAGGACGTTGGGCCCCTAAGAGGTATGGATTGGGGGGTCTCATATCAATTGGAGAAGGGAACAAGTGCCCGCATCCTCGCTGGACTCTGAATGCAACTTAAACTGCACAGAATTGCTAAGAAACTTAGCTCTAAGCTGAAAGAAAAGTAATATGTTCTTTTACTATATTTTACAAGTCTATTTTACAAAAACAACGTCCCAACTTTATATAGTCTCAAAATGAAAGTTTTGACCTTCCATGATGTATTTCAAGAAACATTCATACTTTATGAACATAATTAGTTGTTATGTAAATGTAACCGAAAAAGTAAATAAAAAGTCTTACACTAATGAAACACTACTAAAAAAATTATTCTATGTAGCAATCCTTACATTTCCTACTATTGGTGGGATGACAAAAAAAATTATTCTATGTAGCAATCCTTACATTTCCTACTATTGGTGGGATGACAGCTAGTTTTAGTATGTTGGGGTATATCATTATTGCCGTACCTAATGCCTACATCTCACATTTGCGGGTAAAAGAGTAATTGAACAAACATTGAATACGACAGTCCCTGAGGGTTCATAGGTAGCTGAATATTTATTCGATAAGGGCTTATTCAATCTAATCGTACCATGTAATCCTTTAAAAAATGTTTTGAGTTAGTTATTTCAGCTCCACTCTTTCGTTCCCTCGAATCAAAATTCAATCAAGTAAAGCCTTACTTAAAACTTCAAAAATGAATTATTTTTTTTGTGATGAAAGTAGTTATTTAGTTTATAGGAATCAAAGTAAAAATTCGAAGAATGGATTTTTCTTTGGTAACATAAGATTAAATTGTAGAAAGAATCATGTCGAGAAATTTTTTTTTTACCGATATTCCTGATTAGTAATTAGGAAACCCCTATTGAACAAAATAAAAGAGCAAATTATTTCTTCCGCAAAATTTGGTGGGAATAAAATGAATTTTATGCTCCCTTCTTACATTACATATGGATATATTATCCAACTATAGCAAATAGCGGCATAGAGTCTTGCATCTTTCTACATCTCTAGAGGATCTCTAGTTTTACTATGAATCCCTGTTGTTGGATCGGATTATAACGAACTTTTGGGTACTTTGTACGAAAATCTTAATGAAATTTTATTCAAAAAAAATTATAAGACAAGATAATAAATAAAATAATACAAAAGTCTATTATGATACATATATTTCATCTTTATGATACATATATTTCATGTCGAAAGATGAGTAAGTCCATTTATTTAATTCGACATTCCTCATTCCTTTTCTATATATACTCAAGTAGATATTACTTAGTATAATTATATATGGGGGTGTACATTCAACCTGACAACCCGGACTAATCCAACCCGAACTATAAGGGTTAGGTTGGGTTAGATTAGCATTTCGATAAGGATTGGGTTCATTTTTTTGAACCCGAACTGAATCGGTTCGTGGGTAAAACTTTCGGGTTGATCCGAGCCAAATTCAAATATATAAAATATATTAAAAATTCTTATTTACAATAGATTTGCTAGAGTGGTACTTTGGTCGGTCGAGATTTATTTAAAGAATTCTATACATTGTTAAATTATGTTCTAACAAGCAATTCTAAAAATGCTGTAAATGTAAATTTTAGTTTAAATATATTCAAAGAATTCTATATATTGCTAACAAGTAATTCTAAATTTTAGTTTAAATATATTTAAAGATAAATCAATAATTTTATAGTTGAATGTTCACCAATTTTGTTCTAATATATTTATTTTCTATTTGTTAGAACGTTATTATATTTCTAAATTCTAGTTTAAATATATTTAAAAATTATGTTCTAACGAGTAATTCTAAATTTTAGTTTAAATATATTTAAAGATAAACTAATAATTTTATACCTTCTTAGTTGAATGTTCACAAATTTTATTCTAATATATTTATTTTCTATTTGTTGTTTATTATATTTCTAAATTCTAGTTTAAATATATTTAAATATATACCCGTAATTCTAAATTCTAATGTATTTATTTTCTATGTGTAGTAACATTATTATATCATAATTTATATATATTATTTTTCTAATAGGTTAGAGCTATCCATCTTTATCAAATCACGTATAAGTAAACATATTTCAACTAAAATATTTTTATATGTTTCTTTTGTTATATACAATATCTCTAAACTAATCATTTTTACTGTTTATTTAATTTCATGATATATCCTTATATTTTTCTATTTTAACCCATTTTCAAGAAATGTCCGACATTCTTTAGTTTTATGACATGTTGAACTATCTTAATATGTCACAATTTTCACTCGAACTATGTTAATATGTTACAATTTTCGCTCATTGTTTTTTATTGAATAATTATGGATTGATTTGTATTTATTTGTAAATTTTTAATATATTATATATAAGATTGTATCCGAATAATTATAAATTGGAGATAAATAAAACTTTTAAAAAAAAATTAACAACCCAACCCGGACCCAACTCGAACCCAACCCGAAAATAGAGGGTTGGGTTGGGTCGGGTTATGAAAAGTTTCAGGTTGGGTTGGGTTGGGTTATGAAAAGTTTCAGATTGGGTTGGGTTACCAATCCAACCAACCCGAACTTTTGGGTTGGGTCAAAAAAATCGCTCAACCCAACCCAACCCGGACCATGTACACCCCTAATTATATATGAATTAGTATAATTATAAGATACCTTTTATAACAATCAATAAATAACAGGTAAAAATATTAATATAACAATAAATAACAGGTACAAATATAAAGTCGAGGTATCCATTCTAATGACAAACTTACCCTCTATTTTTGTGCCTTTAGTAGGTCTAGTATTTTCGGCAATTGCAATGGCTTCTTTATCTCTTCGTGTTCAAAAAAACAAGATTTTTTAATATGTGAGTGCCGTCTATTTTTTTCTTCAAAACTTGGACTTTGACGATTACACAACTATCTATTTAGTAGACTAGAGTCTAACATGAGGCTGACTCCAAACATAAGCGATTATACATGCGTAAACATGATATCGGAGGAAATGAATTATAAGTATTTGAAAATCGAAAATATATAACAGATCGGGCGACGAATAGTTGAGATGTAAAATCAATATCTCTAGATGGATGTAGGTATCTATAGGGAATCATATAAAGGTGATGTTATTATTTTAGATCTAAGTAATTCAATGAATTACTCCTAAAGTAAAGGTTCACATCAAAATAGTGCTAGTTGATTAGAGTTACTTCGGAAACAAAAAAACGTCAAATATATTTTTGTTATTCTATCAATTCCAATAAAATGCAACGAGATCTAGTATGAGTTGACGATCAGAACCTATATGGATAGAATTTTTAAGAGGATCTCGAAAAATCAACAATTTCTGCCGGACCTTTATCCTTCTTTTAGGTTCATTAGGGTTTTTGTTGGTTGGAACTTCCTGCTATCTTGGTAAGGATTTGATATCTTTATTTCCGTCTCACCAAATAATATTTTTTCCACAGGGGATCGTAATGTCTTTCTATGGGATTGCAGGTCTCTTTATTAGCTCCTATTTGTGGTGCACAATTTTGTGGAATGTAGGTAGCGGTTATGATTGATTCGATAGAAAAGAAGGAATAGTGTCTATTTTTCGTTGGGGGTTTCCTGGAAAAAATTGTCGAATCTTCCTCCGATTCCTTAGGAAAGACATTTAGTCCATCGGACTAGAAGTTAAAGAGGGTATTTATGCAGGTCGTGTCCTTTATATGAAAATCAGAGGCCAAGGGGCCATTCCCTTGACTCATACCGATCAGAACCTGACCCCACGAGAAATTGAGCAAAAAGCTACCGAATTGGCCTATTTCTTGCATGTACCAATTGAAGTTTTTTGAAAAATGAAGTTCAGAATGAATGCTTTCTTAGTTCGTAGCAAGAGGGATAAAACTGAAAAGAAAGAATAGTCTTTATAGACCATAGTAATAGTATAACTTAGCGGGGATTTCTTCAGAATGCTCATTTGAGCCAAAGCAGACGTATATGGAACAGACAGAAGACAGTCTTTATCCGAAATTTTTATGCGTATGTAAATCAACTTCACAGTAACAGTGGATTCTTTGATATTTTCTTTCTGTATTATTTCGAAATTCAAGGATTAACTAATGAATCACAAATCAAAAACTAAAAAAAAAAAAAAAAGATTCATATTAGTATCCATATGATTTGTAATAGAACTTATGTTTGATATAGATATTAGTAGTGTAGAGAGGTAACGAATGAAGTGAGTTCATTAAAAAATCAAAGACGAAAAAATGGCAAAAAAGAAAGCCTTCATTCCCCTTCAATATCTTGCATCTATAGTATTTTTGCCCGGGTGGATTTCTCTTTTATTTAATAAAAGCCTAAAATCTTGGGTTACCGAGTATTATAAAAAAAGGGACGAAATGTTAAAAGGAATATCTAAAAACACCTAAAAAGTAAATAAAAAGTCTTACACTAACGAAACACTACTAAAAATCTAAACTTTAATCATCAACAAAAAAAAATTTGTAACCATCCAAAAATATATGAAGCCCCCGTTGAAGTAACTTGTATCCGTTGTTGTATAAATGAAACTTGATTATTGAATGTTACCATAATTGCAATTGAAATGATGTGTTAGGTTCATATTATGCCTGGTTTTGTTTTGGAAATTAGGGAGTCAATTTGATTCCTCTCCATTGATCTCTCAAACTTTATTTTCTGTTCTTGTCTTGGAGAATTTCAAGGTCCGAGCAATAATATTACGAGGCTGCATCAATCTGAATTACCTTGTTCTATCAAATGGTTCAACCCGAGTTGTAGAGGGGCAGGAAATGGAATTGTTTTACCGAGTTGCACGCTTATTATAGTTAAGGTTCACAAGATTTTACGTGATCTTTAGGTTCTATATTTCAAACTTTTGCAAATAATTTATTGGACAAGATCCTCATATAATCTTTCCTCTTTTTCTCGCAGTTTTGAACTTGTTTCATGAATATTATCTCTTTCCTTGCTAACTTTCTTAATTGTTCTGCAAGTTTGGTAATTAACTACTCTGCGTTGGCCATATGGCTTGTTCATCTAGAATTTCATTCCTGAATAGCATTCTGTTAAGCATGAATTGATCAGAGCCAACAGGCACCATCTGATATGTCAATTTGGATGGAAATCATGCACAAGGTACACAATTTTCATTTCCATTCGATTCTCTGTTGGCTCCTTGTAAATTTGTAGTTGTAGGTTTAGGCACCACGGCAGGATGGCATGCACCGTCCCCAAAATTATGGGTCAACATCGGAGTATGAGTCTTGTTTGATCATCAATCGTGCAAACCTGTCAATGGTAGTTGGTGTATGAAGCTGGAGGAAGAAGAAGATGTTGATTTGAGGTAAGTCTACTGTCATATACAGGTTTGGACCACCATCCTTGATGACATGTGCTGTAGTAGCTAGATTATAGATTATTGTCAAAAGGGTAACACATCTTATCTTCATGTGATAGCGATAGTAAAGCTTATTTTAGGGAGAAAAATGTTGAGGATTGTTGGTCCTACCTCGGCTAATTAAGGGAAAAAATCTTAGGTATATAAGTATGAGACACTCTCTGTTGGTATGAAATCTCTGGGGAAAACTAAAAGAAAAGTCAGGAGAACTTAGGCTCAAGGTGGACAATATGATACCATGGTGAACTCTTGCCTGTAAAGGTTCGTTTTTTGATTTGCATGAGTGAATAACTTTGGTAACTTATTCAACATGTCTACTATTTTGAAAACTTGACTAAAAATGAAGCCAGAAATAAAATTTCATGAGATGAAATTCACTATTTCTCGTAGAGAAAGTGGAAGAGTAGTTAGTTCTCTTTTAAGTAATAATTTTGGGACTTGACCAATGAACCTCACTCTCTCGTTAATGCGAAAGAAACTTAATTCACTGTTAGATCATACACAAATTGTAAGATGTAATTATAGAGATCAAATAAACTTTTAAACTTTTGATTCAACTACAATTATGACTAATTTGTGATGGACATGTAATGCTTATATCAATGGATACAACTTGTCCTACCACACATGAAAGTGCAACTCTAGATTTATAGTGGAGTGACTTGTGCTTAATGAATAAAATCTAATTAAAGAGGGGTGGAATTGCACACTTTTGTGTTCAGAGCATTGTCTGAGTGAATAGGCAGAGCATACCATGCAAAGCTTGATTTCAGAGGCTGAGCTGGTTCCTTTTCTAGCCTCAACAATTTTATTTAGATGCAGGGGCAAGTCCCAGGAAAGTCTAGGTTGGCTTCCAGCTCCATCTCGATCGGCATCCTGCTTTCGAGGGAGTGGAGTCTTGGAGGCTGTGTTGCCCCAACCCAAGGAAGAGCTTTTGATGAGGAGAATTGTTTTGAGGGAGGGAAAGCGTAGTTGACAAGTCACTTCGAGGAGGTGACTGGTCTGGAGTGCTTTCATCAAATGATAAGGTCACCTTGCCATAGATGTGGTGCATGTCACACTAACTCTTATACATTAGGTATCTTGACGAAAGGTAGTGTAACAAGGATTTTAAGAATTAAGAATAACTTACATTTTTTGTTTGAATCCCTCACGATTCTTGTTGACTCATTTTCAAATAGGCCAAAAGAGGTGAAGATAGGACTAGACCATGATCATAGAGACCAAGGACACTGTGGCTGTGTACCCATATTTGGTCGACTAGGGAACTTAGACATCGACCCAAGCTTTCCTTCTCTCTTTTGTTTAGCGGTCGAGCTTCCTCATCTCTTATGATATTAGATGATAGATAGGAGTGCATTTTTATAATAATAAATGATATTTAATGATTTTAATGTCATAATTTTTATACTATTATGATATTAATTAATGGATTTTTGAAAGGTTTAATTATTTCTCATAAATTATTAATTTATTAATAGTTTCAATAAATATACAATAAAATTAATTAATGTATTTATTTCATCAAGTTAGACTTGAGATTCATTAAATGTGGCCATTTCTACTGTATTCAATTTTCACTAATTTTAACTTAATTTAAGAAGGTCAAACATCCAATTTTAAAAATGAAAAAACATATATATTTTATTTTATTTTATTTTATTTTATTATGGTTTTTTTAATAATTTATCATAATCATATAAAATTGGTAAGATAATTCATTTAAAATTATTTACTTTCAATTTGATTATTGCACTAAATATTTATAATTAAAAGTTTATATAATTTTATTAAAATTATTGCATTTGCTATTTTGTTATTCTATTTTAGATTTATTTAATATTTATTAATTTGATTTTAGTTTCTTTTTAAAATTGGTTGGTTATAAGCTAGAGTCCTTTTATTTAAAACCGGTAATGAAATATGGTCATTTATCTAATTACTTCCTTACGCCCAAATTAGTCTAGTTAGGTTAATTGCTTTAATTACGCCCAAATTAGTCTAGTCTAGTTAGGCCAATTAATTACTTATTTTATTAACTATATTTAATTGCTTTGAATTTTGTTTCATATACTTTAGCTTAGTTAGGCCAATTAATTACTTATTAACTGGATTTAATTGCTTTAAATTTTGTTTCGTACAGTTTATTTTAGTTCTCTTAATATTTCCCTATCAACAAATCTAAGTAGCTTTAATAAATGAGTTCAAGGTAGGGTGACTGTTCACATGTAGTAATAGGATGCACACAAGCTGGTCCGAACAGATATGAAAATAAGACTGTGGCCAATGTGAAGTAAAATAAACCGTGTTTCCTTTATATTTTGTGATTATTTTAGTTAGTTTCTTCGGCATGCTTATTATTATAATTCTTCTCCTAACGTTGCATTGCTAACTCGCTAAGTTATTAACAAAGTATTTTAACATCGGGCTAATTATAATCCTGAAAAGTTTAGAGATTAAAATAGATTATTAAGGACCTAAATATGTTAATACCATTAACAAATATTAACTAATATTATAAGTAATCCTTGATAAAGAAATGCCTGTATATAGAAATTTATGAAGGGGAAAACTAAAAGAAATGTGAGCGTAGACATGAGGTGGGAGAGTCATGAAGAGAATAAAAGCATGAAAAGAAACAAGGAGTGCATAATCTAAAAGAGAAATAAGAGGCATGGGCAGTACATCAACAGAGCCCACATCGATTGGAGGGTAGAATGAAGTATTCTTTGTAACGGTGTAGAGAATTGGAGGGTAGAACGAAGTATTCTTTATAACGGTGTAGAAACCTCTCTCCAGCCGACACATTTTAAAATCTTGAGATGAAGCCAAAAGAAAAAATCCAAAGAAGACAATATAGCTTATATGAAATCAGCAAGGAAAAGGTCTAATGCCAAATGATAAGGAATCAGTATAAGAGGAGTAAGATTCGGATTACCTTGTTGATCGAATCACTCCACAAAAAAGATCGATCATGTCTAGCTTGAATGATTCTTGTCGATCAAGTATCTCAAGGCAAGAACACCTATTTGAGATTCGAATCACTCCATAGGTATGATTGATTATATCAAGCTTAAATAATTATGCATGTAACCTAAACTACATAGAATTTAGAATTGCTAGCCATAGACTAAAGATAGCACAAATGCTCATTTTACTACATTTTCCAAGTCTACTTATAAATACAACATATATGGCTTTATTACATTTTCCAAGTCTACTTACAAATACAACATATATGGTTTTATATGGCTTCAAAATGAAAACTATTAAATGCATTCAAAGAGTTTAACATTCATACTTTATGGTCATAATTAACCTCGGTGTAAATGTAACCTAAATAAAAGTATTAAAATATATTAACGAAATACAATAACTCTAAATTACTTTAAATGGTAATCCATCCAAAATTTATAATAAAAAAACTTGTTCTTCTTCGATGTAGCATGAATTGAAATATCTTTTGATAATTTCAACAACATTTTCTTTATATTGTATGATTGATGTCTCTAAGTTCTCTTGGTTCATATCAATAGCAGTGGGCTTAAACTCTTACTAGTTTAAGAAAATAATGAAATGAAAAAGTCATAAGAGTCATTGTTCACATGGGTTCGAAAGGATAGTCTAAGAAAATAAAGGGAATAATGAGAGGGAGCCTCTCTCTCTCTCTCTCTCTATCAAAAGGAGCAATCTTGGCCTCTACCCTCTCTCTGAGTTGAGTTTCTTTGAATGGATACAAAACCCACTTCAGCTCTTTAGTCAATGGCCCCCAACTTGGTTCAGACATACCTGCAGACCTATAATAGCATCCCTTCCAAAACAAACTTGACTTTTCTCTCTCATTTTCTTTTCATATTCAAAGAAGTAAACATCGAAGTGAGAAGAGTAACATTTAGGACCTAAAGTTAGGCATTGACATAAATGATCCCTTCATATCTGGAAAAAAAGAACAAGCTACATGGAACTGATTCAGGGATGGAAGTCTTGTTAGCATGCTAGATATCGATCCAACCCTAAGCCTATCTACAAAGAAGAGTGTGGCCATAGATGTCATTAAAGAAGATAATCAAATAAACACCTAATTACAAATCTCAAACCACTACAATTCGAAGAGGATCTATCCATTAAATTCCTTATTAGAAAGGTCTCTCTGTAACTTGCTTGCAGAGACGTGTGGTTGTTGAGCTATCTCATCATTCTTGGAACTACTCCCATTTATTTTAGATGCACACCCCCTCGGCCCCTCCTTCCTTCCCTCACTTTTGTTCATTATATCTATTCTTGCTTGGCCTGCTGCCAAGTGCCAAACCCTCTCTGCGTCTCTACCACCCTTCTCTCTCTCTCTCTTTCTCAATCACAACACAACCAGATGGTAGTTTGAAAGTTTTTCAATCCTTCGCCTTCATAATTTCTCTTCTTCTCTGGATTGGCTACTCCGGGAAGTTCTTGTTTCTAAGAGAAATCAACCAGAAGGGTGAGAGACTTAGAGAGTGCTGCACAAAGACATCCAAAGAGAAATTAGCAACGCATTAAATATGGAAAGCGTTGAGAAAGATAGAGAGAGATTAACAGCAGAAATGGAGCTTAAGGACTCCTCCATCCTCATCAGAATCCGGCAACGCTTGCTAGACATTTTACTGTCAGTTAAGCTCAAATATGTCAAATTAGGAAATGGGTACTCATGCAACTCTGCCACTACTCTTATGTTACTCGTAATTCTGCCCCTGTTTATTTCCATTGCCATTCAGCTTTCCGGTTTCAAACTCTTCCGGGTGTCCGAGTTACTGCCAACCACAAGATTTCAATATGGGATTAATGCAACTACAACCATAGCCAGTTTGATGTCTATATTTCTCCTTGGCCTCTACTGTTCCAAGCGATCTGCACCGGTTTATCTGGTGGAGTTTGCCTGTTACAAACCGGAGGATGCGAGGAAGCTGACAGTGGACAGCTTCCTGGAGATGAGTGCAGAGAGCGGTGCCTTTCAAGAGGATGCCCTTAAGTTTATGTCCAAAGTTGCTAAACGAGCTGGTCTTGGCGATGAAACCTACTTCACGACAGGAATTACTTCTCGGCCGCCGAATTTGTGTCTTGATGAAGCTCGCTACGAAGCCGAGACTGTAATATTCGGTGTACTCGATGCTCTGTTCGAGAAAACCGGCTTGGATCCGAGTCAAATAGGAATTCTAATCGTCAACTGTAGCTTATTCAATCCCATACCATCGCTGTCGGCCATGATTGTGAACCACTACAAGCTTCGAACCGACATTAAGTGCTATAATCTCAGTGGAATGGGCTGCAGCGCAAGCCTTACCTCGATCTCGCTAGTTAAGGGCTTTCTCAATGCATACCCTAACACGTATGCGGTCGTTGTGAGCACCGAAAGTATAACCCTAAATTGGTACTTCGGCAACGACCGATCGATGCTGATTAGCAATTGTCTATTTCGTATGGGAGGAGCCGCGGTGCTGTTATCGAACAAGCACGGCGATCGATCCCGATCAAAATACGAGTTAATTCACATGATTAGGACTCACAAAGGGGCTGACGACAAAAGCTACAATTGCGTTTATCAGAAAGATGACGACAAGGGGAAAATGGGGGTTTCACTCGCACGCGAATTAATGGCGATTGCAAGTGAAGCATTAAAGACTAACATTACGACTCTCGGTCCTTTGGTACTACCATTTTCCGAGCAAATCACCTTCTTCCTATCGATGATGAAAAAGAAAGTGCTGAAATCGAAGGTGAAACCCTGCGTACCTGATTTTAAGCTCGCTTTCGAGCATTTCTGTATCCACGCCGGCGGAAGAGCAGTGCTGGACGCTGTGCAGAAGAATCTCGAACTGAGTGACTGGCACATCGAACCCTCAAGGATGACATTGCACCGATTCGGAAATACATCGAGCAGCTCGTTGTGGTACGAATTAGCATATACAGAAGCAAAGAATCGTGTCTCGAAAGGCCACCGGATCTGGCAGGTGGCGTTCGGAGCGGGATTCAAGTGTAACAGTGCGGTATGGAAGGCCCTGCGAGAAATTCCGGCGACCGAGTGCGACGGAGTTAACCCATGGATCGACTCAATTGAAAATTTCCCGGTTAAGGTTCCTGTTGAATAATAATAGCGTCGTCCTTAATGCAGAGAGTTTCCGTAAATCCACGTGGGAGATTATAAATGGATGTGGGACCTCTCTCTTAAAAGGGGGAAAACATTTTATTTAATTGTCTTTTCTTCCAACAATTTAGCCGGCAAAAATATTTCTAAATCTAAGATTTGGTCTCCATCATTAATAACCGTAAAAATCTTTTTGGTAACTTTGGATAAAACTAAATATTTAAAATTTACTTTCCGTTAAGTCGGTCATATCCCCTACCAATAGTAATAGTTATACATAATACCTCTTTCAAAACTCCTCCTTCGAAAATCTCTCTATGCCTTTGTTTTCTAGAACCTTCTTCTTAAACCTGAGGCCTCAAAACCCCTCATTCGAAAATCTCTCTATGCCCTCATTTTCTAGAACCTTCTTAAACCGAGGCCAGAGGCTCGTTTTCTAGAACCTTCTCCTTAAACCGAGGTCAGAGGCTCGAGCATACGTCGCTTGGCCGTAGGCAACGCAAGAACAAATTGGCTTAGCTCACTTGTTGTTGGAAAGTGAATGTCATACAATCGTAAGTCCGCTGCCATCAAAAGTGCAATTGTGACAAGTGATATCAAGAAAAATGATAAATTGAAAGTAAAAAGAAGCCTAAACTTCGACTTGTTATGAAATCCTCTCCTAGGTTCAAGATCGAATATAAGAGTTTGAAGATTGAATATAATAATTATCAAAGAATGACCTTAGTTTTTAAACATAGATTCTAAAACCAAGCACAAGGAAACTGAAAGCAAACAAACAGATAAACCCTAAAATAATGATCTCATAGCAAATGCACATCAACCAAGCAGTATACCCTTCGAGTTTCGACTAAAAAGTGAGAGATTCGAATTGAACGGGAAAAGGAACAGAAGTAATCTTCTCAGAAAAAGAGATGAAGAACAATGAAGTTATCCTTTACCAGTGATTACACAGACTCTCACCTTCAAACGGACATAAAAAAAAAAAAAAAAAAAAAAAAATGGGAGAAAGAACAGAAGATTCGAAAACTGAGTAAAACTTTGAACTGCATATTGCTTATGGTACACACAATTCTCTTTGTTCAACTCTAAGCTAAATAAGAAGTGCCATAAAAGCAAATCATCCTCCAATGCAATCTTTTATGCCACTCAAAACCTCTCTGTTCTTTCTCTTATCTTGTTCACTTTCTTTTACATTCTTTTTCTGAGTGGGGATTTTTGTTATTTCCTGTGATTTAGCCTACTAATCTCCAGTCACACAATCCTTTTCAGTTCTTTTACCATTAATACGGCCGATACCTTCTCCCACGGTTGACTTCATCGCCACTGCTGCTACCTCCCGAACGACTCGTTGGTCCACCTGAGCCACTGCTCCGCTCACTTCTTCTAGACCGAGAAGGTGGCATCGGTACTCCAGGTTGCTGACTGCATTCCCAAGTGATCATACATAGAATTTACTATCTTATATAGTCATATAAAAATGGATTTTGATTCGAGTAAGAGTTGTGAGATCTTACAGGACATAACCAATTCGACCATCCGGTAAAACCATTGGTACCATCTGCATTCCAGCAGGCATTGGCCCCCTACCATAAATCATTGGCTGTTCATGCAAGAAAATCCATGAGATTAATGTGGCCAAAGTCTTGTTTCATTTCATTTCGCTCACTTCGGTGATAAACGAGCAGATTACCTGATGCAAGCCTGCAGTAACACCATACCCACCTAAGGAACCATATGGACTTCCTCCATAGCTACCGTATCCAGCATGAAGAAGATGGTTTGGATGACTTCCAGATATATGGGAATAGGCCCCATCTGGTTTTTTATCACTTTGAGGCTTTGCAAGGACAACCTCCAACACTTGGCCTGCATAACAAATCTCAGAAGATTATTATTATTACTATTTTGAAATACAGATCTCAGAAGATTATTATTTCGGTCAAAAGAAGTCGAACAAATCATTTTTTAATCCACTCCTATCATCAAGGAACACAAACACAATCCCGAAATATTTTTAACGTTTCACTGTAAATAAAAGCGGATATGATTGTACATTTCAGATTTCGAATGTAAATCTCAGAGGATATAGAAATAAAACCTTCAATTTCATATTTCTCTGTCTCTTTTACAGCCTTCAGTGCACTTGACCTCTCAGCGTAATGGATGAATGCAAAATCCCGTTTACTATGCCCAGCTTTCCCAGGTGGCATATTCACTTTTGTCACATCCCCATGCTGCTGAAACAGTTCTTTCAATTGCTCAGTAGTAGTATTCTCAGGTATGTTTTTCACATAAAGAGCCTTCACCTGCGAACCGCAATGTAATAGAACTATGAAAACTTACTAGCATGAACATAGAAAACAGGCAGTCAGTGTCGAAACTAAACAAGTCTTTATAGCTTTCATCATCGCCAATGTAGTATTCAAACTACCATGCTTTTTTAAATATCTTCCTGTGAATTTGGAAACCATATTGTATTTCAAATTATAATTCAATTCCTTCAAGTACATCTAATACACAGTCATAAAGAGAGCTGATCACGAGTAGTTAAAAGGTTTGAGGGATGGAAACAGTTGGAAACATGAAGCTACTTTAATGGTCAAGTAATTGGGCTGAATGCTCACTCCTTCACCAAGGAGATGCATGACATATTGTTAGGTAGAGTGTTCCAGAAGACAAATTTCCTGAAGACTGCATGACACGCGTTTGGGAGTAGTTTTGAAATGGTTAAAATCACTTTTGTCATGTTACACTCGAAAACATGCTTTTAATTATTCAAAATCCACTTAATGATTGATTCTACCCTTTTAAACACAATTTTCATACCATAAAAATTGATTTTGAATCATTAAAAACATGTTTTAAAATGATTTTGAATACGATGAAAGTGATTTTAACCATTTCAAAATCACTCCCGGGCATAATAGCATTAGCCATGGGGTCATTTAGAATTTGTTGAAGTTTGTAAGTGGCAGCCAGATCCAGTGGGATGCCGCAGACTACTTTAAGACGGTTTTGAACTGAACTTAGCTCAAAGAGAAATCCAGACAATCAGATTACTAAAAATTACCAAGATGACTATCTTCCTACTCACATTACCTAACCCAATGTTCAGTTGGTCAATCAATATAATTTTGTGGGTCAGATTTTGGTTGCTATCACTTATTTAGCTATTGAAATTCAAGAAACAAAACAGCACGATATACGACTTTCATCTTTTAACCTATCACATTTGTTAACCAAATTCCAGTCGATACGAAATTTCAAGGTACTTGAAAAATGCCATACAGACCCCATATATTTTCTCCAAAATGGTAACTCAATTACCTGAGAAGCAGCAGAGTTATCAGGTGTACTTTTCGGGTCAGCCCAACTAACAGTTGGGGAATTTCCATCCAGCTTAAAATTCGTGCTCGACATTTTCTGCCTTGAATAATCAGCACAGGCATTGTTATAATATAAAACAAATGCAAATCCACGATTTCGACTTGGGTTCTGAGGATCCTGCAATTGATCATACAGAAGGAAAAACATAAGGGCTCAATAACTATAAATTTCTAGATGATGTATAAATTTGCAACTCCACCTTAATAAGCTCAATGTTTTCAACTCCAGGGCCAACTCCTTCTATAAGTCTCTTAAACTCGTCCTCTGTCCAACTTTTCGGGACATTACCAATAAATAATCTGTGTTTAGAATCAGACAGAGAACACCTTATCGTTTTACCCTGTCGTATGAAGGACAAACTAGAATTACATTAAAAAAATTTGGTGATGGATATCAGAAAAAGAGCAGCTCTGGCTGCTGAAACATGGTAAAGTACTTATAAGTACATCGAAGTCTTAAGGGGTCCCGACAATTACCTTGACTTCTTTACCATGCAACTCTTCTATAGCCTTTTGTGCTGCCTCTTTGGTTTTAAATGATATAAATGCATAACCCTTGCTTTCACCAGAATCTCTGTCCTTTATTATCCTTATCTGCAAAACATTTGTATTACCAAAAGAACTTACCTCTAAAATCGAAGGCCCATAGAAAGAAAGATAGAGCACGAGAAAGAATAAACACCATTCCAGACCTCAAATATTTCACCTAGTGATTCACACAAATCTCTCAAATCTTCTTCCGAAACATCGCGTGAAAGTCCACCAATAAAAACTTCAGATCCATGAGGAGGAAGGGCAAGAAGCTGAGCATGCTTCTCAAGATCATCTTCATCTAACAAAGAAGCAGACTTATCTCTATTTTCTATAGACTCTATGGATATGTTATTTCTACCATCTTCTGAAAATTTATCTTCTGTGTTGGTCTCAGCTTGATGCTCTTCACTAACTTCTTCAACGTCCTCTTCCGGACGTTCACCATCCCTCCTATCTACTCCATCCTCATCTACATGTTCTTCCACATCATCATCCATCTCTTCCATGTAATTGTCCTCTTCAAGATCCACCCGCTCCTCAACTTCCGAACCATCTGCCATGACTGTGCTATGTCGCAGATAGTGTCAACAAACAAACTTCATAAACATCAAAATCACCTGTAATATAATAAATGCATTCAAGTTCTAAATATGGATTAAACTATTAAAAATGAAAAGAAAACAAGATTAACACGAGTAAAATGAAAACATTCAAGTTCTACATATGGGTTTAGTTCAGTGTTGAAGATATCTAGAAGCAACAGTAATAGGAGTCCAGATTTCATAGATAAGGATGAAGAGATTGAAGAAATTTAAAAGTAAAATTCCACAATGCTTGTTCTAAGATGATGAAATTCTAAAAACTAAAACAAACGAGCTCACAAAATTAAGAAACAAAAACTATCGGAGCATAAGCCCAACTCATGTTCTATCCACCATTGTGCTTCATTTCAAATCCAAGAACGAATCACAAAATGCCAGTCGAACAAACAGAATACAACGCAAAGGAAACGCCTCACTTTTCCAATAAACGAATCACAGAATCAAATAGCAAAAAACAAAGCGACAAAGGAATGGGGATTACAAAATCCCAAACCCTATCGAAACAAAAACACACCAAAATGTAATGTTAAACATAATAAACACAAATAAGCAGAATAAATCTCGTCAACATGCTCATTCGGAGACAGCTAAAGAACCCAAAAAGGGAGTCAAACAAAAAGAAAAGAACACGACACTGTTAGAAATTCAAGCTGAAAACGGAAAGGAAACAAAAAAAAAAAAAAACGAAAATCAAACGAATCATAACCCCATCTTCATAGTACTGAAAAGTGAAGAGCACAGATATTGAAATAGCAAAAACAGGCGAATAATTCAGAGTGCGAGTCTTGTAAGGCATACCAGTGGAGTGAATAATTGAAGGGGGGCTAGAAGAATTGGAATCTGGGTATGGTTATGAGCGAATTCTGGTTCTGTAATCTGGGTTGGATTTCCTTTTCCTTTGGTGTTTTTCCCTCTCCAGGCTCAGAGAAAAGGGAGAATCAGAGCTGCGTTAAATCTATCAGATGAGTTCTTCCGATTCGGGCCTTTGTGAGCGGAAGAAAGACGAAGGCCCCTTCCGGGCTGAAACGACGAGGGCTTTCAAGCGGATGGGCTACACTGGTAGCCAAGTTAAATTACCAAAATGCCCTTTCCCACCAAAAATAGCTCTTCCTTTCTCTTTGCTTATAAACTTGCTTTCCAAATTGCGAGTACTCGATAAAAACTTTATTGCTCAAAAATATAATTTTTTGGATTTTTTTGTACAATAAATAATATATATATATATATAACTTATAATTATAACAATTAAATTTATTTGAAATTTGTTAGATCATACATTTTAATAATTATTCTGGAATAAATAATTTAGATTTATATTTGATTTTTAAAATTAAGTATTTAAATTGATTCAATTACAAAAGTTTTTGAAATTATATAAATTCATAAAATTATTATTTTAAGATTTTTATTGATATTATTGTAAATGGTTTATTTTTTCTTGTGAATAATAAATAAATAAATAAACGTAATTTATTATTTTAAAATATGACAAAAAAAAAAGTATTGTGTTAAATGCACAAATAAATGACGTTGAAAGCCTAAATCAAATTATTAAAGAGAATTTAATTTTTCGACAATCCTTGTTGGGTTAGGTCCAATTTTCAAATATTGCAATCTAAATTTTTTATTTTAAAATAGTAATTATTTATTTAACAAAAAAAAAAAAAAACTATTTTGAATACGAGCTAGGAGTGTATATAGTCTCGGAAAATCTTTTAGATTAATCTAAGCCACAACATATCACTAATATTGGTAACTGTCAAATATTTTTAATTTTCATAATAATCTTAAAACTAAGATTGGATTGTAACTCAATTTTCAATTTGGTCAAGTTGACACGACCGAAAAAATATCAACCCACGAACCAATCATAATTTTTGGTTTTTTAAAAATTCAACCCAATTCAAACAAAAAAAGGGTTGAGTAGTTTGGATTCATTGGTCCTCAAATATATTCAATTCTTGAACAAGAATATTAATGTACTTTTGATTCCAATTCGAACCAACTTTTAGTACACAACAAAATAATATGTTTGTGACATCCTAGTAGATAAGAGGTATATGAATGAATCGAGACCATATTTGAATGAAATCGATCATGAGAATAAGATGACTAGAAATGCTTAAAAGAATTGAAAATCACCATTTATACCAACAAGATGCACTTTTCATAGTTAAACGTATTTTTTTTTAGTAATTTTATGTAGGGTGACTTTTTAAGAATTTTCATAAGACGCATGTGAGTGAAGATAAAACATATTAAAAAAATTTGTGTCGGGTATGTGGGGATAATCTCCACTCGTAGAAGTGAGGAGTAAGTAACGTGATCATGTCATATAAGAATGTCGGGGGCCATCCAGTGTCAAATTTGGAATCTGACTCTTAATCTAAATTTTAGGCATGAATCATTACAATGTTTATGTCGATTAATTCCATTTTAATTCAAATTCATTTGGATCATTAATAAGTAAATAAGACCTAAAGACCTAAAGATATAAATTATCCGAATCAACCTAATCCAAAAAAATTATGATAAGGTTAAAGATATTTTTGTAGACCCAACCCTACCAAACTTTATTTAGGTTTTTTATTCTCTCTATTGTAAAGTCAATGAAATTTTGGTCTTTTGAGTGTTCAAGCTTTGACTTTAAATAAGGTTTAATTTCAACTGTTTAAGAATATTTAGATTCACTTAACATACATCTTCTACTATGAGCTAAACTCTAAGGGACCTTTCATTGTAACGAGATGTTACGTAACATCTCCTACTATGAGCTAAACTCTAAGAGATAATTAATTGTAACGAGATGTAAGGCTAAAGTATATTGGTTTAATTGAGACATGTACACACACGAATTGAATATAGCTCCACTCACTAAATCATTGATTAAACAATTTGACTTAGCGAGAAAAATAATTTTCAATTAACTTGTTGATCCCTATCCCTCTCTTCTCTCGATCTCAAAATTTATAGTTTTTGAATTTCTTGGCTTCGTATGAAATCGAAATATACCTACCTAGCATGGTCCTAACAATGAGTGAATCAATGAGTGAAAGTATGAGAAATGAAGTTTAATCCCACTCATAGCATAGAAAAACCAATCAGTCGTTTCCTGTGTAATCGTCAGCTCATTCTTGACAGATCCGAGCAAGTGTTCATAATCTGAAGTAAAAAGATCCGAACCTTTACAGTATCGATGCCTCATTCTATATGCCTCACTCTCCTTAGTTTTCTTTCTTTGGTTTTGATGCCTTTGTCATTTTTTTCAATGTTAGTTTTCTTTCTTAAGCCGAGCAACAACATACCTTTTTCTTTTCAAAATCTGCAGAATTCCTACTAATAACTTGGGTTTCCATCTGCCCAATCAAAGTGAAGTAGAAGCGTGTTCTTAGCACCAAAGGGGTTGGAAATTTCAAGAGGATGAGAATATTAATTATTAACAATAAAGTAACCACTTGCAAACTTAAAAATATGTCAAATTTCTTGCTAATGAATCTCATATAGAAATATATGGGTTTGCTTTTGCTTAACATCCTTCTGGAAAAAAGTTAGGGTAAGTAGGTACCTATGTCATGAGAAGAAACTCGTACATGTATAGCTATACCAATAAAGTACATCTTCTATTACAGTAGCTCAATCATAAGAAATACATAATTAAGCACGCTCCTAACAAGTGAAAGGAAGTAAACCCTAAACCTTATGTCACAGAAGATAGAAAAGACGGGACCATCAGGTGCCAAATCCAAATTTCAAATCCTAAATCCTAGGCATGGGTGTTACACTAAACTAGCCCAAGAACCAACCATCAAGCTAGAATTTCAAATTTTGTTTAGGTTTTAGTCTGTCTTAGTGCGAGAGATTCTAGGGAGTATTAATAATGAGAAAAAGAATAAGCGTACAATTAAGGGAAGAAAATACCACAAAGGCCCTAACAGACACGAAAGAATACCAAAACATTCCAGATCTCATATTATATGCAGCCGCAAAAAGTTCATTCTTCTAAAAGCAAAACAAGATGGCAAATATAAAGAGAACAGAACACTGACATAAATAATGTGAACATACTAAGCAGCAATGGATGGCTTTGAAGCAGCAGAGAGCCTGGACCTCTTCTTGGCCAAACTCTCGCTGCGACGTTCCCTTTGCTCCTTCAACCTAGAGGCCAGGAGCTTCTGATACTCAGCAGCCTCAGACTTGGCCTTCGCAATTCTCTTCTTCTTCTCAGCAATTCTTCCTCGCTTCCTCTGCAGGGTCAGTGGGGTAACCAACCTCTGAATCTTCGGGGCTTTGCTCACCTTTTTGCCTGCCAATCAAATAAATCATCAGATTGATTCCATAATAAACGCAGCTGAAAAAACAATTACTATAAATGGCCAAAATGAGACTGGGGAACTAATACAACACTACTATTTTTTCTTGTATTCATGAGCATCCAACACCAAGTTGCAGACATGACGACTATTCTTACGGAACAACCGCCTAAAGCCTACTACTTTTGGTTGCCAAAGTAACTTGTTGGATATTAAATCCTAAGTATGGCCAACATGATCATTAACCCCTACAACTCCCTTGTCTCCAGCTTTAATAAGCACAATCCATCTACATGAAAACAGGAGCAACATTGAGCAACATTGAACAACAATGTAATGCAAGGTTCATCGAGAAACGTTGGGACTATTCAAAGAATAGATTATCATACGAATACATTCATTGAACTATCCAATTTATGAAAGAAATATCAGATCGTGACATGTACTTGCACCATTTATCAAGCACTGCCGGAAAATCACACACATAACCACCAACTTACTTCGTTAGTATATGACATGTTTAGAAACCACAACAGCAAAGGATAAGGCTACGCCATGGATGCACATAACCGTGGATTGTTCGTGGACAATGAACAAGCCTTTGATAAGTTTTTTTAATTGCTCATACATTATGCTATATCTTTTACTTGCTCAAATGTTATTCTATATCTTCGGAGTCAATTGTTAGATCATTTTGCTTCGTATTCTTATGCATCCCTTTTAACCAACTAGGAATCTTTTTTTGATCCACTGACTCCCAATCCTTTTTGTAAATTTTATACATCAATAAAATTGTTTCGTATAAAAAAAAACCACAAAAAGCATTCGTAAGCCATACCAGATTTTGTGGTGAATGATCTACGGTATGTGTTAACATACTTTCGGACATCATCCTCCTTTGACAGATTGAAAAGTTTGCGGATCTTGGATGCCCTCTTGGGACCCCTCATTCTTGGTTTCTCAGTGTCTGTCAAGCCAGGAAGATCATTATCACCCTTCTTCACAATAACCAGATTCAGAACAGAAAGGTCTTGGCTGACAATGCATCCACGCACAGACTTCCTCCTGCGCTCTCCATTACGCCTACCATAACCACGGAAACAAGGGGTACCTGTCCAAAAAAGTTAAAACAAATGTTTCCATTACTCGTGATATTGCTATAAATTATTGAAAAAAAATAATGAAGGCCAAAAGTATGATTAAATGGTTAAACATTCACTAGTCTAAACAGTTCCACAAACCTCTGTGTAGTAAAAGACGGACACGGCCAGGAGTCAAAACACCCTGTTTCATTGGGAATCCCTGCTTGTCACAACCTCCCATAATCTTGAAAACATAACCCTTGAATTCCTGATAAGAGAAAAATCATCCATAGTCAACTCAGAGACAGCAACTAGGAACTAACATTTCATTTATTGTAACTGAAGAGCATGCATACCTCTCCAAGGGAATCTCCACTGACCTCCTGGGAGATCCTCTTGTCAAAAAAAGCACGGCTGAACAAAGACAAGGGATAATTTTAATACATAGAGAAATTTAAACTTTAGTAAAATAATGACAAACATACATACATACATACAAACAAAAAGGAAATAGCTAGAATCTTTCTTTTTGCTCGTTTAAAACTCATTAAATATTGTTTCTCGGAGAAATTGCTGCTTCACTAAGAAAAAAATAAGTGAAAGAAAAACACAACAAGCAATGCAAATACTGCAGATAGATTTCTAGCGAGGTCATATATAAGCTATTTGAAATCCACCGTAATAAGACTGAACGTTAACTCAAAAATTATAACTGCAAACATATCGAACAAACGATGCTAACACTACTCTACTCATCAGAAGAGAGCCAGTTTGTTCATTATACATCTCAAATCCCCTAGTTCCAGAAAGTCTTGCTATTGAAATCAAAGATCTAAGATATGAAGCCACGCTTAGGTAAAACTCAGTCAAAACCAAAAGATAACGTTCCATTAGACCAACTCCATGTAATTATGTAATGTTTATGATATGAACAATCGACTGAAGATGAACAGATTAATTAATCCACATAGAATGCACATTCATGATTAAGACAACAGATTGAAGAATAAGGGAATTCGGAAGCTAACAGTTTCTGATCATCGTCGATTTCGAGCTTCTTCTGGCATCCAGTAGTCGGATTCGCAATATTAAACTATCAACACGAAAACTCAAAATTAGCATAGCAGTAAAACTCAAGAAATAGTCAGAAAGAAAGAAATCTACGAGGTCGAACCTTCATGTTCAAGAGCTTCGATTATAGCAATGGCGGCCGCAGAGTGGAGACGAACAAAGAGCGAGCCGGCTACGCCTTCAACAAGGGTTTCTAACCACGCTCCTATTGGAATTTATATGGGTGAAATTATAATTAAATTTTTTTTTTTTTTGTTTCCAAGTAAAAATAATAATAATAACCAAACAAATCGATAGGATTTTAGATTTTGTTTAAATAAATGACGTTAGTTCTTGATTCTCCTTAAGATTATATATACTTTTAGTCATTTTATTTTTATTTAAATTCATAATTTTAAATTATTTATTTTGAACGACTCTTAAAAATAATTTTTAATTATTTGGAAGATAAAATTTTGAAATATTATTAAAATTGAATTGTAAATCTTAATTAAATGTTTAAAAATAAATAAATAGATATTTTCAACTAATATTTTACTCTTATTTAAAAACAAAATTTTAAATAAATAATTCAAACATCTCGAACTAATCTAACCCAAAAAATTTTATGGTCAAGGTGAAGTTGAGTTCGTTATTTGATAAGAGTTGTTTGGGTTTAAAAAAATATACCACTCAAATAATTGGGTTAGGTCTAAAAGATGTCTCAAGTTAATCCAATCCAACCCATGAACACGCCCTACTACAATTAGTAAATTTGCAAAACCAAGTAAAGAAGAAATTTGTTTTCAAGATAACTTCAAGAAGTTTGAAAAAGACAAGAAATTCTTAGATCATAGATTGAAGCAAATGAGAAAGAGGAAATGGAAGATCATAGATAAACGATTTTCATTCATATGTTAACAATGATAATTTTTTAATTTTTTTTAAAAGAGTTAAATAATATTACTTTTGAAACTCTTAAACGGAAAGATGGAGCAAGGATCGAGCTATATCTACAGTGAACTCTTCTTCAACTTTCAGATTCTAGGTATGTGACCATTTTTACTTGGAGATTGATTTTCTGATGGTCCTTTTAGATTCTCCGCCTCGTCTCTTTCGATGTTCTATTCATTTGGAGACGATGTTCTACTTAGCTGCAAAGTTCCCCAACATTGCAACAGCCATAAGTTTTATCATGTTTGGAGCATCACCTGCCTTTCCTATAATTCGCTATTTGTACCCGTTTTAATTAATTGAGTTGTGCTGAAATTGACAACTTCCTATAAATATTTTCATAATAAGGCGATAGGTATCTTTTGCAAACATCATTTTCAAGGGAGATCTAGTAGAAGAAACAGGCAATCCAGTGACTGAGAACATAGCAGCTCTTTTAGTTTCGAAATTTAGGTTATCGAGGCTTCTGATTTCGATGGAGCTTTTGCTATATATATAAGGTTTTTATACCTTCTCTGAATGGATGGGGAGAACCAAAAAATCATATTCCTGCTTCAATGTCAACCGTTTCACTTTTGGGAAGTTGCTACAATGAGGTATGAATATGATCAAGCTGCCAATGCAATCAATAGCCATTTCCTAATCATATTATTCAAAAGGGTTTGCTGCTCCTGGATTTAGATATGAACTAATGCACTCAATTGTTGATTTGGCAGGTAAAGAAGATAATTTCTAGGGAAAACAAGAATCACAACAAATCACCATATCCACACTGCCCAAAACAATCAGTCTTGGATTTAGCGAGGGCGCACTGTAGTTAACCACTTAGTGGCTGATCGTGGTTCGAAAGACTTCATAGCTGTTGAGAATCTACCTCATTCTAAGCAAGCATCAGGTGTTGAATGTTCTAACCTCGGTGAGGTTCATAACTCTTATTTTGCTGCTAGGACTCTAGACTTCATCTAATTACGATTTAGAACTTAGTTGACCATGGAAACTGAAATTTTGAGGGCGTAAAGCTCCCATGGATTGTAGCCAACCACTGGTGTTTAATGCTATCTTCATATTAACATAATTAATGAATATTTGCAGCATATACAAATAATTGAGTTGATCTGTGCAGGTGAGAGGGGGGAGGAGCATGGCATGGAAAATATACAGTAGAAGAAGAACAATAACCACTAACAAAATTCTAACCTCCATCAACCAAATAAGAAGCAAAACAACCATCTGCTAGTCCCATTCATCCAGCTAACCTGTCACTTTCCGTTTCTGTTTCCTCATCCCGAATTTTCGCCTTCCCCGCTTTCTAGTTTTCTTAGATGAACTAGGTTTGGCAGCAGAAGGGGTTTCTGTCTTGTGTTGCATGTCAGGCTCCTGGATTCCTGAGGCTAAGTCAGCTGGAGAAGTGATTTGCTCCTCCAATTTCAGAGTCTGCTCAATAAACTGACCATTAACCTCTTCATGAATTTGCGCCTCTTCCTTGGCTGCAGAATCTTGCACCAGAACTTTCTTAGTCTGCAAACATACAAGTGAATTCCATGTTTAGAGCTACCATGATATAAAACTTCAGCTCCGTATTAGTCCCTCGGTCTGTACGTATCAAAGACCATATTTGTTGCAAGTTGATGTAGGCAAAGCCATTATTTCTTAACTTTGATTGGAACGAAACCAAAGAGTTTCATATATTGGGTGATATATTGCAATGTAGTAGAGGAAACTTACACTTCTTCCACAATCCGCATTCTGAATCATATCAGGAAGTAGCATGACCTCTCCATGACTCGTAATTGCATTTTCAGGCATAAGAACATCAAATGCGTCCTCAGACATGTGTTGTGATGCTTCATGCAAAGACCTAACGAACACATCATTTCCATCTTCAGGTGAAGCGGGATCGTCACTTGATGCAAGCATGTATATCTGATTGATTGAAGAAAACTTCATGGGATTTTCATTCACCACCTTGTCAATTCTGTTCTTCAACTCATGAACTCTTGACTGCGCAGCTTCAATTTTTAGAAACATCTCTTCCAAATTATTATCATTATCTCCTAACATAGAAGATGGCCATCCGTCAGTTGCAATTGTCCGGAAGTCATTGATGCCATCATGTCTCATATTCTTTGTCTTGTCTGTACAGATCAGAGCAGAGAATCAAACTGACTACTGTTACCAAGAGCTCTCCGTACATATATTGTCTTTTCAAACTTCAAATGGGCTATTCTTTTAACTATGAGATACAGGCTTATTTGTTTATTAAGAACATCTATAACAATGGAAACTCAAAATAAGGGTAAAAAAAGTACCGGACATGATCATGAAGATTACTCTAATTAGCATAAATAAAGAAGGCACGGTTACAAGAAGCTCAAAAGTGTCGTTGTGAAGCACGAATAAGTCAAAAGTGTCGTTACAAACATTGGATTCGTTTCAAAACAAAATGATATAATTGACCATGTACAAAAAATAGAGGAGATGTCCCAATAAAGCCAAGGGGATTTAAAAAAAAGGGCTCTCAATGGGCAGAAATATGCATCAAACCACAATTACAAAGCTCTATAAACTCTTTGTAAAGAGAACACCAAGTAGCGAGGTGAGTGTTCCCCTTGAAAAATCATGTTGTTTCCGTCAAATGTCTCCAAAAGAAGGCCACCACCACATTGTAGCAAAGGATCTTGGACAGGGACAATAAATTATTAATGGGAAAGACCCAGCTAAGATTGAAACTTTTGGATAGTTCTTTCGTATCTTTCCAACCACTTCTCATAGAAATGTCATCAGAATTCACATTTTGAAACGGTTTTAGGTTTTTGTCTCCAGGGATACCCACAAAATGACTGTCCAGGTTTCCAACAAAATCTTTAACATTTTTCGGTAAGATAAGGAGAGACTACACATCCAACATATTCTAACCCCAGCATTTGGAAGTATAGAGTAGTGGAGAAAGACGAGGTCTAGGTCTTCCAAATTCTGTTAGCAGAGATAATACCTAGCATGTAAGGATGTCTTAATTGCACCATGCCCGTAACGTTTAACCCCCTGAAAACTAGGGACCAAAGAATAACCTTGAATTTTCTGTAAATTTTCTTCCAAATAGTCCTTAAAAAGGTTTACAAAGGTTTCACAATTTTTAGTAAGATGGGCAGCAAATGATTTACAGGAATAATTACGAGACTTGTCCATAAGATGGTATGTCTCTGTTGGTTAAGTTAACAACCATCAAGAATACTCACCAAGATTGCCTATTCGTACTCCTCCAATTCTATTTCAATTTAAGTCATTCTAAATAAAAGACTTCATCCCCCTTCTTATAGGATTCCAAGAATCTTTTATGAAAAAGGTTTTCAAACTCGCCAGTTTGAAGAATCTGGGGACTATACCTTGTTTTTTCTTTTGATAAAAAATCTGGGGACCATGTTTTCAAGGGCTGATTAGTAATCCACAAATCTCCCAAAAAACAGTACATGATGCATCATCCAACATAAACTTTTAGGAACGTCCAACCTCTTCCGCTAATCCCATTATTAATAGCAGAAAACCAGAAAATCCATCGACTTCAAAATTTGCTAGCTATAACAGAGCCTTAAGGAATCCAGTTTGTATTAAGATCAACACGTTCATTAAGAAAGCAAGAATATTCTCGCTTAGGTTTCTCAAGCTCAAGCAGCCTACGTCAATGCAGAGAGCAGCGTGCCACTTTCACATTTTCCTTTCAATAATATTGACAACCATACTCAAAAATCTAGGAAAGGGATAAAAAATTATTATTGGTATGCTGATAAGGCTTGATTGTAACAAAGTGATATAGCCTCCTCTAGAGGGAGCCATATTTTTCTATCTAGCTAGCTTGTCAGGTTCCTTTCTACCATGGTCCATGAGTTTCCAATTTCTACCATGGTCCATGATATAGCCTCCCCTCCGAAGGCTACCTATGCAGGTTAATGGCCACCCAAAAGCAGCAGTTATGCCTAGTTTCCTAATCTAGAACTTCCTCATTATCCACATAGATTCCACCTAACAATCTATCTAGAAATAGAAGATTTCCAGAGTGAAATGTATGTGGCATAAGATGCTTCTTCCAAAACCCAAGTGCAATAGATGTATATCAGCTACCAATAAAATTGGAAAATCCGTTGGATGGTTACATATATTCCAGAAAATATACATCACTGTCATATCATTTATCTTCCCCTCCGCTTTATGTTTCCTTGTTTATATCATTTATCTTCTCTGAAAGGTCGCATTGTGGCTAATGTTTTGCCTTTTTCTGGGAGATCTCTTTCTTTTTGTTCGGGTTGCGTCATGCATTGTTTGATAGGGAGACAACGGAGGTTCTAACTCTCCTTTCTTTCATTGAAGAGTTAGAGTTTATGCCTAGGAGGAGGGATTTTCATTTATGGAGTCTTAGCACGTCTAAGGGCTTTCCTTGTAGCTTGTTCTTTCATTGGTTGTTGAATCTCTCTCCTCCTCACGAGTCTTTTTTTTTTTTTTTTTTTTTT
>NW_019268517.1:3342348-3345064 GCF_002738365.1 Cucurbita moschata
TTTTTTTTTTTTTTTTTGTTTCATTTGTGGAAAGTTAAAGTTCCATAAAAGATTAAATTCTTCATCTAACAAGTTATCCCTGGAAGAGTGAATACTCTTGATAGATATATAAGGAAGATATCTTCATTGGTTGGTCTGTTGTGTTGCATAATTTGTTAGAAGGCTTAAGAAGACGTGGATGTATCAAGTGGAGATGTGATTTCATCCGGTCCGTTAGAGATATTTTTTAGGTGTTTGGTTTTCAGTGTGCCAGCAGATATGTGGTAGGGTGATGATTGAGGAGTCCTTTTCCATCTGGATTTTCGTGAGAAGGGAAGGTTTTCGTGGCAAGTTGGGTTGTGCGCCTTGATATGGGGATTTGGGTGAGAGAAAAATAGAATCTTTCGAGGAGTTGAACGGAACCCTTCTAAGGCGTGGTCCTTTGTGAGGTTCAATGTTTCTCTTTGGGCATTAGTGACGAAACATTTGTGAGAGTACTAGTATGGTATGCTATGGAATATATATGGAGATTTAGTAGCATGTTAGGCATAGTGGCAATTAGTTAAGGGTGTCTTGGTTATAAATAGGAGTGTTGGGGACCTTAAAAGGTGCAGAGCATTTTGGTGGAGCGTCCGTTCTGGGACTTGGGAGAGAGATAGTCTTCTCAAAAGGCTTGGGACTTGGGAGAGAGATAGTCTTCTCAAAAGGCTATTGTTATATTGCAGTTTCTCTTCGATATTGCAAGATTATCTCGTCTTTTTCTACATATTTGGGTACCTAATAGCTTTTTTGTAATTACTCTTTAACTTATCTTACTGGATTGGAGTCCCCTTCTTTAATGGGACTTCCTTTTATGGGCTTTTTTTAAGCCCAGGTATTCTTTCATTTTTCTCAATGAAAGTTGGTACTGCCTCAGAAAAAAAAGGGGGGGGGGGGGAAGGCATCACTCTCATATTAAAGATCTCCAAAATAGGCTTTGACAGATTGACAGTCAGGTCTTTGCATGAGTTTCTTTTCTATTAGCAGCATGGTCTGTAAATATTGTTAAGTCAGTCTTATCATGAAGTCTTATGAAGACGTTATAATTTCAGCATCTTGCTGGGCTGATCCTCTCTAAGCAGGTCTCCTTTGTAAGGCATCACATCACTTTCTTATGATGTTCTTATTCTCTTGATCTATGAAGGCTTAATTTTAATATCTTTGGCTTGGAAATGGTTTCCAACATGATAGGTAGGAACTAATTTTGCAGTGGAAATTCGTAGAAAGTTAGTATAGAAATGATAAAAGAAAAGATGTGGAGCCTCCAAAAATAACTATACTCCGATTTCTCTCTACCTCCAAACTTTCAATACCTTTCATAAACCATCTCCCGATGATACAAAAATGCCTTCCTAATATCCTATTAATATTCTTAATATTTCCCTACTAATATCCCTAACACTAGTTCGCCCCGAAACCCACCTAGTCCTTCCTAACACCCTAGAAACGCCAAAAAAATTATGTATTGCGATTCTTTCTGGCGATCCTAGAAAAAGAAAAGCTGATTTTATGGCTCAATATTGTTAAAACTATCATCTAAGAGAAGGAACATAATTGGGAGGTTCTAAGTTTTGTTATCTCTCTTGGAAGCATCTCCATAAAGATTGTAGGTTCATTCGGATCAAACATCAAACCCACATATGGAGAAAAGAAAAAGGATAACAATATCACATACCTTTAAAAAAAAAAAAAGAATGAAGATAAACATAAATTTTTAATAATCAAATATCAAGTGTAGAGCTAATTCATCTAACAGTCAAAGACTTAAAATCGCTTTCACTCCTCCATTTATTATTAATCCACCGCAAAATCCTATTCAACAATGTACAATTTAATGATATCAACCGAAATAATAACTTCACTTACTTAATTTAAGAGAAGTACCTTCTGAAGATATGTCATCAGCGACAGACCTCTTCTTCTCTGGAATAACAAAAGAATACTACAATGTCATAGAGGGAGACACTAGGAAAAAAGGATTAGCATAGAAATAGTTGAGGACTTGATACCATAATATGAAAACAAATTGTGATGTGCCATATATGAAGCTACTTCAGTTGTCTCTTCATTTTTCTTCCTTTTCTTTCTTTTCATTATTCTGTCTCTTTGAGTGTGACTTGAGAATCCTGTTGACTTCACATCAAAATCTTCCGTTGAGAATTGCTCATAGACAGACTGCTTTCTTTGATCATATAATGCAAGTTCCCTATCATATTTAGACGATTGAGACTGAAGTTTCCTAATTTTCAATTCTAACCATCTACACCGCCACGTCACAGGACTTATAAACTTTTTCCAGTGATCTGTCAACTTTTTCTTCCTGTAAAGTAAAATACATATATTAACACGTGAATATCACATGAAGTTGTGATAAAAGATAACATATTTGAGAAAAACCTTGACTTTGATTCTACAAGTCAAATTTTTTTTTGCCTTGTTCTTGCAATGTCAGCCTTGCAAGGTGAAAACGAATAAAGTCTTTAACATTTTTAGGAATGGAATAGGCAAGTGTGCCCTAACCCATGAGTCAAAACTCAATGAAGTTAAATAAAGCTAGTTGACTCGTATTTCTCCTACAAAAAATGCATATTTCAAAAGATTTACAAATTTAGAAAGACAAATTCAATTCAGTTTGGCTTGACTTCACATGGCTTAGCTTTTTCTGTTCTTTTTTCTTTTGGGGGGGGGGGGGGGGGGA
>NW_019268517.1:3345233-3348224 GCF_002738365.1 Cucurbita moschata
ATCTCCTCCAAAAAAAAAAAAAAAAAGAAGAAGAGAGTTTGGCCCTGCCTACATAAAAAGACTTCAATCCAAAAGAACAATACCAAAATTATAATTACAAAAAATACTAGAGACCGAAGCTCACAACGACATATTAAACCTAGCCACGTTGCAAACCCTCCACACTCACTTTCTTGACCTCTCTAAAAATTCCATTGTTCCTCTCACATCCCAAATACCCACAAAACTGCAAAGAAACTCGCTTGCTACAACACTTTGTCCTTCCTCCAAAATGGAGGATTTAGAAGCATCTCCTCCATCATAAGGGAAACATGCAACCAAGTCACTGACAACCAAATCAATACAAAATATACTCAGATGTGATATTTTTTTATAGAGCTAGAAATCCATACATGATATTTGTTGTCTCAATTATAGTTTCATTTTGACATAACAGACTTGTTCATTACGACTTATTTGGATTACAAAAAAAAAAAACTTTCATTGAGAAAAAAAAAAATGAAAGACTGCAAAAGGTTCAACAATAGCTAACTAAAATGAAAAGGGCTCAAATCTAAGAGAATAAGACTCAACAAATAATTGTTTTTTTTTTTAGAGAAATAAAGAGAAAGCAATTACAAAATTCTTTAGAAACAGGTGCCCAACCAAAGGGTTAAACCTAGCTAAAGATCGAACATCCTCCACTGAACACTTCACATCCTTGAAGATCCCGTTTGTTCATTATAAGATGGTTTGCATAATTTTTGAAACTATGAAGTCAAATCATCCCCCTTATAACAGACAATTAAATGACCAGACAATAAATAAATTCCCTTCTATCCCTCCTAGAATAAGTACACAACAGAGAGACCCACCATACTCAATTAGATGGGAAAGTACAATATGCCGATAACTTACTAGAAAAAATCACGCAGCCGAACTCGATTCAAGCAACTATTGCTATCATTTGGGAGTTTGGTTGGACAGTGATCAGAGTACATCCAGAGACGAGGACTTCAATTCTCTTTTGACAAGGTTCTTTTCTTAGCTTCTGATTGAAATTCAGTAGCAAAGTATTTCAGATATACGAGTCTACTGACACATCTGTGTTATAGTATATCTGTGAATTTAGGAACTATTGGTCTTTTGTCTTTTACTGTAATTTTACTATTATTAGTTTAGGGCTCCCATGTATGAGATTCTCCCATATTTTGGTCTCACAATGCCATGGTATCAGAGCACTAGGTCTTTCTGAGGGCAACTTAGGTTTTGTGAGTTATTCAAGATTTGTGAACATTAAGGGTTTGAGATTTGGAACACCTTCTTGGCGGATTTGGACAATTGCCGTCAGGATCCGCTGCCGCCACCACCAAGGTCCATCGCCAAAGTACTTTTTGACACCACCAAGCCCAAAAGATAGCCCAATTGCCAATCAGCAGGGCTTCCATGTATGCTTATGTATATTTGAGTCTACTGTATAGAATGAATGAGATTTTCCACCGTTTTGGTCTCACAATAACAAAATCAAATTAGAAGAGTTGAAAAGGCTGTAAAAAGAAAAATTTAATCTTGAAGCAAAGACGAAAAAAGATGAGAATCATTCCATGCTAATAAATGTTAATCTCAAAGGAAAACTTGAATTTGGAAGCTCAAGGAAAAAGGATAAACATTCCAATCTCTGTACAGCAATGATGGCATATGAGAATCAGTTCTAAAATCATTTATCCACCAATAGCACAAAATTAAGGAAGGAGAAAACGTGGGGAAAAACGAACAAATAATTGAAGCACTTGGGAAAAGAAAAAGAAGAGATATATGTACTACCTTGGAAATACTTCTCTGCATCCATTAGATATAGGCTGCAAATTATTATCATCATATAATTGGGATTCAACTTCTTCGTCATCCAATAACGAACCATAATCTGTTCCAGAAACAGTATCACCAAACGAGCTTGAATTTTCGGTTGAATCATTGCATTCACTACTAGGACCTCCCTCACAATTATCTGTACACCCAATAATATCAATCTCCATATCCTCCCTTCTGTCGTACATCATACTTCGTTCAACAGATGGAGCTTCCATGCCATGACTTTTTTCCTGACCACTACTCGTACTCGGTTTATCCTGAGCAGCATTTTTGTCCTCCACACACCTTGAAATCTCCATCAAAGTTTCCTCCACTTTTGATCCATTTTCAGGTCTCATGCTAATATAGGCCCAAATTAAGGCCCTCTTTTGTACAATCAGGCAATCACATCTAAACAAATGAACAGCATCAGAACGCAATACACCTACACCAATACTTATTCAGAGTATATCACAAGTACCTAAAGTACGCAAAAATATTTTAAGCCTTCCAAATGTAAATAGCATAAAGAAAAATTTAAATTGAAGGTCCAACAATTGATTTTGTTCATATCCTACATCTGTTTCCACAAGAAGATGCTATTTATAGGTTGAAAAAAAATAAGTAAAGAACGAATTCATTGAAGAACTCATTAATTCTTGTTTGAAATCCATGAGAACATGACAGAAAGAACAGAATTGGCTCACTACTTTCATTCAAAAGCAAGAAGAAGATGAAGAAATTGGTCTTCACCTCGCTATCAATCTTTCTTCTCGAAAAGCAAAGGGAGATAACACATAGAGATTGAAAGATCAATAAACACAGAGATCATATAGCCAAAATAGGACCAAATTAGTGAACGGTAGCACAAAACACAAAAGCCTCCGGGAAGAAAATCAGCAAAGAAAAGCATTTCACCAATACAAGAAGTGAGAAACGAACAAGGACAACTATCGTTACACTCCGATCAAAAAAATCAACAAACAAATAACAGTCCATGTAAGGTCAAAGGGAAAAGTTCATCATCACCACTGAGATTCTTCAACAAATTGCATAATCCATTTCGGAAAAGAAATCTTCAAAAAAAAAAAAAAAAAAAAAAAAAAAAAAAAAAAAAAAAAAAAAAAAAAAAAAAAAAAAAAAAAAAAAAAAAAAAAAAAA
>NW_019268517.1:3348682-3353860 GCF_002738365.1 Cucurbita moschata
AAAAAAAAAAAAAAAAAAAAAAAAAAAAAAGAACTCGAAAACTGAAACGTATTATTAATTAAATTTCTCGAGCATCAGAATAGTGCCATGTCGACTGAACTGTGGCAACAAGTTCACACTTTCAAGAGCCAAAAAGAAAATCCTCTTCCCGATTCTCACTCTTCGAACGAGTGAAGGAAGAACCAACCTGGTTTGGGGGTGAATCGATTTCGAACAGTTCTTCTACCCGAACTCGTCGATCGGCGAGTGAATCGAACGCAACGGAGGCTAGGGATAGCCGGACGACGACTAGATGAAGTCAGATCCGGCGAAATCAAGGGGAAAAATGAATCAAAAGAGGAAGAAAGTGAACGGAATTGAGCGAAAACTGTACAGTCAGAACGTGGGATGAATTTACGCCAGAACAAAACAGAAACACCGCCAATTTTGGTTTCATTATATAGTTTTATGATGCAAAAAATGGACCCCATCATGTATTAATCATGGGGTCTACCGCCCCGTATTTTCACATGATCTTCCATTCCTGATTGATCTGTCTGGTCACAGTGTCCAAATTAAACCCCTCCCGCATCCACAATCAAATTCATTCCGCTTCTGCATACTATTATCCTTATTACTCACCCATCACCTAATCAATATCTTAATCATCTAAATTAAGTTTAATTATCAATTTTATCACTTAATTTCAAAAATTTTATCCATTTGGTCCATAAAATTTTTAAATTACAAATTTAGGCATTACGATCTTAAATTTTAAATTTTGTAGAATTAGAAATAGAATTTATGAGAATAAAATATTTGAGAATCAAGTAAAGATATTGCTGTCATAATTTTATATAAATCAATAATATATATTTTTAGTTTATGGTAAGTATTTCTAACAATTTTATTATACTAATCAATTTTAGGGAATTAATTGTGGTTACTTCGATTAATTTTTTATTAAGTAAAATTATTAAAATAATTTTAACTAATTTATTTTTCATTCACTTGTAAATATATTATGAATAATATGTTTTTAATTTTTTATTGTAATTATCATCGAAGAAATTAACGAATGATACATGATATTTTTGCCACAACTGTTATTGGCTTCGAGCGTAGGGATAGCTCGATGGGCTTTAATGCCCACATAGAAGAATGCATCGAGCGCTTAGACAATGCCTAATAAGTGATCGTTTAGATGATCTCAGAAAATGTCTAAAGATTTGAGAGTCGTCCTTAGGCTGAAGTGGTGGATCTAAACGCTAGATTAAACCTCACTATTAGAGTGGGAAACCAAACCCCAACTGGACGCGTAGAATAATTCAACAAGATAGAGATCCCTGAGGCGAAGCCCTTCGGTGGGGTTCGAGATGCCAAGCCTCTAGAGAACTTTATCTTCGAACTCGAACAGTACTTTCATGCCACACTACCCTTGCAAAAGAAACAAAAGTCACATTGGCAACAATGCATGTAAGCAAAGTTGTGGTGAAGATTCAAGCACATGGATATTTAAGATGGTTGATGCATTATGAACACAAGAGCTTAAAATAAGAACTTCGAATGTAGCTAGTTGTCCATTCTTCCTACTTAAGTTATATGCTAACAAAGTCATTGTCGTTGATTACTCACTTTTAGCTCGTAACGTTGCTTTCTTTAAAATTGTTTTCAATATACCTTCTTGATCACGCTTTCCAAACATTTCTCTACCCGAGGCTCAAGCACACGTCGATATTATCTGCAAAGTCCAAAATTCACATGAATGATTCGTTAGCTGGGTTAAAACACAGTTATTTAATTTTCAAGCATTCTATTCCCGAACATTATTTTCATCGCAATTCATTAAAATCACACCATTTATTCAACAACTCCACCTTCAAATGGATAGACATTTAATTAAATAAAGTTGAGTAACTAAACATCCTCAATTCATCTTCAACCACTCCAACTGCAAAAATGAGAGCTAAACATTGTACAATCTTTAGCATATTTAGAACTTCTATCATTACAAGCAAAATATCATCAAAACCAATATTAACAAAAAAAAAAAAAAAAAAAGGTTTCAAGGTAACGTGATTCTTTTCGACTCCCTGCATAAAGTACCATCGGTATATATGAACTCTACTAGAACGGGACCGAGCATACAGGAAGAACATGCTTTGAAAACGACCTTTTTGATGCCTCTGATAAAAGTTGTACACCAGGAAGTAACATTGAAGCTGAGAAGGCGAACCACATCGTTCGTGAACTACTTGGCAACAGAAACTCGGTATATGATTAACGGGGCATTTACAAGCGCGACTGGTTCGGTCGGGCATGCCATGCAGCTCATTTAAGCTCCATGAGATGAGTTGCACAAGAAGTCAGCATCTGTTGGAGATTTATATTGAACTTGTCATTAAAGGGAAGATTCAATGTTGTGATGCTCTAAGTTTCTAAGAACAATTCTAGCAAAGATCTTGGCTTGCAATGGAGCAGTTGCTGCTGCAGCTGCCGTACGCAGGGCTCTCGATGCTCCTGCATTCTGCATAAGGCTTGCGTGGTGTAAGGCATGCCGACCCCCTGGGATCGTAAACTGTATATCGAAGAGTATGAGGATTGAAGAAAAATCGTGCAAGATAATCAGAAGAAATACTATGAACTAAATCTGTATGTACCTGTAAAAGAGCAAATGCTGCACATGCTTTTAGTGTAGGTGATGGATTTCGAAGCATTGTAATAAATCTTCCAATTTCAGCTCCACTAACAATTATGGAAAATTAGAGTAAGATTAAATGGGCATGAGAATACGAGCATAATTTCTCGAAGGGGTTCGAGTAAACCTGCATCGAAGATGACCCGCTTCTTGAATACGAGCTCGTTCTGTTACATGAACCAACGCTGCGGGTGCCGAGGATGCAGCAGCAGAGGCGAATGCTTGTGGGTCTGAAAAGGTTTGGACAAAGGCTTCAATGTTCTTTAATGCCATCCTTCTAGCCCCATCTAAGCTCACACTCTTGGAAAGGCCTTCTGATGAGCTTCCTGGTAAGGCACATTCGTCCAATCTGCAAAAAAAAGTTGAAATCAATCAGCTAAGTAATTCTTTTTTCAAAAACATGAAGGGAGCATGTCGAATGGTCGATGTACCTCCCATCGAACATGTAAGCTAACGCCAACGCAGCCATGAAGCGAGCCATTTTCGAAACTGATGCATAACAAAGATGAACTAAGGCTGGAACACCGCCTTCCTCCACAATGCGAAGGGCGTTATCCGGGTTAAAGGCAAGATTCCAAAGCGCTCCAGCAGCAGTCTCGTGAACATCCTGAAGATTGAAGGGCATTATCGGTTGAACGTTCGCACATATTTCACGTGTTTCTTATCAAGAAACTAAAGAATAATTTGAAATGCTTACTTCGGCGTCTGAGCGTGCCAAAGCAATTAACGGTGCAACGCCCCCTTGCTGACCAATAGCAATGCTAAAAAAAACCCCAAAAGGTTATAGATTAGAATTAAATCACAAAATCAAAGAGTTAAACCTGATCATTATTGATTTTATACCATCCAAGGCTCAAATATTATACCTGTTCGCTTCCGAAACCGACAATCCCCACAGAGCACCAGCTGCCCTTTCCTGAAGACCCGGGGATGCGTTTGAACAAGACTGTGCTAGAGCAACCTAAATTAAAAATAACGATAATATTTAATAAATAACGACGTAAATGCAGAAGATTGGTGAGCTTATCATCAATATTGTCCTCGAGCTCGAACATATATGTTAATCATCCCCAGCTTGTTACAAAGATAATCTATACGAACTCCGTTTCACTCTTACTTCAACAAATCTTTGTATGGATTAAAACAAAATCCACGATCATGGTTTGTGCATAACAAGACGTGCTTTTAATTGAGCGACGGAGCCATCAAGATTGAGCTTAACTGCAAACACGTATTTATCCAATAGATTTCTTCGTATAGGAAGAGAACATGAGGAGTCGGTTTTTTAAGATTTCATGCAGGCAATATTAATGGTGTGAGATACCGAGTCAATCTCCGCAATAATGAGACTGAGAGGTGATTCAACAGCATGTAGATAGGTCGTATTATTCTTTCACTTCCCTAATGAATTCTTTTCGATCTTTATTGATTCAGACATTGTATGAGAGACGATCAGCTTTTACAGCAATGAACAATTTAAAGTACGAGGTTAAGGATCTTACCAATGCCTCGACACCACCTGCAGCTGCAATCGCTTCTCTATTTCTGTCATCAAATGATAAGTTCCATAGGGCTCCAGCAGCTTCTTGCCTGTACCATGAGACAAAAACAATATATTGGATTAAAACCTACTTATGTACTTAACCCAAGATCCAGTAGTTTCTCGCACAGAGTTTCGATACAATTGTAAGAAAACGATGCAGAAGCTCATCCCTATGAAAGGTCTAATTTAGTTGCAATGTTAGAGGTATTTGTTCTAATTTGTTAAAATGAAACCTGTACAATTTGAGAAAATTTTTCCAACAAACATATGTTTAAACCGAAGGTCTTACACTAGTCCTGAATTGTGAGATCTCACATCGGTTGGAGAGGGGAACGAAACATTCCTTATACGGGTGTGGAAACCTCTCCCTAGCAGACGCGTTTTAAAATCTTGAAGGGAAACCCAAAAAGGACAATATTTGATAGTGGTGAGCTTGGGCTGTTACAAATGGTATCAGAGCTAGACATCGGGCAGTGCGCCAACGAGGACGCTAGGCTCCCAAAGGGAAGTGGATTGTGAGATACCACATCGGTTGGAAGGAGGAACGAAACATTCCTTATAAGGGTGTGGAAACCTCTCCCTAGCAGACACGTTTTAAAACCTTGAGGGGAAGCCTAGAAGGAAAAGTCCAAAAAGAACAATATCTGCTAATAGTGGGCTTGGGCTGTTACCAATGGTATCAGAGCCAGACACCAAGCAATGTGCCAACGAGGATGTTGGGCTCCCAAGAGGGGTGAATTGTGAGATACCACATCGGTTGGAGCGGGGAACGGAACATTCCTTATAAGGGTGTAGAAACCTCTCCCTAGCATACGCGTTTTAAAACTTTGAGGGAAAGCCAAGAAGGGAAATCTCGAAAAGGACAATATTTGTTAACTCAATACTTTTAACTTACCAGACAACCTAGCTTAATCGATAGGATAATATTTTACAAAAAAAAAAAAAAAAAAAAACAATT
>NW_019268517.1:3354553-3387778 GCF_002738365.1 Cucurbita moschata
AAAAAAAAAAAAAAAAAAAAAAACAATTGAATCATACCTGACACCTTCATGAGGAGAATGTGTGAGTTGGACAAGTGCTTCAAGTGCACCTGCCTCTTGTCCAACAGCAGAGTTGTTTGTGTTGCTATCACCGTGGGCAGCCAAATTTGCCAATGCCCGAGCTGCCTGAAATTTTCAAATTCCAAATTTTGAAAATTTAGACTTACAGATTGAACAAACAAAAGTATCAACAAAAAAAAAAGGTCCAAATGAAAATTATAATAATCTTCAAAATACTACAATTAACATTTTGTGGTTCGCAGTGGTTCTGACATAATTCTTGCCCCAAGGCAACACAAAAACACGCTCAGCCGATTAGAGAGGGCCGGTAATCTCTCCCTTTCCCTTCTCGAGCTAATTCTTACCCCTGGCCAACCTTACCTTCACGATTCAGCCCTTTTAACTAACTTCACAGAGGGATATCATCGAACTAACCAAAATTTCCATGGCCCCTGATTGATCGTTGGTTCGGTAAGCAAAAGAATCTTCTATTTCCATAGCCCTTTAAAATACATCAGTTAGTATAGGTGGCCCAACTTGGGTTTCAGCATGATTACCAATGGCCTGTTTCGATTGAGAGACATGAAAAACAGGGTTGAGTGGAGGTTTCTTTTGGTCATTGGAGTTTAAATGCCACAGTTCCAATCTTCTGTTCAATGCTATATGGCCATCAATTCTCATTCATTTGCAGACTTAGTTTGAGCTTTGGCTGATAAGGTATGGCTAGAAGGTGATAGGACGCTTTTTCAAAGATAACAGCAACCAAATTGGTTCTTGAAGTGTCGATTTTGATTATAAACTTGGTTGAAATTGCAGCGTGACCGTGCCCCTTTTCAAACTTTCAAAAGCTTTGGTACCTTGCTCATTCTATTCAAATGCCCCCTCTTCAACAACTAAGATAGAGAAGTTGTTTTGCTTCCATACTGTAGCACAAATCTATGGAATTAACTAGTCAATCCAAGGAAACCACGTAAATCTTTGATCGTTTGAGGGAGAGGCCCTTTAATCATGGATCTAACCTTCTCGGGATCTGTTGCTACTCCTTCAACCGAAACCTGATGGTCGACATACTCTAATCTAGTCCTTCGCAAAGTGACATTTCCCTAAGTTTTATATATATATATAGAAGTGGCGTAGGTGTTCACATAGCTAGAACTATAAATCGATATGTCATCAGAGAAAAAACCAAAATGAACATACATAGGAACAACCTGAAAATTCAGTTCATTAGAGCTTGGAATGAGGAGGGAGCATTCATAAGGCCAAATGGCATAACGAGGAGCTCATGGTTGCCTTTATGAGTTCTCAAAGTGGTTTTCTCAATGTCTCATTCAGGCACACGAGTCTAGTGGTAACCGAATATCAGATCAATTTTGGAATAGATGGAAGATCCATTCAACTCATCCTTGAGTTCTTCAAATACTGGAATCGGGAATTTACCTAGTAGTGTGGCATTGTTCATCGCACGATAATCTATACAAAACCGCCACTTTCCATCCTTTTTCACTAAAAGCACCGAGCTAGAGTATGGGCTAACACTCAGTTGAATGATCCCCGAGGCTAGCATTTCCTATATAAATTTCTCTATTTCAATACTCTGCACTTGGGGATAACCATATGGACGGACATTCGCCGATGATGTACCCTATTTCGAATGAATTCGATGATCAATGTTTCTTATTGGGATAATCCTTCAGGCAATTAAAATATGTCTTTACACTCTTGCTACAGTTGAAGCACTAAAGCCGATAACTCATCGACTAGAACAAATATGACCAGGTTTAAGGAAGGAAAGACTCAAGCAAAAGCCTAGACTATTCTTCTTATATGAGGTAAAGCAACGAAGCTCCCTGATTGAACTCGGGTTGAACTATCTCTTTGATTGAATGAGGCTCTAAATAGGTAGATGTTTGTTTGTTTCTTTAAGTCAGGTTTAAGGAAAGATTAATGAGACTAAGATTAATGAGACTGGGTCACACGGTTAAGTATTGAAACAGGCACCAAAGCTTTGAACTTAACCAAAAAGCCTTGGTCACTCTTCCATGTTTTCATTGTGTTCTTTAAGGTTACCTTTGTCTTGGTTAGACTCGAATCCCCTTTAAGAACAATTTGATCATCCCCCATCCCTAGTGTGATCGTTAATGTCGTCCAATTTACATTGGTTTCCCCCAAAGTATGAGCCACTCCAATCCTAGCACCACATCTACCCCTCTATTTCAAGGGGTAAGAAGCTCCAGCTGATCGTTAAGTTCCTTAGGTTGAAGACCACCCTTTACAAGTCCCTCTTCCCCTCATGGCCACCCTAGATCCCATGATCACTCAATAATTGATTGTTTTTAGGAATCACGACTCTCCACAATGGTATGATATTGTCCACTTTGAGCATAAGCTTTCATGGCTTTACTTTGGGCTTCCCTAAAAGGCCTCATACCAATGGAGATGTATTCCTTTACTTATAAACCCATGATCATTCCCTAAATTAGCCAATGTGGGACTCACTCCCAACACTCCCAACAATCCTCAACAATCCTCCCCTCGAACAAAGTACACTATAAGTCTCCCCGAGGCTTATGGAGCTCTCGAACAGCCTCCCATTAATCGAGGCTCAACTCCTTTCTCTGGAGCCCTCGAACAAAGTATACTGTTTGTTCGACACTTTAGTCACTTTTTTACTACACTTTCGAGGCTCACAATCTTTGTTCGATATTTGATGATTCTATTGTCATGGCTAAGTTTAGAGCATGGCTCTGATACCATGTTAGAAATCACGACTCTCCACAATGGTATGATATTGTCCACTTTGAGCATAAGCTCTCATGGCTTTGCTTTGGGCTTCCCTAAAAGGCCTCATACTAATGGAGATGTATTCCTTTACTTATGAACCCATGATCATTCCCTAAATTAGTCAATGTAGGACTCACTCCCAACACTCCCAACAATCCTCAACATAATCGGCAGTTTCAAACTATCCCCTAACCTTTGTGCGAAGTTGAGGGTTGCCCCACGAACGATTAGGACCACTACCTCTTGCTAATTGATTGCCTTTTTCATCTTCATTTTTCTCAGAAGTAAACCCCACTACGGTCAGCTCTAATGCATATTCTTCTTCCACTATTTGTTCATCGAGAATTTCTGCCATCTCCTCTATGATTTCTGATTTTTCTTTGTCGGGATGCATCATCATTGTCCTTAATTCTTTAGACTTACATTTGTGTCCCACCATGTGTCTTTCATCACAATGAAAATACAAACCCTTTTCCTTGTGAAACTAAATCTCAACGTCCGACATGGGTATCAGTTATGGTGTTTTCGTGCCTTCTTTACCACTCGAGGGATTCGAGCTTGGGTCTGAATAATGGGTTTCCCCCCACTACATTTAGTTTGGCTATCTCCAAGTGGCTTGTTTTGTGTCTTAGACCAATTGGACCTTCAACACATCACTTCTGCAATCTAATCTGTTCATGAATGTGTTTCTGATAACTTCATTCGACAAGTGAAACAATTGAGCCATTCAGATTGTAATTGGTTCAGCACGACTCAGTTTGACTGTTGAACCGAAACCTAACCATTAAGATATAAAATAAAATGAGAAAATTGAACCAATCTGCCATATGAAACATAACCAAACCACTTGAACCAATTAACTAATGGTCTAGTCGGTTTGGTTTGACGGTTCATTGCCTGATTAATTTCAGGCATGGGTGGATTGGAGGCGGGTGCGTAAACAAGTTGGAACTGACAATTGATTTCATTTCGTTGGGAGCTTCAAAGGAATTGAGCTCCAAGCTAGCTAACGAACGTGGATCACTCACCATCGCGCCTGCCAATGGTGATTTCCAATCGTCCGATGTCAACTCAACCACAAATGTAGCCATCATTTTTCAAGTTTCTTCATAAGCAAATATCTTTCGAGTTTCCTCTGTTTGGACCAATATATGGGCTCTACGGATTTCTTCAATAACGCTATATTTTAACTTTCGAACCTTTTCCTTTATACTCTCAATGTGTTGAACCTTCTCCTTAATGCCTCGAATCTCCGGTTCAATGATATCCAATCACTCATTAATTCTTTTCTGGGCATTTACCAATCTTACCCAAGTTGTGATACTCTACTGCCAATATGCAAGGATCTATCTCACAATGTATTGATATTATGAGACAATTATTGCCCTGCTACCAATATAGAAGGATATGCCTCCTTATGTATTGATATTTCGAGATAATTTTTGCCCTTACGCAATACAAAACGCTCACAACTTTATGTTGTTTAAAAGGGTGGTTGGTAACAACAAGCACATCCCCTCTTGAACATCCATAGGGTAGAACCACACTCCTTCCGAACGTCCTAAAAAGATATGCCAGTATTTTCCAAGAGAAGGGGTCATGAACAAAAATACGATTTTGTGATTCGGTCTATTCTTTACACAAAGATAATTTAGACTTGCAACACTTTTCATAATTCTCCTTGATAGAACCTCATGTATACTTTCGGGATCATGTTTCCGACACAAAAAAAGAAAAGAAAAAAAGAACCATTTTTGTCATATTTTTATTTTCACTCGATTTGTATTGTTTAGCATGAGCCTCTTTTCATTATTTCAGCAAAAACCATTTTTCTTGTTAAAAGAACGTCTTGGGGAACGATTTAACATAGCAACCAAAGGAAAGAGCAAGAACCGACACCTCTTTGTTGTCAATGGTACCTGATTTTTGTGCGAAGGCAAGAAGTTCGTTAAAAAAACTTTTGAGGAAAGACCACAAAATTGCCAGCTTGGATAACTCGTATATGCAAAACATAAAGTATCATCTACATGTTGGATTTGACTTCAGAGAAATACGAATCTTATCTTTTCCTGTCTCAAAACCTTCAACAATGTTTTTCTTTTAGCGGTTTCTACAAAATTTTGAAGGCATAAATTCCAAGGGTGAACAAAAATGGGGGAAGAAAGGATCCCCTCGGATACCCTCGTTTAATTCCAAATGAAGTATAGAGTGTACCTGTAACAGCCCAAACCCACCATTAGCAGATATTGTCCTCTTTGAGCTTTCTCTTTCGGGCTTTCCTTCAAGGTTTTTACGGTACCTCTGATCCTTCCATTAATTAGGACGGAGAAGTTGGTAGAGGAAAGGCATCCAAGATAGTCAAACCGAGACTTAGCGGAGGAACACCCCGACCCATAATAAAACTCACTTTCTCCTTCAGGCACATTGATGTCTCTCCTATTTAGTCATTTCTTAGCTAATTAGACAACGCATCATTCATCATTATTGTATACTCTTCCATACATTTGCACCGCCTCCGATAAATAATCCCCTCTTTAACTTTTCTAAAAACTTGCTCATTAAAACAAGGATCCTAAACTAAAGAACCAAAGAGCTTTTCACAACAAGTAACTTCCTTGGTCTGAAAGATTTGAAGCAACTCGCCCCTTGAGGCTTCTTCTTGGAGTTCCCTCTCAAAAGCCTTAACCGGAGTGTTTCCGTATATCCTTAGGAGTTAATGCCTAACACAAGACTTTTGTCTTTGCTAATCATCAAGTCCATAATAGATTCAAAAAAAGATAGCCTAGTTTGAGATTAACAAAACAACTTTCGTCGTGATAGGGCCAAGCTCCTACTCACCACCTGCACCTCTCAAAAACATTACCATCCACACCTCTCGAGACAATCCTACTTAAGATATCCGTGAGAGAGGTTCACCTTATCTCAAACATCTTGAAGCATGCATCCTACCTCTCGGATAGAATATCTAACTGTTCTCGTTCAATTCCAGAGCTAGGATCTCCTTCCTCCATTGCCTTAGCTTCAACTTGACATCTTAAGCTTTCAAAATGCAACTTTCCCGTGTTCTCTTTACGATCTCTTGAGTGGTTTCTCTTGACAAGACATATATTTGAATTGGAATGTTTTTATAGTTCCAACAAGCGCGCTTTTGGAGCTTGCATCACTTAAGCATTAAGCTCTTTTCATTTTCCAAATTAAAGTTTCGTTTCTAATTGAAAAAAAAAAAACATAAGTCTATCCGTCCTTGAATATTGAAGTCATTCCACTACAACTTGAAAGACGAGATAATGATGGATTTCGCAACCACAGGCTTTAAAACCGAAGGAGTTCAAGACGCCAATGAAAAGATGTGATAAAAAAGAACGGTTCTTACTCTTCTAGCTGCTAGAAACTAGAACTCTATGAGAGTGGGAATAGACTAACCCTTAAGTTAAATCAGGTTAATATATCATTTCCAAGAGGTCTTTGATTCAATTCTATATCAATGTTCAATTCGTTAAAAGAAAACGCCTCATATTCGAGGTCCTCGTGTGGCTAAGACTTTCCTTCATCTCCCACATCCTCCCGACCCTCCCAAAAATGGTGTTTAAGGCAAAACGTCAAATCATAAACATCATAGCCTTACCTTTCTCCATATGCCAAAGAAAGTAGCACTAGAAATGACCTCACCAAAATTCATCGAATAAAACTTCTAATCAATCCTAATCTCGACCTTTGACAGAGATGACATCGATAAAATACCCGGAAAAAAATTAATCACTGAAGTTCACACAACGTGCACGACAACATACAATAACATTCTACGAAAATTAATTTTGTTAAAAAAATCCATGTTAGTAAATTGGATGATCACCTGTTCTTGCACTCCTTCGAACTTGCAATTGCGAGCAAGCATCACCAAAGCATGCACGCCACCGGCTAAAGCAACTTCAGTACTACACCTATCATCAGCTGCCAAATTTGCTAGTGCCCCCGCAGCACGTTCCTGAATGTACATGTGAAACAATATTAAAATCTATAATTTCTGAGGAATTTAATTCAGCGCCAGAAACGTGTATCGCTCAACGAGGATGGTTAAGGGAATAGCCAGAGACACAGTATCGAATAATGAAATGGAGAAACTTACAAGAACTCCATCACCACCAGAAGACCATTTAAATATCAAATCAACTAAAGCTCTTACTCCGCCAGCCTCAGCAATCGCACCCTATTTTTATTTTAAAATATCGGTTGTCAAAACTCGAAGTTAAGAATCTCCAATTATGGTCTTACCGACAAATAAATTAACAAATATTAGACCTTGTGTTCCTCGCCAACCGAAAGATTCCACAATCCTCCAGCAGCCTCTTCTGCAACGAGCCTGTTCATGGATCTTGCAAGACCAGCAAGAATATCGATTCCACCTTCTTCGGCTACAGCCTTTGCGACATTAGCGTTCACAGACAAGTTTGCTATGGCCTGCACAAGCAAAAGAATATCATAATAAAGTTGTTTCTGTAATAGTTATGAGCAATGGGTACAAAGAGAATCGTCCATATCTCAGTTATCGTCGAAATCTAATCAACCAACAAATATTCTGTAACGTGCGTATTTGCCTGTTAGTGTATCCATATGAAATTTACCTTTGCTGCCTCGGATTGGAGCCCTTCCCTCCAAGACTTAGCCAAATTTAGGAGGAGACGTATTCCACCACACCGCATAACTTCTTCTGCCCTTCCAGAGTCGATACTAGCATTTTCGTCATCGATGACAACAAAAGTTGCAAGGCCTGTTGCTGCCCTTTCTTGAACATCTTCTTGTGAACTCTGCATCAAACTAAGTAATAATGCTGCTCCTTGATTAAGCCAAAAATTATCCAGACCGTGCTGATTGCTCTCAGCGATACGTAGGAGATTATGAGATAATATCCACTCAATCCACATCATTATCTCGTTCAAACTCTTATTTTTATTCTCCAAATTTCTCCAATCTAACAACATATTTTCACCTTTCTTTGTAGTATCGACAAATAAAGAAGCTATTTCCTTCACGACATCGGTGAAAAGGGCAAGTAATAATTTTCCTTTATATTTGCTGACAGTGAAGCTAGTATCTTCTTCTAAAACCGAACAATTGAAGGCACACAAGATTTTCAAGCTCTGAGATGACGACATTAATCTTGATACGGCAACAGGACCAATATCCGTTCGTGAGACATCTAAACCAATCAAATTAGGCAGCTTGTGCCACTGATGTGAAACCGCACCCCACTTCATATTTGTGGTACCTGCAACCGAAAGAAAACGAACCGATGCTACATTTCCAAGGGCCATCTCATCTATATTCAAACAATCGATGAACCCAATATCGAGCAAATTTGGGCAATGCTTTGATAAAGCATTCAGAGCCTCAGCATTGACATCTATAATTCCAGAAAGCCTAAGCTTTTTCAACTTAGGACAACAAATGGCTATTGTTTTTATAGCATCACTACTAATCCTCTCACAGAAATCCGGCCCAAGCTGGAGGCTTTCAAGCGCCTCATGTCGAGCTGCAATGGCAGAAAGTGTAGCATCAGTAATTTTTCGACAGTAATCACCGCTTATTTCACGCAAATTCTTTGCAAGAAGAAGAATTATCGCATCAGCCGACTCTGCCCCACGAAACCTAAGCTTCTGAAGATTATTGCATCTAGAAGCAAGGGAAGAAGCCATTGCAGCATCAATTTTATGCGCTCGAAGATCAAACGAAGTCCACAAGCATTCAGATAAACCAAGAACTCTCCATGTTCTACACGTCGATGACAAATTCGCCCGGTCACGATAATTCAAACAAGAAAACAGCTGAATGACTGTATCATCAGGCAAACAAGTCCAATCCACTGTCTGTTTATAATCCAAATCAGCTATCTCACATTCAATTTCAAGGTAGCTTGGCAAAATCAGCTTCTCCTTCCCTTTTCTACTCACCTTCCTACGCACCCTACGATTCATGTTCTACCCAATCCCAGAAACTCAGATACCGCTACCCCTGACCTGACGACACAATGGAAACACAGACAAACACGAAACCATACTCTTTAAACCCAAATCCCCAATTCTTTAACGCGCTAGCCAACGCGAACCCTATGCTATTACTTCAAAACCCTGGCCCTCCGAAGAACCAAGTTATGATTACCCCACAATTGATTGAAAACTCTTAATGTGAACCAAAAAAAAACCCCCAAGTTCGTCAAAAACAACAAAGAACAAAATTAATCCGCGTTATAGATTGATTACATGAACGAAAATCGCCGGCCCTTAAACCTGATAGAGTTTTTGCTATCTGGGTGCGCCGGTAAACCCTGAAATCTTCACCTTATACAATGAATCACGACACATTCAATATGGTTGATTGAAAAAAGTCGAAATTCAGCAGAAAAGATTGCAAAACGAAGGAGGAAGAAGGGGGAGAATTCAGGTGATGTTTTGAAGCTCAAACCCTCAAAGCATATGAACACCTCTCTCCCCTAATTTACTTTGAACTGCTATCAACAAATTAACCACAAGCATATCCAAACAGAGAGAATAAATATGAGAAAGAAGGTCAGAGAAGAAAAATGATGTGAATGAATGAATGAATGAATATCAACTACATAGCTAATCCGGGAAGAGCACTCACCCTTCTATATATATAAATATCATGTGTTTTATGCTGTCCTTTGTATTTGTACCACATGGGTTCCCAGATTTTGAGTATTTTCTTCATGGGCAGGCCTCAACCTTCCCAATCTTTTAGTAACATTTCTAAATTTTAATTGGGTTTAGTTTAAGAACCCTATTATTAATTATCGGGTTTTGTTTTCGAGTTCCATTCGAACGTTTAACTTCTCGGCTTGATATTAATTATTTGTGTTGAATATCATATTCTTTGTTAGAACTAGTTTAGTTTGATGTAGTTTGTGTCTTTTATTTGATAGGCTCGAATTTCACATTAACAAAACACAAGTGTAAAGGTTTGATTTATGAAAGTCAAAAAAATTAAACTTTAATAGAATGAGAATCAATGTAATTGTCATGCTTTTTCGTGGGAATCGTTGGACTTGAGTTTTAGGTCAAGATTTCGTTGCTCTTTCTCGTGGTTTAACTATTCATTATCGAGTATTATCATATAACGAACACATGAATGACAATTTAATTGGCAACATCCAGTGCATTGTTCTCATCGACCTCTTGGTTGTATTATTTGATAGAACCTTACAAATAGGTATCGTAGTTTGTTAAAACACTCGTAAATAGTTTAGGTGGGTACTATGAGAACTAAATTTTAACTTTTTTAGGATCATAGAGATCAAATATATAGTTTAACGTAATTAAAGTTATAATGTCTTAATTAGTTGAGGTATCTGATCAATGATAAGCTCTAGTCACTTGGAAGCCATGATCGCTCGAAGGCAGATACAAACCGAAATGATCTTTGCCATGGTTGTAAGCAAAGCTATGATTTGAATTGTGCTCCAAGGTCGGCTAATGGAAGGAAAAAATGTTACATGCAATAGCTTCGGTAGAATAGCAGTGCAAATACAAGTATTGATCATCGTCTTGGTAAACTGTTGTCTCACCAACTAGCTAATTAGCCGTTGTTTCCATATGTTGTTCCCTTCACATAATCTGATCTTTAATCTAATGATCTATTACGGCAAAACATTCATCTATTGGGTTGCTTCTTTTTTGGTCGAATCCTAATTTCGTTTTGCTTTTCTTGGTCGTTGAGCATGATCGACTCCACTCTTTTCTCTGCCTCCCGGCTTCATTCCCAAGTGTCGTTCTTCTTTAGAGCCTCCATTTCTGCTATCGCGCAACTAACCAACTAGCCAAAGAGAGAGGGAGAGGGATCATGTCTATCAATTTGTATATACATTTTGTCCATCCTATACTTGCAAACTTAGCTTTCTTAGCCAACATCTCCGGTTTCAGTCGAGCGTTATTAGAAGTAGCGAACTCTCCTAGTAGCGAAGGAAAAGGGCAAGGCTTTTTTCATCGTAATAGTAGGCGGGTCTCATGAGATTTATGTCGGTCGTCGGAATCAAATTCAAGTCGCAGTAGAACGATCCCTAGGACAAGAAGAAATTGAATCCATACACTCAATCCATTGCTTCTACCCCTCCCCAATGTCCATCCTTATATGTTCGAGCTTTACCGACTTGGTCAAGGGATTGACAGCCAACAAACATGCATGAGAGAAATCGAGCTTGAAATTTAAAGGTTTGGGAATATGTTTTATAGAAGCTTTAGACTTAGATATCTTCCTAGATTTTTAATAAATAAAAAAAACCATAATTCTTGTCCCAATCGACTCGTCTTGAGATACTAAAGATTTGCTTAATAAATCGAAGTCAACATAGGAAAATTTGATGTTTTTAAGGAACATAAAAAGTATCGAACACACTAAGTAAGTAGTACATTAGGACTACAATTTAAGTGTTATTAAAGTTTAAGACCAAACTGAGCTGATTGAACAAATATGAATTGTTAGGATGCTCAATTTTTACGTAACAAAACCAACTCCAAAATGAACAAAATTGAAAATATGACTAGATGTCCATGTTTAGATCATTCTTTAAGATTAAATTCCATGCACGAGATGTTTAGTGCTATTATACAAGGACAATTAGAGGTTCACTAACTAATCTTTAATCATGAACTCGGCTCGATCGTCAAGAGTCCGAATGATATTTTAGAATTAACTATATTTTATGTATACTTTGTGGGGACTATTAGGGTTTTTCCAGTTAATTCCCTTTCAGTGAAGTTATCAGTTCGGTGGGGATTGCTTTAGTACTTTTATGAGTTGATATAACTAGAATTGATCCTTGGAAAAGCATGAACTCAATGAAAACTTTATGAGCGCCGTGTGGATGCGGTTAGGAGTTTCCAACTACTCCCTAACCGTGAGCTTGCTCAAATGATAGTGAGGGACTACATAGATAGACACGTGTTGGCTAGAGGGTCGTAACTCCCTTCGTGCCGCTTACATAATGGCTTGTTGGGATTTATGCTAATAAGTCTTGTAATTAGTGTTTTTTTTTGTAATAATGATTTTGATCGAAGGTTATTGGTGTAATGTTGGACAATATCTAGTTAACATATCAAAGGATCATGTTCATATAACTTAAAGAGTCTATAGTATACTGTAGCGACTCGCTATTCGAGGGGACTTGAGCCACGGATCGTTACTCATTGATGTGGACATAAGTAAAATGCATAAAATTAAAAATATTTACGCACATGCATGCACATCTAAAGCTCAATTAAAATAGTAATAAAATTTCAGTTTTACAAAAGATAAACCGAGATCACCCAAATACAATATTACAAGTTCAAACTATTTAAAATATGCAAATGTACGGTTTAAAGGACAAGTACGAAAGAAATTCTAGACTTAAATGTGGCGGTACTGCCTATAGTGAACAGCCCAGATGCACGCCTCGACCGCTACATCAAGGTTCACTTGAAAAGAAGATTAAGCTACCAGGGTTGAATATATAAAATATACTCAATAAGCAGGTTGCCGGATAGTTTTTTCTCATAGATGGATCAATTGAGAGATACAAGACTCGATTATAGTTCGAGAGTTATCTCAAGGATATGGACTAGACTATGATGAAATATTTAATCCAGTGGCAAAGATCACAACACAGTTCCTACTAGCACTCACGGTAAGTAAAAATTAAGAACTATGGCAGATAGATATGAAGAATGGTTTCTTATGCGAAGAGATGGATCGGGAGATCTACATGAACTAACCAAAGAGATTTTAGAATGCAGTTGAAACCATGAATCGGTACATGTGAAGTCCAGAGAAGCCTTATTTAGATGTGGTTCAACGAGTCCTAAGATATGTTAAAGATACAATTGACTACGATCTTTTGTACAAAAGAAGCGAAGACAGAAATCTAGTTGGATACTGACCAAGATACCTAAAGATCAACCACATGGTATATGTTCAATTTGGTTCGGTGCAACAAAAGACAACCAACAATATCATTGTAAAAAACAAAAGCGGAGTGTAGAGCAGCAGCCGGAACAACTCAAGAAGGTACGTCATTGATACTCTTAATGAAGGATTTGCAACAGAAAGTTGACGATCTGATACCACTTCATTGCGACAACCAATCTACAGTTTACCTAATAGAAAATCTAGTGTTTCGTACTAAAACAAAGCATGTGAAGGTGCACTACCATTTTATTAGAGAGAAAGTCTTGAAGAAAAAAATCGAATGATCAAGTGGCAAACTTACAAAAGGGTTGATACTGGCAAATATTAGTCTTAATAAATGTGTGAGTGTTTCCCACAAAAGAGTTGTGTTCAACACCGATGGCCTAGATAGGACTAGGCTAAGAGAACCAGATGGCTTCCGCACCATCTTAGGTGACTCAAGATAACCTAGAAAATAGCCTAGGAGCACCAGTGACTAAGTATGAATAAGATACCTAAACGACGTAACAAACTAAATGAATGTAAGATTTGAGAAGGAAGTAAGAACCTACATACTCATTTGTGCTACCTTATTCTTTTCATATGAAGGATAGACAGTGTAGTCCGATGCAAGGGCTGTAGAGTTATAGGAGTCGAGATAAATATGTATCTAGGCTTTTTCAAACTTTACGACTTGTATTTGCTTATATTGTGTCTCCGTCCTATTTTGTAAGTTTGATCTTATGATTGAATTAATTTAAATTATATTCCTGCACGATTTAAAAGTATTAAATTTACTGTGTCTTTCCAATATTCCACGTTAGTTAGTGAAGGTTGGCTCGTGCACCACGAAAAGTGAGTCATTACAAAAGGAAATGTACATTTATTAATGTATACCACATTTGAATGAGATTGATTTTGAAGATATGTTGGCTAAGAAATACTTAAAAGAATTGATAGTTACTGTAGCCATGGAGAGAAAAAAAAAACCTAATGATTTAATGAAATTTCAAGTTTTTAAATATTATAAAATTTTGTTCCATTGATTATATTTTAAATTCTCTATTTTCTTTCCTTGAGTTTCCGTCGGTTTTCAAAAGTCTATATCATTCTCGAGCACTATTTTTTATATGTATTACTTGTAGAAATTTACATCTAATCCGATAATTCAGACCAACCCAACTCGAATTACAAGGACTGGGTTGGGTTGGGTTGGATTGAACTAGTATTTCAAGTTGGGTTGAATTATTTTCTTGAATCTGAATTGGCTCGATTCGGTTTCGAGGTTACAGGACAAAAACCTCAAATTGACTTGAACCGAAAAAATGTTATAAAATACATTAAGAAATTTAGCGTATTCATAAGTGTGTTAGAATGGCAACGTGGGCTTACTACAACTGACCATTATTATTTTGTTTAGGTTTTCTCTTTATTATTTTGGTTATTTTATTATTTTTAATTTATTTTATATTATTTTATTTAGTTTCCTTTATATATTTTATATTTCTCCACCTCAATATTTCATACATTATTATTTTGTTTACGTTCTTCTCTTATTATTTTGTTTATTTTTTTTATTACTTTATTATTTTTTATTTATTTTAATTTATTTTATTTAGTTTTTTTATATATTTTATATTTCTCCACCTCAATCTTTCATACTATTTTTTAACAGATTATTTAATAAATTAAAAAATAATTATTTATACCTTTTATATTATTTTAAAATACACTCTTATTAATAAATTAAAAAATAGCCGTAAATAAATAATGAGTGTTAATAGATTTGAAATTTTGTTAAAACCAAGACTTAAGTAATTCTAAAATTGAATGTATTTATTGCAATATTATTATATCACAATTTACACATTTTTTTTTTTAATTTTATGATAATTTAGGAGCCTCCAATATAAGTAAATTTATTTTAATATAAGTAAAATTCTACATTATTTTTTATTTTTATTTATTTTTATTAGTTATAGTTTTTTAAATTAATCATTTGTATGGTTTTTAAATTTCATAATTTATTCTTATATTTTCTAACTGATTCTCAAGAAGTGCCGGTATTTAGTTGTTCTATGATAATATTGAAGTATGTTAGGAGGTAACAATTTACGATTGATTTATGTTTGTTTGTGAACCTTTAATATCCTTTCGGTGGATAAATAAAATTTTTTAAAAAAAATTTAAAAAATTAACGACTCAACAACCCAACTTGAAAATAAAAGGTTGTGTTGGGTTCGGTTGTAAAAAAATTTGGGTTGGATTGAAAGTTACCAATCCAACCAATCCGAACTTTTGTTTGGGTCAAAAAAATTAGTCAACCCAACCTAACTCAGATCATATAAAACCGTATAAAATCCTAAATAGTTGGTTGCAAACTTACATGCATTTTGTATTTTGTATTTATTTTTTTTTTCTTTTCAAATTGATAGTTTATATTTATATAATTTGATATAAATATGTACGGTAAACTATGTAAAATGTATATGGTGCATGTGTTAAACTATATAATATAAATATTTACCATATAGTATATTGTTTATAAACATTATTATTTATATGGACATGTATATTATTGTAACGATCTTATTTTCTTATTGAAATAGAGCTACTACCATATGCATGACGTGACCTTTTCATGCAGAAAACATTCCTTTTAAATAGTTCATAAAAGATGTCATGAACTTATACTTTAAAAATAAAACATTGTCCTTAATCTAATCTAAGACTATATAATAAGATGAAATGCAACTACCTTTCTATGGTTTTCATGCATCGCCTCCGTCATTCGTACAATGGTGTCTTGCCTTTACTTGAAAGGTAAGTACAATGGTGTCTTGCCTTTACTTGAAACGTAAGACTAATATATGGCTTTAGTATTTTAAGAAATACTGAGTTAGTGACCCATTATTAATGTCGTGGAATACGAACACATATAACATGGTGAGACCTATCATTTAAAACATCATTTCATTCCTTTAGGCGGCATTCTAGTCCGGCTAAGTTGGATGTATAATACTTCTCTACACACGACCCACACATGCAAACGTGGACCCACCAAGCAGGCTCGCTGTAATAACCCGAAAATAATAAATAAATTAATAAATTAATAAATTAATTAAATAAAAATAAAAATAAATAAATAAATAATAAATAATAATAATAATAATAAAAATAATAATAAAAAAAAAAAAAAAAAAGAAAAAGAAGAAAAGAAGAAGAAGACAGCAGCAGCTTGAAGCTGCTGCCATGGAGAAAGGAAGAATGGACAGGTGTGAAGGGAAAAGAAAGAAAAGAGAGGAAGATAGAGGATGTGGAAACGTAATCAAAATATTCCAAATAAAAAAAACTTCTGTTCAATTGCGACCTTATAATGCAATCGCATCAGACGCGAGCCCCTTCTAGGGCTGTATTAGGTTTTTAAAAAAAGAAGAAAAACAAAGAATGGTGATTAGCGAAAAACCCAGAAAACAGAGGAGGAAATTTTTGAGAATTCGAGTTTTGGTTGCTTAAAATTGGACATTAATCGAGGGTAAAGAAAGAGGAGTTGTTGCTGAGGAATCATTTGGGGAAGGGGATACGGCCACGAGCTGAATCGGACGGTGATTCGAAGGTAACGAAAAACCCATATCACCGAACCTTTAAATCTCGATATTTTGGTTCGTATTGTATAATAAGTTATGATATAGGGCTTGTTAGAAACGTAATAAGGAGATCTACAAATTTGTAGAAGGAATCAGGATGAAATTCGAACCGTAGAAGGAGGATATGGCTTCGGGATATAGTAGGTATTAACAGAAAAGGGGAAAATTTCAGAAAAACGCAAGGAAGAAGAAGGAGCGCGTGCACTACACGCAGGCGCGTGAGGGCCGCGACTGGGCGTGCGACTGGGCGTGCTCCTGGCGCGTGGGACAGACACACAGAGGCGCGTGAGGCGCGTGAAGCATCAGTTCGGTTCCCGGTTTGTTTCGTTCGATTTGTTTTGACCTGTTCTACCTAGATTGACCTATACTTACCGTGAAAATGGTGAAATATAGGTCTAATTGGAAGGAATTGTGTGGAAATACCCTATTAAATGTACAATCAAGAGAGAAAGGGATTCGAAACCAGGTAAGTAGCGTATCGACCTTTGAACTAGTTCTTAACTTGTTTTACAACATGTGAGTATGTTGTTTACCTGATTAAGAGCTTAATAAGTTATGATGAGCTTTGATGATAGTTTGTGTTTATTGTATATTGTGACTGCTTGCCTGTGATGTAAGCGTGATATAAACGATTGTCAGAATGTTCTACGTGTTGATCATGATACATGTATGAAAGCATGCAGTAACTGTGAGTATGTTATGCATGTTAATGGAAAGGTTATGACTCTAGATATGCTTATTGGTGGTTGAGCTATGGCTTATTTACTGAGTATGATAGTCTACTAATTCCCGCGGAGTTCCTGGCCAACGCGCTGTGTGCTAAGTCAGGGAGCATGAGTACTCCTGACCGTTGGTATATGAGATAAACAGGCCGCCAGAGCAATTAGTAGACGGACCGTATTTGACCGAGAGCGAGTCTTACATACGAGTCCGAAAATTCTAGATAAGCATATCGAGAGAGAGTCAGTAACCTAGCTGGAGGTAGCTGAGATACCTCATTAACGAATAGATGACCCTAGTAAGAGAACTAGGAGTCAATGATGAATAAAACCTAAAAACATCTGGAAAGATTAGTTATGAACTCTTGAATGATAAGCTAGCTACTTACTGAGTAATCTAATTACTCATCAAAATTATTATAACTTTTCTTTCCAGATTTAGATGGTGCAGGCCAACCGAGGACGAGACCAGCGGACTGAAGACTACTGGGAATCCATGTCTGTGTCTGTTTTGTATATTTATGTTTTCGCTGTCAAGAATTCACTTCGGTTGTTTTAAGTTTAAAATAGCACCGATTTTAAATGTTTTACTGGAAGTTTTTTTTTAAAAATATTTTGAGATTATGGTTGGGTGTTAGAGTATGTTGTCGTGGATGATGGTAACTCCTGTTAATCGTGTTGACGATGAGCGGGCGTTACACTCGCACACCCCTTAACCTTGCTGGTCGGACTAGCACTTTGTTGACGAGCTGTTGTCGGACACACAAAAAGAATAGTGGCCGTCGTATCATCATGACAAACATAAATGTCATAATCAATTTCATAGTGTACGCATCCATATTCATCTTAGGGAGCATCTGACCAAGAACACAGCTAACATCAGTGGTAGTGGTTGTGTTCATAATCCCTTTCGTTTCACAGTATCTTCTTATTAACTGTCAGTTACATGAAAAATTATAAATTACATCTCTGTTTGACTGCTCATTGTTTTAAAAATTTGTATTGTTTTGTGAAGAAGAAGAAAAGGTTCTCCATTCAATCTTCAATTGACCATCCAAATCTATCATTTCATTGTCCATTCCTCTCCCCCACTCTGCATAATCTAACTACGTTTTGTTAAGGACAGAACTACCCAATATTCTCCAAACCCCCCACAAGAAACCATCAACGTTGGATCGGCAACACCGCCTGCGGGGCAATGGGCATCGAGGGTCGCTGCTGCATTCCAGCTGCTACTGGATGGCGAGTCGAAGCAGCTGACGTCGACGAGAACGAGGAAACCGCCACACGCTCACACTGCGGGCACATAGTGAGAGTGGTAGGAGGGTTCATGTGCATATAGAGCTGCGGAGAAAGCTTGAGTGCCCTCAACTCTTGCACCTCCTTCTGTAGCCTTCTGTTTTCCTCTGTTAGATTCTCACAGCACCTCCTCAAGTACTCACAATCCACTTCTGTTTGCTTCAACTTGGTCCTGCACATTAACCATTACCCGTAACGCCATAAAAAATTCAAATCCTTACTTGGTAAAGAAAACAGACAAAAATGGATGATGAAATATTATACAAGTTTTAAATTAAAGAATGATCACGTGGAGCACTTGAACAAATGGCAATGGCAGTTTTTGGGATATTCTCATATCTGTAATGAAGAAAAAGAATATCATTGATGATGGATGCAACAATCTTCCTATGACAGTTTTGACCTTCACACTTAAATGCAGTGGCAGAGCATTTATTAATTATGAAAGCAACTACTCCTTCGGATATTACGATTCTACCCCTGGATACGGAATTAATTTACTCACCTTGCCCTTCTGTTTTGAAACCACACCTCCACTTGTCTTGGTCTCAGACTCAGCCGTTTTGCAAGAGCCAGCTTTTGCTTCTGACGTTTAGAAATAAATAATTAATTAATTAATTAAATATTGACTAACTTAATAACGCTTTCGTTAAACTGGAGGTTAGGTCTTTAACCAAATATTGACTAAAACGCCCTTCTTAAACCCAAATAACTACCGAAATTGCCACTATTCATTAACGCGACGTGAAGAGAACAATAGTATGAAATGACCAGATTGCCACTTACTGGATTGAGCGTGTTGTGCTCTTTGAACGTCTCCTCAAGAACCAACGACTGTTCCTTCGATAACCTGAGCTTCTTTCTCGAGGCGTCGCCGTCACCATCGCCGCCGTCTTCATCGTCGCTCCCTCGCGAGCACGAGGTTCTCTCGGCCTCCGCCTCATCTCCAACGGCTTCTCTCTCGCTCCTCTTTCCGCTGATACTAGAAACCGTACTGTTCGGAGATGAAACGCCGTTCTCTTCCTCGCCATCCACCGCCGTCCTCAGCCTATTCACATCGATTCCCCTAAGAAACGACCTCGAATCGACGTTTCGATCTGAACAAACAAAATGATAACACAGTACACAACGATTCAGATACTTAATCGAAAAACGAACACCGTAAATTAACAAAATCCGCCATCAGAAACAACGATAATGTTTCAAAAATCACAGATCTAACAGAAAAAACTCCAAAAAAAAACCAGAGTAAACCGCAATGAAACGAGAAGAACACAAAATCAAGAAATTACCAGAAACTTGAAACGCATCTTTCCAAGAGCTCCTACGGAGGTGATTAATCATGGAGTTGGAAGGCCTGTGGATGAAACTCGGCTGAGTCGTAACTCCAAACCCTAAACTCAAACTGAGACATAACTCGTCGTCGCTCCCGCTCATTTTGGAACGAACAGAGAATCAAAAACACACTACAAAGAAGGAAACGCAATGATGAAAAATATATAGGAGAGAGAAGTGGAGGAGTAGTGGTAGTAGTAATTAATTAGTGTTTGGATTCCGGGAAAGCAGAGAGAAAAGAAAATGGGTGGGAAAATGAGCAGGCGGTGCGGCAGAGAGAAAAGAAAATGGGTGGGAAAATGAGCAGGCGGTGCGGCAGAGAGATGTCATAGCTTTTGCTGCTAGTTTGCAGCGCGGATGGGACTATATATACAGGTAGAGGGAGGGAGAGAGACACGAGGGGTGTAGATTTAATCATCACTTATGACACACACACCCTATTGGCTCAATCATGATAAAATGGCTTTTCTTTTTTTCTTCTTTTTTTTTTTATCGCTCTCCTTAGGGTTTTTACTTTTAACCATGGTTAAGTCAAAACAAAAGTTTTACCGTGGTTAACTGTGTTTTAAACAAAAGGTGAAAAAGCGGCTTTCCCGCTCGTTGACCGAGTACTTGCCACGCGCTTCGAGTAATTAACACGCGCAATGAATTATCAGCTCATGATTGTGCTACTCAAAATCACGTGGAGATGGGGCCCACAGGCATTGAGGCAAATTGGTTATATCCAGAGGATTTTCAGATGACGGAGGGCCCACGTGATGGACCTCACGCGCGTGACGTGGTAGCACGTGTGGAGTTTGTAAAAACAGGATGGCTTCTAATAAAATATATATTTAATCACAACATTTGTCTTCTGGACTCCAATTTCATTCTTGTTTATGTCTAATAAATATAATTAAATATATTTTTCATTAAATTAATGAATATAATATTTTGAATAACTTTTTAATTAATCGATATTCTTTTAATTTTAATTGGCGTATAGATTTATGGTCAAAAGATAGTGATCGTCCCCGAGAATCTGACCTATCTAATTTAAATTATAAAGAACAACCCGACAAAACTCAATATAACCCTTTATTTTCAGGTTGGGTGAGTTAGGTTCGATTGTGAACTCTATTTAAGTTGCTCTAGTCACAAGCCAACCGAACCCACCCAACCTGGCTACGAGTATACCCTGATTCAAGTGAACTCTATTTTTTTTATCAATTCAAGTTGCTTTTATCTATAATCGGTATAATTTATTTTAATAAATTATATGTTTTTTTTATTTTTTCCCACTCAGCAAAAGTGGTAGAGATACTTTAAAAAGTCAATGACTTACAAACACTTTATTTTATTTGTTAAAAAAGTAAACAAAATATTTTTTAAAAAAAATTAAAATTTAATAAATATGAGGGAAAATTGATTGTGGCAGTAATTGTCATGAAAAAGAGTATGAAGGATTGGTGTGACTCATCATTCAAATTAAATAATACCCCACAAATTCTTTTTATTTTTTTATATCCCATAATTAATGCATTTTTTAAGGAATAAATTCAGCAAAGATTAATATATTCATAAATGTTTATGACTTTGCACATGTTACATGTCTCATTTAATTAATGTTTATGAGTTTACGCATGAAATAATTGCACCGGTTGACCTTTCCAAAGGCACTTGATGTGCTACGACTACTGTTTAGTCAATTTAAAATATTTTAAGTTAAATTAGAGGTTTCATTATTAAATGGTTGAAACTCAACCTATTCTAATATGGCGTTGTGGACTTACCTAAGTTGACTTAGATTTTAAGACACAGTTTAGTGATCGTGTTATTCACTTTGTTGGGTGAATTGAATGAAGTATAGAGGGTACGTACTCTGTGACCTTCCATGTGTCGTATTTTATGAATGTATGACACGTATTATGTTATGTAATGCTATGACTTATGTCACATTATGTTGTATTGTAAGTTAGGCTAGGAGATCTTGACGTTAAGTTATGGATCTTGTTGTGACTTCCATGTCGTATGATGCATAATATCTCTATATGTTATGTCATGCACAATATGTTAGCAAGATTAATTCAGGATTACGAAATATTTTACACCATGTATGCATTCACGAAAGTTATGTTTATGCAAGAGCGAATGTACGACCTACATCATAAGCTTATATAATGATTTAAAGCTATAAAAATCTCACACATTTTTTATTGTCACGTGCATCGCGATATTTTATTGCTATGATGACCGTATACATTATGGTATCTATATATGTTATGATATTATGCAGCCTTCTTTCTTTCTATGACTACGATAACGTGAGTGTGCACTAACTGAAGGGTAGTTCCAAGGGTATGTATACGACCATGTTAGTGGGTCCAAAGTACTACACATCCAATTTTTGTTCAGACTAAGTTAAAGACCATGAAATGTTTTTAAACGGTCTCACCATGATTGCTTGTCTATGCATTTTTAATTCCAATAGTGAGGTTACTACCGAGTATTTTTTAAAATACTCGATAATAATAAATTAAATAAATAAAAAGGGGTTATTTTAGAAGTCTATTATCTAGAATGTGTGGACCAATTTGAAGAAAAGCTTCTAGAATCTTGATTACGATGGAAGGCTACTCTTTCCCATCAATCAAACCTTGGGAAACCGATTCCCCTAGGCCCACCTTTATTATTATTATTTTTTTTTTCTTTTTCTTTTTCCCAAAATTTGAAATCCTTCTTAAAAATATAAATAAATAAATAAAAACGTCGCCATCTAGAGAACTATAAATTAATTTATTATTATTATTATTTTTTTTAACTATAACAGGTTTGAAAATAAAATTAACAACAATAATAAAAAAAAATGGGGGAGAAATTAGATCATAAAATAATTAAATATATACTTTATTTTTAAAATTTATATAAGAAGCACTTTTATTATTATTATTATTATTCTTAAATTTAGCGTTTCTCTCATTTTTATTTAAATTTTACATTAATAATTAATATCTTATAAATCTAGAATATCAAATATTTACAAGTCACAGTGAATTATTAATATTGGTTATAAACGTTAAAAGTAGGGTTGGATTAGTTTATTTGTAGGTAAAACATGATTTTAATTTTTAATTATAGATATAAGTTAATTTGTATTTTATATTTTAATTTTGAAAGGGATATAAATTTAAGTTGTTTGGTCTATAGACTGTCTCCCATTAAAGCTTATAACAATTTAAAATTTTAAAAATTTAAAAATTTGTATCAGAAATTGTCTTTTTCAAATAATTATAGCCCTAAGGATATGTCATTGTCAGTGGTCAGGAATTACAAATTTAATTCATGGCAACTTGTACTGCAGCTTCATTAAGTTTATGTTATTTCCATCCCTTTTTTAAAAAATTATTTTTAATTTTTCAATCACAAATAAAAACCATACAATTTGACCTACTTTCGTGCTTTCAACTGGTCCACGTTTCCAATTCACGTGTTATAAGCTAATGAATACGAGATAGAGTGATTAACACTTTAGGGTTAGGGGTATGGATGTTTATATGATTTGATGACCTGATTAATTTAGATTATTCAACATAAACTATAATGATCGGGTTGGGTTGAATTTTGAAAAATCGAAGATCCAATTTAGTTTGCTGGTTGACATTTTTTTTTTTTATCGAATCAACCTGACCACCCAAAAAATAGGACTATAATCCAATCGTACCTTAATTTTTACAATATTAAGAATGTTTAACGTTTGTACTAGTGTTAATGATGTATCGTGCCCTGTAATATGTATTGTTGATAGGTAGGTGACCAATCGAATAACTCAACCAAACCCAACTTGAAAATAGAGAGTTAGGTTGAGTTAAGTTGTGAACTTTATTTGAATTGCTCAAGTCACCAACCTAACCAACCCGAGTCACCAACCTAACCAACTCGAAAATTCGGGTTGGTTTAAAAGGTTTTTTTTTTTAACTCAATTAGTATACTCATGTGATTTATGACTCAAAAAGTCAATATTAACCTACCAAATAAATGACACATGTCTTAACTTAGAAGTCAGATATTCAATAATATCTTCAATATTTCATCAATAAAGATATTAAAAAAAAAATCAACCATTTTTAAATTTTTTTAAAAAATTGACCATTTAAAATTTTAAAATATTTACGAATTTAAGATACAAAAAGGAAAAATGATTTATTTAAATTTAAAATATAAATAAATAATTTTTATAAAAATTTAGAATTTAAATAGATTTAAAATTTTGTAAGGTAAAAAATTGACTTTTACCACGTTGGAAAGAGAAGATTAAAGTGGGCGGCGCGTGAGGGGAAAGTTGAAAGTCCGGTGGGGAGAGGAGAGAGAGAGAAGGTGGGGAAGGAGGAGTGGGGGTCACGTGCAGGAGGGGACAACACATGGTCCCATCATTGCACACGTGTGTGTTGACTTGTCTCTCCTTCTCCAGACAGTCAACAATCATTGGATACTCTTTCCCCACGCGCCTTCCCCCTTCTCCAAATCATCTTTACATTATTATTTATTTAATAAAAAAAAATCACAATTTCATCTCATTTATTTTTAATAAATTATTTTTCATGGAATATACGAGAAAAATAATTATTAAATTATCTTTTTTTCCCCCAAATAATTATAGGATTATTACATATTTTAAAAAATTGACCCAAGAAAAAAAAAAGAGAAAAGAAAAAGGCGAAAATATATAATTTTAAAGTATTAATGGCTTTTTTTTTTCTTTTGAAGAAAAAAATTATTATAAAATTTAAAGTCAGAGACTTTTTTTGGTAGCATGAGATTCTAAAGCTTTAAGAAAAAAAAAATATACCAAAATTGTCCAAACGAAGACAAAATGGAAATAAAAGGTTTGGCAGAACTTTAAAAATTAATTTATAAAATATTACTGAAAATTACATGAAAATTAATAAAAATAGTAAATTAGAAGTTTATATTTTAACTTTATGTCTATTTAATTTATGAATTTAAAAAAATATTTAACATGAACTTTTTATTTATATATATATATATAATATGTTTTTTTTAACTAAATGAATAGTAAATTTTGGAATGTTAAATTTTAAAAAATTTATAGGTTAATTGGACATAAAATTGAAAATTGAAATTCAATTTTATATCTAATAAATTAATTAAAATTTTAAAACAATTAAATATGTATTATTTTTAAAATTCAAGGCTCTATTAAATGAAAAATAAAAAATTTGAAGAAATATTTAAAGTTTATGAGAGGGATTAAACTTATATTTCAATAATACCAGAAAATAGCAGCGAGAATTTGGGCTATATCAGAAGAATTTGGGCTCAATCAGAAAGTTTAGGCCCAGGCTCAGGCCCATTTACAATGGTCTACACGGGTTCTAAATCGTTGACGGCGACGGCGACAGAATGGGGAAAAGAGAAAGGCGAAAGCAGGGAAAGAGAGATGGTGGAGAACGGAGGGAGCGACGGTGGTAGCAACGCCCATTGGTGGTGGGCCTTGGCCGGCGCGACGCAGTTCGGTTGGGGTATCGCCTCTTTCCGGCGAGGAGTTATTGGCGATTCTAGCCTCATGCCCTTTAAGGCCTTCGCCGTTGCTTCGCTTTTCGTCGGCGCTGCCGCCTCGTCCGCCATCGCTTCCTTAAAGGCCGCCGGCATCCACAAGGTTTACTTCACCTTATTTCCTATTCTGCATCTAGTAGTTGCATTTCTTCTCCTTCCCTCCCCCTGATTTGGATTGGTTTAGAGGTTAATTGCGCAACTCTGATTAAGTTGGCTTTGAACTCGTGTCGTCCTCTGAAGAATTAACTCTCAAGCCAAATTTTATTCGTCGCATGTGGTGAATTTGTTTAGTTTTTAACTCTCAGTTTGATCGAAACACTGAAATTGGAAACAATTGATCGAATCAGAATTCGCGTCCATTGATTAAGAAGAAAAATATTTTTGTAGGTTTTAGATTTTTAGGCTGTGTTGGATTCTTTGCAGCTGATATTAATCATCTTGCTATTAATTTCGAGCATTTTCTCACTTAGCTTGATGTTGCTGTGAAATTCAGGTATGTTCTTGATTGAATTTAGACATTTTTTTTACATGATTTGAGCATTGATGCCATGATAGACTGAACTTATAAAAGAACTTCAGTAACGAGCATTGTTTTCATCCAATCTAATAATGGTTGCTGTTGTTGGGTAGTGGAAGAGAAATTATTTTCAGATCAGCCTCAGCTCATTGCCTTTGTAGAAATTTTCTTACTGCGTTTGTAAATCACTATCAAAATGTGTTTAAGCAGTGTTCTGATTTCTTGTTGCTCTTATGGATGAACCAAATGAAGCCATTATTGTCATTCCTCACCCAAAATCAGGGGCTTGATCTTGATTTATGTAAGAAAGAATATGTTTGGAGAAGCAATGTAATCTGGAAATTCTTGCTGAAGTCAAGTGTTTGAATACAAATTTGTGGGTTTGGTATGTTGTGTTGTATCAGGTTGAAGACGTGATGGAAGTAGGAGCTAATATCAGAACTGGTTTGGGTATTCGTCCAAGAACACGAGATGAATGAGTTTTTGTTTATACTATTCATGAAATCTTGGATTTTGAAGTGCTTCAAAGTCTTTGATCACGAGTCGAGTCGAGTCTTCGGCTCAGACTGCACTTCGGATGGTTAAAGATTCAAGAAGAGGCTGATTACTTTCTGTATCATCATTATAATTGGGTACTTGTCTGAGTGTACCGAGTACTTGTGTATGTTCATAACCTTCCTTGAGTACTAATTTCTTCTTCATTTAGGAAACTTCCATCCTTCCTGGTGCTGATTTGTCAATCTTGTTTTTCCACTTTTTATATTTCTTTCTTTTCCTGGTCATGCAAGTTAAATTTCTTGTAATTCATGAAAGATTTGAATGGGTTGCTTCATTATTTATATATTTAGTTACATTTTCACTATATGTTTTGTTATGTTTTGTTACATTTTCTTTCCGTATGTTATAATTTATAGTTGGATATATTCAAAGAGTACGATATGATTTGAAAAACGTCTCCTTTTCGAAGGAGAAAGGCCTTCGCATTCCTAATCTACTGGGGGCTAGATGATTTTGTCTTCCCTAGGTTGACGAATTGCATCCTCATGTAACAATATTGTTTGGGTGTTTCTTACTTCTCTCGCTCAGTGTTTGCAACGGCTAGAGAGGCAATTGTAGAAGTGAAATCTATTGCCTTGCCGACCATTAAATACGACCTTTTCAAATATTTGATGGAATGACACCAAGAGCTCGCTTTCGGTTTTTTTCCTCGTTCTAGTTTAGGAAAAGGTTTGATCCTTTTCATTAGAACACATTGATATCGAAGTAGTCTTCGAAATAGGTGGAGAAGCTACGATAATTTTAGACTATTCAAATAGTATAATTGACGGTGGAATAGATTTTTTATAATAATTATCTCAATAATACCAAAAATCTACCTAATGTCTGATAATTTTTGTTTAACACATGCTACAAACTCTAACCATCATTGATAAAATATAATTACAAATGAAAAATTCTTACAATATGCAATTCAAAATTGTATTTAAATATCATTTATAAAAACATATTTGAATTATGTTTTTTTTTTTTATGGTATCAAAGGCTTGGCTGATGTCCTAGTCAAACCTAGACTGACTAAAGAATGTCGATATTGTACTCAAATATTTCAATTTTTATAGTACAATAACACCGATAAAAACATCTAAAAAATGTCGAAGTTCGCAGAGAAAATAAAGGAATAGACAAAGATGTATAATATTGTTATTTCCACGCATTAGATTAGAGGTGAACAAAACTTTCTAACTCGAACGAAAACGTTTATAACATACTCATGAACTTAGTAATGGTAGTGTAAAGAACCAAGGAGCTGAATAAAAAAGTAAAATGAAAAAAGTACAAAAATGTAGGGCGGAACAGATGCGCTAAACAGCCGTGGTAGTAGCCGACTTGTGTTGTTTCAAACCAAAAATGTTGTTGACTAGTTTGGGAGTGGCTTGGTGAAGATCCACAGGCATAGGAGCCATGAAGTTCACTATCTTTTCGTGGATATTGTATCTACAACAAGTATTCAAATCGAATCGAATCAATATTATCATACCAACAATCAAAATGCCAACCCAAAATGATCAAACTCCCACCTTATCTTACGACTCTTCGAGGCTCGCCGATCGACTATCTTTCTCTTCTTCGTTTGCATCTTTTTCAATGCATAAAACACCGTCTCTGTTCACACATTCACCCCAACTATCAACATCCACACCTCTTATATAGTTCTTTTTCATGGTAATTCAATTTTATTTTAAAATTAAGCCCAAAGAGTGTGTGATATGAGAGAATCCGTACCAGATGAATTTGGATCAATCGTCTCAAAGAATTCCTTCAATAATTGCTGATAGAATTCAGAGTCCTCCAGAAGTTCAGTATCTCCTCCTTCAGCTTGTGCTTCCTAACCACAGTGAAGTTGTTAAGAGTAAAGATAACATAAAAATTTCTGAGGCATATCGAAAGAAAGAAACATAAACAGACAGAATTACTTGCTCCTTGGTCTCGGCTTCGGTAAGAACCTGTCATCACCATGCAAAATAGCAATAAAAGCATTAGCATTGGTAGTATTAGGAGAAAGGACACAGAATACTGTAGAATAATGAGTTGCTTGTTGTTACCGTCCCAAAAACGTGTACGGTTGATCTCCTTAGCTGCATCTGATTAAGCATCCTACTTGGATCTCTCATATATGAAGCTACTTGTTCGCTAATATTCTGTTACCGTCAACATGATAATTTAGTATTGCAATTTTTCACACAAAGCAAGCAAGCAAGGATACATAGCAAGCAGGACCTGACCTGATTAAAGGCCTGCAATTTCCCTTTAATAGCTGCAGCACCTGTTGTAACTTGTGTCTTCCTATGCCATTTGTCAATTGACTTGTCTCTGAAAGCTCCTATCCTGCAATATTACCAACGTGTATGTCTTTCTCAACATCCATTCCTTAGAAGCTACATAAATCCTCAGGTAATATTCATTTATAACCATCATTTAAAATCTTCATACACAGTCATGAAGAGAGTTGAAGGCAACCAGTCAAATAATTTCAGAGATAGAAACACTTGAAAACGTGAAGCTACTTCAGTGGGTTAAATGTAATAGTTCAGGCCCAACGCTAGTAGTTATTGTCTGCTTTGGCCCACTATGAATCGTCATCAGGCTCACAGTTTTAAAATGCATCTACTAGGGAGACGTTTCCACACCCGTATAAGGAATGCTTGTTCTCCTCTCCAACCGATGTAGGATCTCACAATCCACCCCCTTGGAGGCCTAGCATCCTCGCTGGCACACCGCTCGGTGTCTGGCTCTGATACTATTTGTAACAACCCACCCCCCTTGGGGGCTAACGTTCTCGCTCACATACCGCTCGGTGTCTGGCTTTGATACCATTTGTAACAGCTCAAGCCCACCGCTAGTAGATATTGTCCGCTTTGGCCTATTACGTATCGCCGTCAGTCTCACGGTTTTAAAACGTGTCTACTAGGGAGAGGTTTCCACACCCTAAAGGAATGCTTGTTCCTCTCTCCAACTGACGTGGGATCTCACATTGACACAGACACATAAGAACGAAAGAATAAAACAAATGGCTCATGATGAAGAGCCCATTCGAAAGCAGTTTGTTTTCATTTAATATTCTCGTTTAAAAGAAGAACTACAAAATCAAATAGCAAAGACCTGATAAATTAAATCATTCATCACTAAATACATTCCCGTCTCCCTTACTCCCATCTTTGGAAGTCTAACTATTCATATTTTCATCTTTACTTCAGTCTTATTTCAATGTTCCTCTACATTGTTGGGAAGAGAGACAGCATGCTTCAGTGAGGAAATTGAACAAAGAAGAACAAAAGCATTTTGCTTAAGTCGTCAAATATAACATCAAGTCTGCAACAGCAAAGACAAAAAATACAGAGGTTGCTTCTCTGCCATATAAAAGCATATATCAACATATAATGCCCTATTTGTGCACACTTGTCTTAGACCACCGCACATCCTAATCCTTCAGCAAAATTGTTTGATTAATCTATACTGGCTAAAAAAATATGTAACTATACTAATTTTCAGAAAAGGTGAATATAAGTCAAGCATAATGGTGCTTTGTTCAGAGAAAGAGGAGCACCTTTGATGCATCTGAGCAACTTGGGACCAATCTTCATCATTATCATTTTGAGCATCTACGGTTTTGGAAGACTCCAAACGGTTAGCTGATACTCCAGGATGGCCTATAGAAGGAGGATTGAAGTGGCCAGAGAAAACAAAGAAAAGCTCAGTCAATGTTAACTCATGCGCCACTATTAATGGGTCACGCATGCAACAAATGCTTTTGTTATCACGAGTGCAAAAAGAAAAAGCTCTGGAGGTATCTCACAGGTCCATAAGAAGCACGGTTGTCTTAAATAATTTCAAGATGTAAAGATTTCTGGAAACAAATGGTGGCACTAGCAGTAACAAACCATAAAAGTATAATAATAATGCCCAGCATAACTTCCAAGAATAGATTAACTGTGTATAATTGACCTAACAAGCCACTGCCATAATTATAATCTGAGCTCCTATTTATGAACGGATACACAGTAAGTGAACCCAACAATCCCATCAAAGTTAATGCCCACTTCTCCATCTCAGCAGGCTATGCATGATAAAATTTATGTAGTATACAAGATAAAGAGATGAAAGTTTCCATACCATCGGTAGCTTGGGCGATATGCTTATTATTTTCAAGTAAAGCCTGTCGTAAAAGAGAACCACAGAGTTAAAATAAGAGATACAGGCCATGAGCATCATAGATAGAAGGTACAATGTAATATGAAAAATTATACCTCTTGTAGTTCCAATAAAGAATTTAAAGTATTCTTTGACGACGTGATCAAATCTGAATATGCCACCTCAACATCCTTATCTAATTTACAAAATGAAGACTTAACTGGCTCCTGCACAATCATAAACTATTTTGAACAAAACTTTCACTTGAAAATATAATAGAAACTAGATGTAAAGAATGATAGTTAGCTACCTTTGGCAATCTATTTGAGTTGGAGAATGCCTTTTGAAGCAAAAATCTAACCTCAAGACTTTTGTCCCATAAAGCCTAAAACCAGAAAGGAAATATTGTGAGAACATTAGATAGTCCACCAAACTGTAAAATACAATAGAACTTCGCTAATTCTATTCCGTTGCACATAAAATCAAACCTTTCAGTAAAACATGAATCGAAGCATAGAAAAAGTGATATACCCTTTGATTCTTCACTGCTTGGCCTTTAAGAAGATCTTCATCCTTGTGTTGCTTCAAATTCTTCAAAATGTCTCTGATTCAAACAATAATTGGAGCGCACCAAAAATGAAAACGATGATAAAATTCAATAGAACTACACATCAAAAATTGAGAATGCAAAAAACAAACATTACTTGAAGTAATGGCATATTTTGGTCATGCTCAAAATAACCAACAAAAGTAATTTTGGTCACTCTCAAACATGCCGGAAGATCCTAAGAATAAAGGAGACTAGAACTTTACAATGAACACAGGAAAATCTTTAACTAATAGTTTCTGCTATAATTAATTCTGATGAAAAAGATTATTTACAGAAGAACGTTGAACTGTGGGCTTTAAAAAATCAATATCTATGCAATTTTGAAGTCTGAAAGAGAAATTAGAAGGGCAACAATTACGCATTCATTCATAATTTTCTCTAACAAGCAGTGATTTATGAAGGGTAAAAGGAAGCAATGGAAAGAATTTAACAATTTCTTACTGCTCCTGGTGACGAAGATGCATATATTCTTTCTCAAGTTCCTCCATCTCTGCATCTTTTTGGTCATCATTTTGCACACCACCTGCTTCTTCTTCGTCACTCCAATCTCCGTCCTCCTCCTCTCCATCTTCCTCTTCTACTTCATCCTCCTCCTCTCCATCTTCCTCTTCTACTTCATCCTCCTCCTCATCCTCCTCTACTTCTTCTTCATCTCCTGAATTTCCATCTTCGACGCTGAAGTATTCCTCTTCCTCAGTCTAGTCACAAAGCTCAATTAAACAAGCTATAAATTTAAAGAAAACAAATTCCTCCTACCAAAACCATACCGACTTACCGAAAGTTCCAAATCATGCATGTCTTCAAAATCCTCAGACTCACTCTCAGTTTCTTGTGATTTTTTCGACCTCTTTGATGCAGGCCCCATCTTCTGCTATGAAGCACAGAGGTCGTAAATTGCTGGTCCAATTTATGAAATCGTTAACCCTAGACAACAAAGCGTATCAATGTGGCAGCTGAAAGAAGAGAACAAACGAAGAATCGCAGCACAAAGGGGATGAAGAAAGAGATAGCGGGCGGCAAAGATTCCAAACAAAAAGGGGAAAAACCAGAGGAATGGGGTTTAAGAGAAAGCGTCCGGAACGAATGGGAAGAAGGGTTTATCGCTAGCCGTCACGAGAAGGAAGCATGTGCAGTCAGTAAATTATAATTTTTTTTTTTTCAGATTAAATTATAACTTCTCCGAAAATAATAAAGATAAAAAATTTTACGATTGCAATTTAATTTAAGAGAAACTAAATCATTATTATTGTAAACTCAACTCACTTGAATTAAATTATTATTCTTGTTTCAAAAACTGTGTTGGGTTAAATTTTTTAGACGGAGTTTAATTTTTGAAAAAATTGAAGTTTGAAGTTTGAAGTTTGGTCAACTCGATAAACTCGAAAATAGGGTTATAATCCAATTCATCTATTATTTTTAAAGTTATTTAAAAAACTAAGAATATTTGACATTTGTTATTACGGTTTTGTAATGAGTTTGTGACTGGTGAATATTTAATATGTGATTTATGAAATTTTTGTTATTAATTTGTGAATATTTAATGTTTGTGGTTGGGGCTCGGTTCATGTCCTTTTCAAGCTCAAAATTTTCTAAATTTTTTTGGGTAGGTCCCTTATTGTGTTAGTTTTCAAGAATGGTTGGAACTTTGGCAAGAAACGGTATTTAAGGGTGTCGAGGTGTGGCCGGTTTCGGATGACATCTGTTGCATATGAAATTTTAGAAAGGGTCTAATGTCATGTAATAATGATACAATTTGAAGGTCATAGGAGCATATTTAGGACATAAACCCATGTTAAGAGTGAAAATGATGAAAAACGGGATCATAGATTACTTCTCTAATACACCGCATCATTATTTTCATTCTTTCTTTTTGTTGGTTTTTGGTCGTGTGTGTAACGACCGCTCTCCGACGCATCAATTATTACAACTTGAGCTTATGCTAGCTTATAATTAGGCCTAGAGGTACATTAATAAACTCACCTAGTGAGTTTATGTACACATGCGTAAACCGTGTGTAAAATAGTATCATGAAGTTTAGGTCCCACTAGTCATGAGCAGTGTGTAGAGAAGTATCTTACAAAAAAAAAAAAAAAAAAG
>NW_019268517.1:3388346-3421724 GCF_002738365.1 Cucurbita moschata
CAAAAAAAAAAAAAAAAAAGTAAGACTTATAGAACAATCATGAAAATTAGGTTCCACAGTCATGAACAATGTGGAGAGAAATACTATGATCCAACCCTACCCCATAGTCAGGCTTAGAGGTTACGTTAATAAATTCACCTAGTAGGTTCATATGTATGTGCGTGAATTGCATGTAGAAGTATTGTGATGTCCCACATTGGTTGGGGAGGAGAACAAATCACCATTTATAAGAGTGTGGAAACCTTCCCCTAGCAGACGCGTTTTAAAAGCCTTGAGAGGAAGCTCGAAAGAGAAAGCCCAAAGAAGACAATATCTGCTAGCGGTGGATCTAAGTTGTTACAAATGGTATCAGAGCCAGACATCGGACGATGTGCTAGCCTTCTCGCTGTTCCTCGAAGGGGGGTAGACACGAGGCGGTGTGCTAGTAAGAGCCAGGCATCGGACGATGTGCCAGGCTTCTCGCTGTTCCCCAAAGGGGGGTAGACATGAGGCGGTGTGGCAGTAAGGATGCTGGGCCACAAAGGGTGGTGGATTTGGGGGCGGTCCCACATCGATTGGAGGAAGAAAAGAGTGCCAGCGAGGACGTTTTAAACCCTCGAGGGGAAGCTCGAAAGGGAAAGCCCAAAAAAGACAATATCTACTAGCGGTGGATCTGGGTCGTTACAAGTATTATGAAGTTAAGGTCCCCTAATCTAAGTTGTATAGAGAAGCACCCTTAAATAATAATAATAATAATAATAATTAAAAAAAAAAAAATCTCATGAAACAATCATCACAATTAGGTCCCACTAGTAACGAATGTTTTAAGTATAAAATTACTATACATCAAACTTTACTAAAAAAGATCCGATCGCTTCACCATCTCGGAGGAACAAATATGGACAAAGGCGACGAATTTCAATCCCTCACAATTCTGATCACAGGGGGTGGGCAGAGGGTTAGGGCGAGCTTTAGCGCTATCATTGGCAAAGCGGGGCCACACTGTCATTGGCTGCGCTCGTTCTCCCAACGCCCTCCACTCTCTTCAAAAGGAACTCGCCGCACTCTCCCCTTCCTCTTCTCACACCCACTTACTCCGAATCACCGACGTGGTTGGTTTCCTTTTCCTTTTCATTTGTTTTCATAAACCCACGTTTTATTTCACCTTCAAAATTGTACTCTTTTTGTAGGCCTCAAATAGTAGCGTCGAGGAGCTATTTAAGGCTGTCTTGGAAAGAGATCTGGTTCCTGATATCCTTGGTATTCCATGTTCTTCTTTTTCAAAGGGACTTTGATACTTCATTCCCATTTTTAAGTAAAAATCTGTTCTCGTTTCAGTAAACAACGCCGGTGTGATTAATGGAAAGTCCAAGTTTTGGGAGATTCCTGAAGATGGGTTTGATTGTGTGATTGATACGAATGTAAAAGGGACAGCAAACGTTCTTCGTCATTTCATTCCTCTTATGATCCAAGGAGGAAAAGGAATTATTGTCAACTTCTCTTCAATGTGGGGAAGAAATGGTGCTTCCATGGTAGGTACCCAAAATTTTGAACTTTTTGAGAAGTATAAAATGGGTTTAAAGCCAAGTTTATGCTCTTGTAAGTAGTTTTGTGAGCTAATAAATTTGAGCCGGTAGAACAAGTTATTAACTCATATAAGAGAATAACTTTAGGAGAATTATTAATAGACTTAGTAGAATAAGTTAGACTTATACCATAATTTCAAGAGAATTGTTAGTAGAATTAGTATAATAAATTACTAACTTATACGTAACTTTGAGAAAATTGTTAGTAGACTTAGTAGAAGAAGTTACTCTTTGTTAGTAGACTTAGTAGAAGGAGTTACTAACTTATACACTAACTTTAGGAGAATTGTTAGTAGAATGAGTAGAAGGAGTTACTAACTTATAGAGCAACTTTAGGAAAATTGTCAGTAGACTTAGTAGAATAAGTTACTCACGTATGGAGTAACCTTAGTAGAATTGTCGTAGACTTAGTAAAAGAAGTTACTAACTTATACCGTAACTTTAGGAGAATTGTTAGTAGAAGAAGTTACTCACGTATGGAGTAACCTTAGTAGAATTGTCAGGAGACTTAGTAGAAGGAGTTACTAACTTATAACTTTAGGAGAATTGTTAGTAGGCTTAGTAGGAGGAGTTACTAACTCATAGAGTAACTTTAGGAGAATCGTTAGTAGACTTAGTAGAACAAGTTACTCACTTATGGAGTAACTTAGTAGAATTGTCATTTGACTTAGTAGAATAAGTTACTAACTTATGGAGCAACTACAGTCGAATAATTACCAAATTGTGGACCAAGTTTTGTTTTTAATTAGGAAGATTGTTACTGGTTAAGTTTTGTGCTTTAATTAGGGAAATTGGTACGGGTTCTTAACTTGAGGAAGCTAGTTATTGCTTTCTTTGCCCTAAATATTTATGAGATGTATGCTTTCTTTATCACAATAACAACGAGAATTAAAAAGCCAATTGCTTAAGGTTTCTTTGTTCCAAAAGCTCGCTCCCCTCAAGTTCTCTTCCTGCTTCTTTTATTTGCTTCGACATATTTTGATCGTGGGCCATATCCTACAGTTTTCTCCATATAGTGCCTCTAACTGGGCAATTGAGGGCTTGACCAAATCCATAGCTTTGGAGCTGCCTAAAGGAATGGCTATTATAGCACTTGATCCTGGCATTGTGAACACAGACATGCTTGCCTTTTGCTTTGGCGATTCAGCAGCTGACTACCAAAATCCTGAAGAATGGTAACATATCAGTTCTTCACTCCTTGTTCTTGAAAAATTATTGTGTTCTATGTCTAAGTGCTTAGATGTTGATGAATGTATCAGGGTAGTAAAGGCGAGCACAATGATCCTTAGTTTTACATCTGAAGATAATGGAGCGTCTCTCACAGTTGAATGAGGTAAACTATAGCATGTGTTACGACTCGAAATTTTCTACTTAGTTTAAGGTCGCCACTATATACATATCATGAACATTGAATGCGGAAATACTTCATTTAAACTTTCATAAAAGATTACCTTCATCTTAAAATACAGCCATGAACTCATGTACTTTGAAAATATCTTTAAAAACGACACAACAAAAGACTTAAATTAAAAACATCATATTCTAGCCTAAGTCTAAAAAAATAAATACAACTACTCAATGTCGTCGTCAGCCGTACAAGAAAGTCTTGCCTTAACCTGAAATAGAGGTAGCACGTGACTTGAGTATTTAAAAAAATACTCATTAAGTGATCCCACTATTAAGGTTAAATGTAAGAACACTGGACCTATCAACATAGATTATAACATGGAATATAGTTTAGAAGATAGATTTAAAAGTGATGGTGGATTGTTTTTTTCAAGTGCAGGTGGAGCTTGAGTGATGAGGAAGAATGTGCATAAATAAAGATTTCTTAAACAACATTATTGCCAAATTTTATAGATTATATTTCTAAATGGTATTCGATTATGATTGTTACGTTAATATGATTATGTTTGTGCCATGTGAGACACCATCACATACCATGTATTAAAAACATGAATGAAATACATAAGAAATTTATGTCATGATAAGTATGAAAGTAGTATTATGTGTATCATCTCATTGAACTACATTTTTAATATGGGACCTCATACATGTAGTATGTAATGTGATTATGAATTACTTCTCCAACAAATTATTATACGTTCCTTTCCTTTCCATTAGTTTCGACATTGTGAGCATGCTAGCCCATCATTAGGCCTAGGGGTACATTAAGGAGTCTATCTAGTTGGTTCATGTACACATGCTTGATCCGTGTGTAGAGAAGTACTATGTGTCTTGGTCGTGATTTTCGACCGTGCAACATTATGATCTTGACATGCTCATGACAAGCCTTAAGGAGAATTTATGCCCCATTCACATTCTTTGACCGTCTTTGTGGCTTCGAGAACCTCTCCTTTGCCAACCTAACACAACTCGTGCAGAATCCAAGCTTGTTTGGCCATAGAGGCCATCTGTGCGTGCATGTTTAATCGTTTGTGACTCTAGTCGACTTGCCTTTACATTAGGCCAAGACATACGGCTCGACCTTGCCTCTACTCTAAGCCAATATCTCTCATGTGCAACTTCGCATCTCAATCATCATCTTGGTTCCCTATAACATGACCCATGCATTGTGATGTCATCCCATATCTCGGGACAACTCGACCCTCTTGGCTTGCTCAAACATGTTTATAGAACTAACCCATGTGTCGTTCATCTCATTGGGATATCTCGAACATCCATCCATTCTGGTTCTCATAGGGACTTGAACCCTTCCGTATCCATGTCATGTCATTTACGGACTCTGTACCAAATAGTGAGTGCATATACTAAACTCTCACACATGAGTTGGAGTGCAATGTCGGCACACCCGTGATGTTTGACACTGTACTTAAAAGACTCATTTCTAAGGAAGACGCCTGAGACGCTTGTCTCGCAATGCCCACCCACACTGTGATACATGCATGTGCCACATGGCCTAAGGGTGGTAGAGAACTAACACCATGCCTCTCCTATAGTACATTTTGAGGCATTCCTATTCTTTTTGAAGTAGACATGATTTTGGTTAGCGGTCATACAAGCCTGTGAAGCGTCCAGAGTAAGACTTCATTGATGTAAGACTTCATTTATACCACAATGGATTCAAGCTACTCCAAAGTAAGACTTCATGTGCTCTCATGTAGTTAAAAATTTTGAGTGGATAATTTAAATCTAGATTTATGGTGTTTCATTAATGTATTTTCGATTTTAAGACATTATATATTACCTTTACATAGTAGTTACAACTTTTGAAATGCCTTATAGAAAGTCAATAGTTTAATTTTGAGACTATATAAAATGAAAAGAGCATGTGTTTGCGATTCTATATAGTTTAAGTTTCATGTCTAGAATCATCCAAACATGTAATAACCCAAGTTAACTACTAGCAAATATTGTCTTTTTTGGACTTTCCCTTCAAAGAGGTTTCCACGCCCTTACAATGAATGTTTATTTCCCATCTCCAACCGATGTGGGATCTCACAATCCACTCCTCTTTGGTGCCCAACGTCTTCGTTGACACACCTAGTGAGTTCATGTGCACGTGCGTGAACCGTGTGTAAAAGAGTATCATGAAGTTTAGATCCCACCAGTCATGAGCCGTGTGTAAAGAAGTACCTAAAAAAAATAAAAAATAAAATAAAGCTCATGGAATAGTCATGAAAATTAGGTCTTACCTGTCATGAATCATGTGTAGAGAAACATTATGATCCAACCCTATCCCATAGTCAAGCCTAGGGGTTCATTAATAAACCTACCTAGTGGGTTCATATGCTCATGCGTGAACCATGTGTAAAAAAGTATTATGAAGTTTTGTCCCACCAATCATAAGGCGTGTGTATAGAAGTACAAAAGTAAAGCTCATGAAACAGTCATGAAAGTTAGGTCTCCACAAATCATGAAGTTTATGTCCTACTTGTCATGAGCAGAGAAATAAATAATGTCCCACGAATCAGGATACATTGTTTCACTTTGACTTCCATGATACAACAGTGTCTGTCTACGTGGTCATAACACAGCCTCTAACCCCAACATCTCACAACCTTATCAATAACAACAAAACACCTCCAAATCTCATCTTTTCAGATAAAAAAAATCGGATCGCTTCACCATCTCGGAGGAACAAATATGGACAAAGGCGACGAATTTCAACCCCTCACAATTCTGATCACAGGAGTGAGCAGAGGGTTAGGGCGAGCCTTAGCGCTATCATTGGCAAAGCGCGGCCACACTATCATTGGCTGCTCTCGTACTCCCAACGCTCTCCACTCTCTTCAAAAGGAACTCGCCGCCATCTCCCCTTCCTCTTCTCACACCCACTTACTCCAAATCACCGACGTGGTTGGTTTCCTTTTCCTTTTCATTTGTTTCCATAAACCCACGTTTTATTTCACCTTCAAAATTGTACTCTTTTTGTAGGCCTCAAATAGTAGCGTTGAGGAGCTATTTAAGGCTGTCTTGGAAAGAGATCTGGTTCCTGATATCCTTGGTATTCCATGTTCTTCTTTTTCAAAGGGACTTTGATACTTCATTCCCATATTTAAGTACAAATCTATTCTTGTTTCAGTAAACAACGCAGCTGTGATTAATGAAAACTCCAAGTTTTGGGAGATTCCTGAAGATGTGTTTGATTCTGTGATTGATACGAATGTAAAAGGGACAGCCAATGTTCTTCGGCATTTCATTCCTCTGATGACCCAAGGAGGAAAAGGAATTATTGTTAACTTCTCTTCGATGTGGGGAAGAAAGGGTGCTCCCATGGTAGGTACCCAAAATTTGTAGCTTTTTGAGAAGTATAAAATGGGTTTGAAGTTAATAAATTTGAGCTATTAGAACAAGTTACTAAGAATTATTATTTGACTTAAAGTTTCTAACTTATAACTTTAGTACAATTATTAGTATACTTAGTAAAACAAGTTATAACTGAGAATTATTAAGAACAAGTTACTAAAACAAGTAACTCCCTTTTATATAGTAACTTTTAAGAGAATTGTTAGTAGACTGTGTAGACCAAGTTACTAATTTATAACGTAACTTTAGGAGAATTGTTAGTAGACTTAGGAGAATAAGTTTAGGAGAATTGTTCGTAGACTTAGTAGAACAAGTTACTAACTTATACAGTAAATTTAGGAGAATTATTGGTAGACTTAGTAGAACACGTTACTAACTTATATAGTAACTTTTAAGAAAATTGTTAGTAGACTTAGTAGAACAAGTTACTAACGTATAAAGTAACTTTAGCAAAATTGTTCGTAGACTTGGTAGAACAAGTTACTAACTTATACAGTAAATTTAGGAGAACTATTGGTAGACTTAGTAGAACACGTTACTAACTTATATAGTAGCTTTTAAGAGAATTGTTAGTAGACTTAGTAGAGCAAGTTACTAACTCATAAAGTAAATTTAGGAGAATTGTTAGTAGACTTAATAGGATAAGTTACTAACTCATAAAGTAAATTTAGGAGAATTATTAATAGACTTACTAGAACAAGTTACTAATTCATAAGTAACTTTTGGAGAATTCTTAGTAGATTTAGTAGAACAAGTTATTAACTTATAAAGTAACATTAGGAGAATTTTTAGTAGACTTAGTAGAACAAATTACTAACTTAGGGAGTAACCTTGCAAGAATTGTCAATAGATTTAGTACAATAAGTTATTAACTTAGGGAGCAACTATAGGAGAATTGGTAGTAGTTGAATGTTTGTGGCAAGTTTTGTGCTTCAATTAGGAAGATCGTTACTGGTTCTTAACTTGAGGAGAAAGTTTAGTAAGCTAGTTACTGCCTTCACCGCTGTAATGAGGTGTATGCTCTTTTTATCACAACAAAGAGAATTAAAAAGCTAAGTGCTTAAGGTTTCTTTGTTCCAAAAGCTCACTTCTCTTAAGTTGTTCTTCGTGCTTTTTTTATTTGCTTTGACATATTTTGATCATGAGCCATATCCAACAGTTTTCTCCGTATTGTGCCTCTAAATGGGCAATTGAGGGCTTGACCAAATCCATAGCTTTGGAGCTGCCTAAAGGAATGGCTATTATAGCACTTGATCCTGGTGTTGTGAACACAGACATGCTTGCTATTAGCTTTGGCGATTCAGCACCTGACTACCAAAATCCTCAACAATGGTAACATATCAATTCTTCACTACTTCTTGTTCTTGTTCTTGAAAAATTATTGTGGTCTATGTCTAAGTGCTTAGATGTTGATGAATGTATCAGGGTAGTAAAGGCGAGCACAATGATCCTTAGTTTTACGTCTGAAGATAATGGAGCGTCTCTCACTGTTGAATGAGGTAAATTATAGCATGTGTAACGACCTAATTTTTTTTACTTAATTTAAGGTCGTAACTGTATACATATCATGAACGTTGAATGCGGAAATACTTCATTTAAACTTTTCTAAAAGATCACCTTTATCTTAAAACATAATCATGGACTTACGTGTTTTGCAAATACCTCTAAAAACGACACAACAAAAGACTAAATAAAATAATTAAACGTTTAAATTAAAAACATTCTATTCTAGCTAAGTCTAAGAAAATAAATACATCTACTCTATGCATGTGCCATGGTCTTGAGTTATGATGGCGTCATCCGCCATACATGAATGTCTTGCCTTAACTTGAAATAGAGATAGCACGTGACCTGAGTATTTAAAGAAATACTTAGTAAGTGACCCTACTATTAGGAGTTAAATGCAAAAACATGCTAATGCAATGACAGAACTGATACATGATAAGTAGATACGTAGCATGGAATATTGGAAGATAGATTTAGAAGTGATGGTGGATTGTTTTCTTCAAAGTGCAGGTGGAGCTTATGAACTTCTGTTTTGAGGAAGAATGTGCAGAAATAAAGAATTTCTTAAAGAACATTATTGCCAAATTTTATAGATTATATTTGATTAGGATTGCTATGTTAATATGATTATGTTTGTTGTGAGACACCATCATGTACGAGGTATTAAAAATATGAATAAAATACCATGAATATATATGTACGTCTCATAAGAAATTTATGTCATGATAAGTATGAAAGTAGTATTATGTGTATCATCTCATTGAACTACATTTTTAATATGGGACCTCATACATGTAGTATGTAATGTGATTATGAATTACTTCTCCAACAAATTATTATACGTTCTTTTCCTTTCCATTAGTTTCGACATTGTGATCATGCTAGCCCATCATTAGGCCTAGGGAGTACGTTAAGGAGTCTATCTAGTTGGTTCATGTTCACATACTTGATCCGTGTGTAGAGAAGTACTAAGTGTCATGGTTGTATATTTTCAACCGTGCAACATTATGATGTTGACATGCTCATGACAAGCCTTAAGGAGAACTTATGCCTCATTCACATTCTTCGACCTTCTTTGTGGCTTCGTTGAACCTTAGGCAAGGTTCTCTTTTGCCAACCAAACACAACTCGTGCAGAATCCAAGCTTCTTAGGCTACACATACCATCTGTGCGAGCATGTTCAATCGTTTATGACTCTAGTTGACTTGCCCTTACACTAGGCTAAGTCATTCGGCTCAACCTTGCCTCTACTCTAAGCCAATATCTCTCGTGTGCAACGTCATCTCAGTCATCATCTTGGTTCCCAACAACATGACCCATGCATTGTGATGTCATCCCATATCTCGGGACAACTCGACCCTCTTGCCTTGCTCAAACATGTTTACAGAACTAAGCCATGTGTCGTTCATCTCATTGGGATATCTTAAACATCCATCCATTCTGGTTCTCATCACCCTCCCGTATCCATGTCATGTCATTTACGGACTCTGTACCAAATAGTGAGTGCATATACTAACCTCCAACACATGAGCTGGAGTGCAATGTCGGCACACCCGTGATGTTTGACACTGTACTTGAAAGACTCATTTCTAAGGAAGATGCCTGCGACGCTTGTCTCACAATGCTCACCTATATTGTGACACACGCATGTGCCACATGGCCTAAGGGTGGTGGAGAACTGACACCATGCCTCCCCTATAGTACATTTGGAGGCATTCCTAATTTTTTTTTGAAGTAGACGTGATTTGGTAAGCAACCAACTTGTAGGCTCTTGTCGGACTTAATCCTATTCTCGGAACCTTAGGCTATGTACTCGGAGCTGTCTCTAACAAAATCTACTGCGGTCTCTAGAGAGACCCTAATGGATTCTCATTGACTTGGATTTTCCATACCTATCTACCTACTGAGCACAAAATCAGAAGATTTCCCCTAGTGGTGCCTGACATCAACTACCTGTTCCTGAGAATCAGTAACTACCTATCACTACGCCTCGTCGGGCTGGGTCAGTAAACTACCTGTCTTACACCCTTATCGAGTTTAAATCTTTAAAGGTCATGACTCTCTCCACTAAGCACCCCTGACGTGGTACAATAGTAGTATACTCACTATGGTCACCCATATCCACTGTAGGGGACAACTAAAAGTCAGTAACTCATAATCTATGAAATTCATAATTCACGCTATCTAGCACATAGCAAATGGTCCAACTCACAGATGGGCAATAATGGACTATCCAAACCCCAAATCAATGCAGAACAAAGTATCAAGGCACACCTCATACTCATCATGCAAATCAAGAAATAACAATCTACCTCGACATCCTAGGAAGCACATAAACCCAAACGCCTATCAGAGAATTTCACATTTATGTATGCGGAAGCTATATAATCCTAACTAGAATTAATGTTTAATCATACACGTTATCGAAGCACAGCACACATGAAACTAATGTTAACCAACTCCTAAGTATGATACTAGATTGTTGTCCATACTCCAACCGACTCCTACCGACATTTCTTAGAAACTTGCTCCATGCGATTACTTACTTGTTGTAGACTTCCCGAGTTTGTTTCGGGTCTTCAAGAATTTTCAATTCCTTTGAAATCCTCAATTAGGTCTTACATTAAGAAAAGATATCACAACCATAGAAATTTGAGGTGGAAATCAAGTCCAAATGGTGCAATTTGCGAGAATTGGGTCTCTAGATCTTGGGTCACGCTTACCTTCAAATCGAGTTTGGGTAGTGGGTCGGAGTCAACTAAATGGGTCGGGTCGGGCCAATTTTGCTTTCGGGTGACTAGGCGGGTAGGGTCGGTGCGGGTTGGCAGGTCGGTTCGGTCCAACGAGTCAGTTTGGTCCAACGGTTGGTCAATCCAGCAGGTCAGCTCCTTCCTCCTCGCGACTCTCCTCCTCTTCTTCGTCACTTGTCAACGTTTCTTCTTCCCTCTTCTTCGACCCTTACCCATCTGATTTTGTTTATGAGCAATTGTCGTTCCCTGCAAGCTTATGGCCTCGCGTTTCTACCCGACGTGCACCGTGGTGGCGATGATGGATTCTTAACTGTTGAGATATAATATTTGGAGAAGATATTATTTATGAAATATATATTAGATATTATATCTTAATATTCTTTCCTTTATGATTTGATTTGTAGTGCATTTTATTTTATTCTCCGTATTTAATTAGTTTATATTTTCCTTATTAGTAGGTATTAGTTGCTAGCTTGTATCCTGTTTAAAGTTGATGAATATCAATGAGAATACACACATTCGATTCCAATTTTATTTCTACTTCTCATTCTTAGCATTAACGTTGCTCTTCGTTGGTAATTTCTTGTCTGGACTCCAATAAAACACTTGACTTTTACCTCCCTTCGTTCGAACCCCATCCCTGAATTAAACATCTTGGTCTCTCACCAACGGAAATTAAGAGGACATTGGAGTAGGTGGTCAGCCTCCTTTCTATTCCTTTGTCATTATGTTTATTATTATTATTATTATTATTACTATTTTCTTTTCTCTTTTCCTAAAATGTTGGTACAACTCACTTTTTCCTCCTTTGTTGACCGCTATAGGAGTTATTACAATCTGAGCATAGCGGAGTTATTACAATCTGAGCATAGCGGAGTTATTACAATCTGAGCTTATGCTAGCTCATAAGTAGGTCTAGGGGTACATTAATAAACTCACCTAGTGAGTTCATGTATACATGCGTGAACGGTATAAAAGAGTATCATGAAGTTTAGGTCCCCTAGTCATAAGTGTGCGTAGAGAAGTACCCTACAAAAAAAAAAAAAAAAAAAAAAAAAAAAAAAAAAAAAAAAAAAAAAAAAAAAAAAAAAAAAAAAAAAAAAAAAAAAAAAAAAAAAAAAAAAACTCACGAAACAATCATGAAAATTAGGTTCTACAATCATAAACCATGGGTAGAGAAATACTATGATCCAACCCTACCCCATATTCAGTCCCAGAGGTTCGTTAATAAACCCACCTTATGAGTTCATGTGCACGGATGTGAACTATACGTAAAAGAGTATCATGAAGTTTAGGTCCCCAATCATAAGCGTGTGTGAAGTAGTACCCTACAAAAAAAAAAAAAAAAAAAAAAAATAGGGCTCACAAAAGAGTCATGATCATTAGGTCCCACCAGTCATAAATCTTAGATAGACAAGTATTATACATCAAACCTTACTAAAAAAATATCCAAATAACAGTCATAAATTTTAGGTCCCGCCGTCATTGAAACTTTTAAAACTCTAAAGTAATCACAGTCATAAATATTAAGTCCCATCGTCATTGAAACTTTTAAAACTCTTAAAGTAATCGCAGTCATAAATATTAGGTCCAACTCATAAACTTTTAAAACTCTAAAGTAATCACCGTCATAAATATTAAGTCTCACCGTCATTGAAATTTTTAAAACTTTAAAGTAATCACAGTCATAAATATTAAGTTCCACCGTCGTTAAAACTTTTAAAACTCTTAAAGTAATCACAGCCATAAATATTAGGTCCAACCCGTAAAAGTTTAAAGTAATCACAGTCATAAATATTAAGTCCCACGGTCATTGAAACTTTTAAAGCTCTAAAGTAATCACAGTCATAGATATTAGGTCCCACCGTAAATTTTTAAAACTCTAAAGTAATCACAGTCATAAATATTAAGTCCCACTGTCATTGAAATTTTTAAAACTCTAAAGTAATCACAGTCGTAATCCCACCACTGTCATTGAAACTTTTAAAACTCTAAAGTAATCATGGTCATAAATATTAGGTCTCACCCGTCCTTAAAACTTTTAAAACTTTTAAAACTATAAAGGTCATAACACAGCTCTAACCCCAACTTCTCACAACCTTGTCAACATAAACAACAAAACTCTTCCAAATATCATCTTTTCAGATCAAAAAATCCGATCGCTTCACCATCTGGGGGGAACAAATATGGACAAACGCGACGAATTTCAACCCCTCACAATTCTGATCACAGGAGTGAGCAGAGGGTTGGGGCGAGCTCTAGCGCTATCATTGGCAAAGCGGGGCCACACTATCATTGGCTGCGCTCGTACTCCCAACGCCCTCCACTCTCTTCGAAAGGAACTCGCCGCACTCTCCCCTTCCTCTTTTCACACCCACTTACTCCAAATCACCGACGTGGTTGGTTTCCTTTTCCTTTACATTTGTTTCCATAAACCCACGTTTTATTTCACCTTCAAAATTGGACTCTTTTTGTAGGCCTCAAATGGTAGCGTTGAGGAGCTATTTAAGGCTGTCTTGGAAAGAGATCTTGTTCCTGATATCCTTGGTATTCCATGCTCTTCCATATCAAAGGGACTTTGATAATTCATTCCCATATTTAAGTAAAAATCTGTTCTTGTTTCAGTAAACAACGCCGGTGTGATTAATGAAAAGTCCAAGTTTTGGGAGATTCCTGAAGATGGGTTTGATTGTGTGATTGATACGAATGTAAAAGGGACAGCCAATGTTCTTCGGCATTTCATTCCTCTTATGATCCAAGGAGGAAAAGGAATTATTGTTAACTTCTATTCAATGTGGGGAAGAGATGGTGCTCCCATGGTAGGTACCCAAAATTTGTAGCTTTTTGAGAAGTAAAAATGGGTTTAAAGCCAAGTTTATGCTGATCCAAGTAGTTTTGTGAGCGAGTAGAACAAGTTATGAACTCATTCACTAACTTTAGGAGAATGGCTAGTGGCTTAGTAACACAAGTTACTAACTTATCGAGCAACTTTAGGAGAACGGTTAGTAGACTTAATAGAACAAGTTACTGGAGCAACTTTAATAGAATTGTTAGTAGACTTAGTAGAACAAATTACGTACTTATACCGTACCTTTAGGAGAATTGTTAGTAGACTTAGTAGAATAAGTTACTCATGGAGTAACCTTAAGAGAATTGTCAATAGACTTAGTAGAATAAGTTACTAACTTATACCGTATGCTCTTTTTACAACACCAACAAAGAGAATTAAAAAACTAAGTGCTTAAGGTTTCTTTGTTCCAAAAGCTCGCTCCCCTCAAGTTCTTCTTCCTGCTTCTTTTATTTGCTTCGACATATTTTGATCGTGGGTCATATCCTACAGTTTTCTCCATATAGTGCCTCTAACTGGGCAATTGAGGGCTTGACCAAATCCATAGCTTTGGAGCTGCCTAAAGGAATGGCTATTATAGCACTTGATCCTGGCATTGTGAACACAGACATGCTTGCCTTTTGCTTTGGCGATTCAGCAGCTGACTACCAAAATCCTGAAGAATGGTAACATATCAGTTCTTCACTCCTTGTTCTTGAAAAATTATTGTGTTCTATGTCTAAGTGCTTAGATGTTGATGAATGTATCAGGGTAGTAAAGGCGAGCACAATGATCCTTAGTTTTACATTTGAAGATAATGGAGCGTCTCTCACTGTTGAATGAGGTAAACTATAGCATGTGTAACGACCCAAAATTTTCTATTTAGTTTAAGGTCGCCACTATATACATATCATGAACATTGAATGCGGAAATACTTCATTTAAACTTTCATAAAAGATCACCTTCATCTTAAAACACAACTATGGACTTATGTGTTTTGAAAAATCCTTTAAAAACGACACAACGAAAGACTAAATAAATTAATTAAATGTTTAAATTAAAAACATCTTATTATAACCTAAGTCTAAGAAAATAAATACGTCTATCCTATGCATGTGTCATGGTCTCGAGTTGCGATGTCATTGTCGGCCGACATTCACGACTACCCTATACATGTGTCATGGTCTCGAGTTGCGATGTCGTTGTCGGCTATACATGAATGTCTTGCCTTATCTTGAAATAGAGGTAGTACGTGGTTTGAGTATTTAAAAAAATACTCAATAAGTGACTCTACTATTAGAGTTAAATGCAAGAACATACGAATGCAATGATGAGATTATCTGAATATTGATATAGTTTGGAAGATAGATTTAGAAGTGATGGTGGATTGTTTTCTTCAAGTGCAGGTGGAGCTTGAGTGATGAACTTCTCATGAGGATGAGTTTGCAGGAATAAAGATTTCTTAAAGAACATTATTGCCAAATTTTATAGATTATATTTCTAAATGGTATTCTTAATAAGTTTGTGAAACATATACTTTGATTATGATTGTATGATTATCATGACACCGTTGTGTCGTGTAGGATATATTAAAAACATGAATGAAACACTATGAATATATATGTACGTTTCATAAGACATTTATGTCATGATAAGTAGGAAAGTAGCATTATCTGTATTATCTCATTGAACTACATTTTTAATGTAGGACCTTGTACATGTTGTATGTTATGTGATTATGAATTACTTCTCCAACAAATTATTATACATTCCTTTCCTTTCCATTAGTTTCGATATTGTGAGCATGCCAGCCCATCATTAGGCCTAGGTGGTACATTAAGGAGTCTATCTAATTGGTTCATGTGCACATGCTTGATTCGTGTGTAGAGAAGTACTATGTGTCATGGTCGTACATTTTCAACCGTGCAAACATTATGATCTCGACTTGTTCATGATAAACCTTAAGGAGAACTTACGCCCCATTCACATTCTTCAACTGTCTTCGTGGTTTTGTTGAAACTTAGGCAAGGTTCTCCTTTGCTAACCAAATACAACTCGTGCAGAATCCAAGCTTGTTTGGCCACAGAGGCCATCTGTGCGTGCATGTTCAATCGTTTGTGACTCTAGTTGACTTGCCCTTACACTAGGCCAAGTCATTCGACTTGACCTTGCCTCTACTCTAAGCCAATATCTCTTGTGTGCAACGTCGCATCTCAGTCATTATCTTGGTTCCCAACAACATGGACCATGCATTGTGATGTCATCTCATATCTTGGGACAACTCGATCCTCTTGGCTTGCTCAAACATATTTACAGAACTAACCCATGTGTCGTTCATCTCATTAGGATATCACGAACATCCATCCATTCTGGTTCTCATCGGGACTTGAACCCTCCCGTGTCCATGTCATGTCATTTATGGACTCTGTACCAAATAGTGAGTGCATATACTAACCTCCGACACATGAGCTGGAGTGCAATGTCGGCACGTCTGTGATGTTTGACACTACTTGAAAGACCCATTTCAAAGGAAGACGCTTGAGACGCTTGTCTCGTAATGCTCACTCACACTGTGACACACGCATGTGCCACATGGCCTAAGGGTGGTTGACTCGTAATGCTCACTCACACTGTGACACACGCATGTGCCACATGGCCTAAGGGTGGTTGAGAACTGACACCATGCCGAAGAGGTATAGTACATTTTGAGTAATTCCTAATCTTTTTGAAGTAGACGTAATTTTGGTTAGCGGTCATACAATCCTGTGGAGCGTCCATAGTAAGACTTCATTTATTCTCATGTGGTTAAAAATTTTGAGTGATAATTAAAATGTGAATGTTTGCTGAATCACCACACCTAAATGGGGGTGAGAGTTCTCTTATTTATAATCATTTTCAGGATACAGAAATATGGTAAATTACAAATATTATGGAAATAGTAATAAAAGGAAAGAATAATAAATGAATGAAATATATTTGCCTTTAATAAGAGGGCAAATATGGTAACCCGTAATGTAAGGCAAATATCTAGATATTTGCCTTATAGTGAATGGTCAACTATCCTTAACACCCCCCCGCAAGCTGAGCGTCGGATTTGAACGAACGTAAAGCTTGGATCTGAAAAATTCAAAGAGAGGTCGAGAAATACTCTTTGTGAAGATGTCAGCAACTTGGAGATGAGAGGGTACATATTGTGTGCGAAGTTTGCCAGCGATAACAAGTTCTCGAAGGAAATGATAATCTAGTTCAACATGTTTGGCCCGCTTGTGAGAAACGGGATTAGAGCTCAAAAAAATAGCACTTTTGTTATCACATAAGAGTAAGGGCTGCTTTGAAATAGGGACCTTGAGGTCATGCAAAAGATGCGTAACCCAAAGAAGTTCAGCAGCGGTTGTGGCAAGAGCACGATACTCAGATTCACAGCTGGAGCGTGAGACAGTAGGTTGCTTTTTGGCACTCCAAGAAACGAGATTGTTACCAAGATAAATAGAATAGCCGGATGTAGAACGACGAGTATCGGGACAACCAGCCCAGTCAGCATCCGAATAAGCGACTAGCGTACTAGGAACAGTGGATGGACGAAAGGTAAGACCAAAGTGGAGTGTTCCTTTGACATAGCGAAGAATACGTTTGACAGCAAGAAAGTGATCTGCAGTAGGGGCATGCAAGAATTGACTGACAGAATTGACAGCATAGGCAATATCTGGACGCGTAATAGTCAAGTACTGAAGGGCGCCAACAAGAGATCTGTAGAGAGTAGGATCAGAGAAAGGAGAACCATCAGCAGTCAGGTGTTGAGAAACAACCATGGGAGTGTGAACTGGTTTGCTATCGAGCAACTGAGCACGAGTAAGAATATCTCGAGCATATTTTAACTGACTAATAAAGAGACCATCAGGAGTGGGTGAAGCTTCAAGACCAAGAAAGTAACTGAGAGAACCCAAATCTTTGGTAGCAAACTCAGAATGAAGCTTGCGAGTAAAGCTGTCAATAAGAGATGAGTTGTTGCCAGTAACAATAATGTCATCAACATAAAGAAGCAAATAGATAATGTTAGATTGCTGATGAAAGACAAAAAGGGACGTGTCAGCGCGACTGCAAGAAAACCCAAGTGTGAGAAGAAATGAGCTAAAACGCTGAAACCAAGCAGGAGGAGCTTGCTTTAAACCATAGAGGGCTTTCTTTAATAGACAAACATGAGTGGGAAATCGAGGATCAATATACCCAGGAGGTTGTTCCATATGAACACGTTCAATAAGAGTTCCATTGAGAAAAGCATTCTTGACATCAAGTTGTCGAAGAGGCCATTTATTTGTGACTGCAATAGAAAGCACAACACGGACAGTGGTAGCTTTGACAACCGGACTGAAAGTGTCAGTGTAGTCAAGACCAGGAACCTGAGTATAACCTTTGGCAACAAGACGAGCCTTGAAACGTTCGACAGATCCATCAGGCAAATATTTAATACGAAACACCCATTTAGAGCCCACGATGTTGGTGTTGGCAGGGCGAGGAACCAAAGTCCAAGTATCATTTTGTTGTAATGCTCGAATTTCTTCATCCATGGCAGCCACCCAAGCAGGATTCTTAGCCGCAGATTTGAATCCTTTTGGCTCAGTGGATGCAAGAAGAGCAGAAAGAAGTCCAGATGAGCCCAAAATACCAAGATTTGCTGGATGACGAGTCTTGAATATACCAGCTTTAGCTCGTGTGATCATAGGATGAGTGCCCAAAGAAGAGAAATCAACAGGAGGTTCAATAGAGGTCGAATTAGAAGTCGAGGGTGGCAAAGTGGAACCTGCAAGAGAAGTATCAACCTGCACAGACTCATCTACAAGGTCAGAACAAATATCACACGGGGATGAACTGGATCGAGGAGTTTGCGGTGATGAAGTGGTAGGGGGGGATGAATCAATATGATGAAAATGTGGTTCTAAGAAATTTGAAATAGGAATAGAGTAAAGAGGTTGGGTCTGGGAGCTAGGGATAGTAGGAAAATGGGTTTCATCAAATTGAGCATGACAGGTGATATATAGCTTAGTGGTGGCGGGATCAAGACAGCGGAACCCTTTATGGGCAAGACTATAACCCAAAAAAATACAAGGAATGCTGCGGGGAGAAAGCTTGTTAGGCATATAATCACGCAAATAAGGATAAACACGACAACCAAAGGGATGAAAATTGTCATAATGTGGAGTGTAGCCATAAAGGAGTTCAAAGGGTGACTTACCTCCAAGAAGTGGAGTAGGCAACCGGTTGATAATATAAGCTGCAGTGCTGAAGGCGTCAACCCAAAAACGAGAAGAAATTATGTCAACCCAAACACCATAAATATATTTCTCTGCTTTTATTTCAGCCCTTAGAAACAAAGGTTTTTTTTGCTAAGAGCATATGTGTTTTATTTTAGCATAGTAGTTAATTATGTCATACGGTATAAAAGTTACAACTCTTGAAATGCATTATAGAAAGTCAATAGTTTAATTTTGAGATTATATAAAATGAAAAGAGCATATGTGTTTTATTTTAGCTTAGAGGTCAACTGTTTTTTTGCGATTCTATATAGTTTAAGTTACATGTTTAGAATCATTCAAACATGTAATAACCCAAGCTAACTACTAGCAAATATTGTCCTTCTTGGACTTCCCTTCAAGGTTTTAAAACGCATCTATTAGGGAGAGATTTCCACACCCTTACAATGAATGTTTATTTCTCTTCTCCAACCGATGTGGGATCTCAAAATCGATCCCACTCCCCTTAGGTGCCCAACGTTTTTGTTGACACACTACTTAGTGTCTGACTCTGATACCATTTGTAATAGTTCAAGCTCACCGCTAGCAAATATTGTACTTTTCGGGCTTTCTCTTCAATGTTTTAAAACGTGTCTACCAGAAAAAGGTTTCCATACCCCTTTACAAGGAATACTTCGTTCCCCTCTCCAACCAATGTGTGAGCAACCGATGTGGGATCTCACAAAGCATAACTCAATCCATCGTACTAGTAGAGTGATTCAAATCTCAAGCAAGTTTTAACATGAGGCCATTGTACTCTTTAGTACAATTCAAATGCACGCTGCATCATATTAAGTCTCGTTGCAGTAATGCCTCACCTATAGCTATACTAGTCTGCTATCACTGCCAAGGCCAATTGTTACATTAACATGAACTAAAAAAGAAGCATTTGGGAAATAATATCATCACTTGTTACATATAGAGAGTCTCGTAGTTTATTCCCAATGAAACATATGATAATCTCATTCTTTTTCTAGCTTTAGCATGTGTTTGATTCCATCTCTCCCACATTTCGGTTGAGTAAAGAGGTATCAAAACAGATAGAAATAGATAAAATAGATCCAAGGGAAAGGTTTATTGTTGAAAGAGATAGGAATAGATAAAATAGATCCAAGCTGAAGGTTTATTATTGTTTTCTGAAGGTTTATAGACGGTACCAGAAATAGTAAACTATGAAAATCTAGATAAATTCAAATCTACTCACAAATCTCCTAAAATATTAGTTTGAATACTTTAAATCATATCTCCATTTTCAATACTTTCAATCATATTTCAACTATTTGAATCATATTTCAACACTACCCCTTGATTCAAAGTTGCAGATGTCAAATAATTATCTGAAGTAGTGGAACTTTTCTTTTGACAAGACTATGTCTGCTTTTAATCCGTATAATGTTTGTCTCAATTTGTATACCTTTATTTCTTTATCTTTCTTTATGGTGTTACATAAACCTCTTTTTGTAAATTTCCATCAAACTGATAGACAGCCACTGCAATGGGTTGCATGTCCCATGTAAATCTCCATAGAACTTTTCGTTTGGTAAGTCAACTATATCCCATGTTCCATTTTTATCAATGGACTGCATCTCTTCTACCATGCCTTTCTCAATGAACTGCATCTCTTTTACCATGACTTTCTTCCATTCTTCTTTTTCAGCTGCTTCTTCATAATTCAGGGTCTTTTACCATGGCTTTCTTCCACTCTTCTTTTTCAGCTATTTTTTCATAACTCATAGGGTTTGAAACAGTAAGAGCAAATTGACATGATGCATATATGTCAGCTAAAAATTTATACTTCTTTGGAGATGTCTCATCCGAAAATTCTTCAAGAGAGGAGTGCAATTTAGTAATGCTGAAGAGGATGAATTCGACAGATTTTGTGTTGTAGAGTGGAGGCACTAGGAGATGTACTGGAGTTGACCCTTGTCTCTATATTTGTAGAAACTTAACTGTAATTTTTTTTTTGTATCATTATCTAATAATTTTATTTTTACTATGACTGGTTTTGACTTTCACAGTGTCTTTTTTTCTCAACATGCATTTATTTTATATTTCCAAGTTGCACCTTAATTCTTTGCATATCATCAAGCTCTTAGAATAAAGATTTGATGTCTATCATATGGTTCGAGCATCCGCTATCAACAAACCATAAGTCACCTTCTTTTGGATTAATATGAATACACGCCATAAAAAACTTTTCTTCTTCTTTTTCTACTGCAAAATTAATTTGTTGATTTTTACACCAACAATCAGCTTTTGTGTGCCCATACCATCTGCAATTGTAATATTGTATGACATTCCTTTGTTCATTGAATTGTCTTTGTCCATCATTTCTCCATCTACCCCTGTTACCGCGATTACCATGGAAGCTGCGAAATCCTCCTCTTCCACGACTTCTAACTGCTAAATGAATATTTTCTCTTTCGTTGCCTTCGTTATTGGTTGTCTCCTTCACTTATAGTGCATTTTCTTCATACTTTTCTAGTGATCTATTGATTCTTGACTCATGAGCTTGAAACGAGACCATCAGTTCATCAACAGAGAGTATGGATAGATCCTTACCTCTTCAATAGCAGTCACCACATGGACAAACTTTGGAGTTAAGTTTCTCAACACCTTTGCAACAATTGTTTCATTTGAAATTTTCTCTGCATAAGTACGCATCTGACTGACTATTGCCATTGCTCTTGACAAGAAGTCAGCAATTGATTCGCCATTCGTTATGAGCAGAGTTTCAAAATCACGTCTTAAAGATTGCAATTTCACTGTTATGACTTTTGAATCTCCTAAAAATCCCTTCGGTAGAATTGACCATGCCTGCTTTGATGTGGTTGTTGTTGCAATTCATGAAAAAATAGTCTCATGAATTGCTTGCTGAATAATGGATAGAGCGTTAGCATCATTTTTCTTGGTTTCTCTTAGTCTCTCATTTTCTTCTATTGTGGGTTCTAATATATCAACGAACCCGTGCTTCACCAAGTTCCATAGCTACTGTGATCTGAGCAAGGTCTTCATGATGCTCCACCACTCATATTTCTTATCATTAAAAATTGGTAACATCAGTCCGAAGAAAGAAAAACCAACTACTGACATCTTCGTTTTGGAAAGAAAAAAAAAAAATCATTCACTCTCGTGTTGACAAGAACTTGGCTCTGATACCAAATTTGTTGGTGAGAGGGGTATCGAAAGAGATAGGAATTAGATAAAATAGATGAAAGCTGCAGTGTTATATTATTATTTTCTCACTCAATGCTTAAAGAGTTACATGCTTATACTCTGGACTAGAAATAATAAATTATTCGGACGAGAAATAGTAAATTATTCCAGTATTTATAGGCTTATACTGGACTAGAAATAGTAAATTATGGAAATCTAGACTAGTCACGGTCTCTTCAAATCTTGGTAGTTTGAATACTTTAAATCATAACTAAGCTATTTTAAATTATATCTCCATTTTGAATACTTTGAATCATATATCAACTACTTTGAATCATATTTCAACATTTCTCAGTTTCAGGTCTCTGCAGCTGAACAAATGCACAGTACTCGACTCATCTTTCATGAACGCCAAAACTGCAACTCCGACCGCTTTGCCTAAAAACACACCGATAAACAAACAACGTCATAAGGGCAATCTATAAGGACGACGCATGAGTTATGGCAGTAACCGAAAATGTTGAGATATATTATTTATGGAATATATCTTAGATATTATATCTTAATATTCTTCCATTTATGATTAGATTTATAGTATATTTTATTTTATTCTAGTATTTAATTATTTTATATTTTCCTCATTTGTATAACTTGTATCCTATTTAAAGGATATCAATATCAATGATAATACACACCTTCCCAATTATATTTTCTATCTCATTCTTAACAGAAAATACTACTTACCATGTGTGACAAGTAGCAAGTTCTCCGTCGGGTATTTATCAGAAAGCGTATGGAATAGTTGGATGTACCGACGATGAGTAACTGTTGCTGATCCTTCCCATGGAAGCATCTGAAGTTTTCGAGAAACATTGTTTACTTAAACGGGTTGAAGCTTCGTTTGATAACGATTTTGTTTACGTACCTCTTTATAGACACGTTCTATAGAATGGTCAACCGTCCCGACGGGTAAAATGGCTTCAAGCTGAGGGATATTGAAATCCCAGTTCCTATCCTTTGGTTCAACATTAGGCCGATTGCTTCATTGGTTAGCATCTCACACAGTCCATACTCTATTGAAACCTACAGTGATATCCCAACTCAAAATTCAGCATTTGAATGATGAACTGTACAAAAAGAAACTTGTGCAAAATCTGAAATCAACTTTGAAGTATACTTTTCAGCTCAAGACTTGTTCTAATGTTCATATCATTTATAAGACAAAATGAAAGCAAACTTCTCGTAAAAGTGAAGTGTGAGATCCTACAACGGTTGGGGAGAAGAACGAAGCATCATTTATAAGGGTGTGGAAAACTCTAGTCCCTAGCAGATGTTTTAAAACCGGGAGGAAAAACCCGAAATGAAAAGCCCAAAAAGAACAATATCTACTAACGGTGGGCTATATCTACTTTAATAGGTTAAGTGTAACCGTCCAAACCCAATATTAAGGGTATCAATTAAGGGTATCATGGAATAATGATACATGCCGAATTTGAAGGTCATAGAGCATATTTAGGGAATAGGAATAATGATACATGCTGAGTTTGATAATGATACATGCGAGTTTGAAGGTCATAGAACATATTTAGGGAATAAAGGTCATAGAGCATATTTAGGGAATAGGAATAATGATACATGCTGAGTTTGAAGGTCATAGAGCATATTTAGGGAATAAACCAATGTTAAGAGTGAAAATTATGAAAAACGAGTTGTTAATGTTGTATGTTGTATGATTATAGATTACTTATCTAGCATGTTGTGTACGAATGCACACCACAATATTATTTTCATTTTTTTTTTTTGTTGATTTTTGGTCGTGTGAACGTATGCTAGCTCATAATCAGGCTTAGGGGTACACTAATAAACCCATCTAGTGGGTTCATGCCCACGTGCGTAAACCGTGTGTAAAAGAGTATCATGAAGTTTAGGTCTTACCCGTCATGAGTTGTGCGTAAAAAAGTACCCTACAAAAAAAAGAAGAAAAAAAGTAAAGTTCATGGAACGGTCATGAAAATTAGGTCTGAACTGTCATGAACCATGGGTAGAGAAACATTATGATCCAACCCTATCCCATAGTCAGTCCTAGGGGTTCATTAATAAACATATCTAGTGGGTTCATGTGCACGTGCATGAACCTTGTGTAAAAAAGTATTATGAAGTTTATGTCCCACCAGTCATAAGGCGTGTGTATAGAAGTACCCTACAATCCCTACAAAAAAAAGTAGGGTTCATGAAAATTAGATCTCACCGATCATGAATCATGTATAGAGAAATACTATGATCCAACCCTACCCCATAGTCAGGCCAAAGGTTATTTTAATAAACTCACCCAACCCTACCCCATAGTCAGGCCAAAGGGTATTTCAATAAACTCACCCAGTAAGTTCATGTGCACGTGCATGAACTTACTGGGTGAGTTTATTGAAATACGTGCATGAACCATATATAAAAGATTATCACGAAGTTTATGTCTTACTCGTCATGAGCTATGTGTAGATAAGTACCCTACCAAAAAAAAAAAAGAAAAAAAAAAGAGTAGGGTTCATGCACCCGTCATGAAAACTAGGTTTCACAAATCATAAATCATATAGAGATACTATAATCCAACTTTACCCCATAGTCAATCGCAGAGGTACGTTAATACACTCATCTAGTAGGTTCATGTATATGTGCGGGAATGGCATGTAGAAGAGTATCATGAAGCTTAGGTCCCCTAGTCACAAGCGTGTGTAGAGAGTACCCTACAAAAAAAAAAAAAAAAAAAAAAAAAAAAAAAAAAAATCATGTAAAAAAAAAAAAANTAAGTTGCACCCTCGTGGATCTTATCTAGACAAATACTACATTCCAATCTTACTTGAAAAAAAGAATAAAATCCAAATAACCGTCATAAAAAACTAGGTCCCACTAGTGTCTGTCTACGTGGTCATAACACAGCCTCTAACCCCAACATCTCAACAACAACAAAACACTTCCAAATCTCATATTTTCAGATCAAAATCCGATCACTTTGTTAGATGATGGAAGTCCCACATCGACTAATTTAGGGTGTGATCATGGGTTTATAAGTGAGGAATACTAACTCCATTGGTATGAGGCCTTTTGGAGAAGCCCAAAGCAAAGCCATGAGAGCTTATGCTTAAAGTGGACAATATCATACAATTGTGGAGAGTCGTGTTCGTCTAACACGCTTCACCACCTGGGCGGAACAAGTATGGACAAAGGTGACGAATTTCAACCCCTCACAATTCTGATCACAGGGGTGAGCAGAGGGTTAGGGCGAGCCTTAGCGCTATCATTGGCAAAGCGGGGCCACACTATCATTGGCTGTGCTCGTGCTCCCAACGCCCTCCACTCTCTTCAAAAGGAACTCGCCGCAATCTCCCCTTCCTCCTCTCACACCCACTTACTCCAAATCACCGACGTGGTTGGTTTCCTTTTCCTTTTCATTTGTTTCCATAAACCCACGTTTTATTTCACCTTCAAAATTGGACTCTTTTTGTAGGCCTCAAATGGTAGCGTTGAGGAGCTATTTAAGGCTGTCTTGAAGAGAGATCTCGTTCCCGATATCCTTGGTATTCCATGTTCTTCTTTTTCAAAGGGACTTTCATACTTCATTCCCATTTTTAAGTAAAAATCTGTTCTTGTTTCAGTAAACAACGCCGGTGTGATTAATGAAAGCTCCAAGTTTTGGGAGCTTCGTGAAGATGTGTTTGATTGTGTGATTGATACGAATGTAAAAGGGACAGCCAATGTTCTTCGGCATTTCATTCCTCTTATGATCCAAGGAGGAAAAGGAATTATTGTTAACTTCTCTTCATTGTGGGGAAGAAATGGTGCTCCCATGGTAGGTACCCAAACTTTGTAGCTTTTTCACAAGTATAAAATGGGTTTAAAGCTAATCTTAGTAGAACAAGTTAGTAACTCATAAAGTAAACTTAAAAAAATAACTCATATGATTAGTAGACTTAGTAGAACAAGTTATTAACTCATAAAGTAATCTTAGAGAATAACTCATAAAGTTTTGTCCGTATTTCTTTTATTTGATTCTACCTATTTTGATCGTGGGCCATATCCAACAGTTTTCTACGTATTGTGCCTCTAAATGGGCAATTGAGGGCTTGACCAAATCCATAGCTTTGGAGCTGCCTAAAGGAATGGCTATTATAGCACTTGATCCTGGTGTTGTGAACACAGACATGCTTGCTATTAGCTTTGGCGATTCAGCACCTGACTACCAAAATCCTCAACAATGGTAACATATCAATTCTTTCACTACTTCATGTTCTTGAAAAATTATTGTATTCTATGTCTAAGTGCTTAGATGTTGACGAATGTATCAGGGTAGTAAAGGCGAGCACAATGATCCTTAGTTTTACATCTGAAGATAATGGAGCGTCTCTCACTGTTGAATGAGGTAAATTATAGTATGTGTAATGACCGAAAAATTTTTACTTAATTTAATATCGTCACTGTATACATATAATAAACGTTGAATGCGAAAATACTTCATTTAAACTTTCATAAAAAATCACCTTCATCATAAAACACAATCATGGACTTATGTGTTTTGAAAACACCTTTAAAAACCGACATAACAAAAAACTAAATAAAATCATTAAACATTTAAATTAAAAACATCTTATTATAGCCTAAGTCCAAGAAAATAAATATGACTACCCTATGCATGTGTCGTGGTCTCGAGTTGCGATGCAGTCGTCAGCCGTACAAGAATGTCTTGCCTTAACCTGAAATAGAGGTAGCACGTGGCTTGAGTATTTAAAGAAATACTCATCAAGTGATCCCACTATTAGGGTTAAATGCAAGAACATGCGAATGTAATGACAGGACCTATCAACGAAGATATAACATGGAATATAGTTTGGAAGATAGAATTAAAAGTGATGGTGGATTGTTTTTTTCTAAGTGCAGGTGGAGCTTGAGTGATGAACTTCTGTTTTGAGGAAGAATTTGGAAATAAAGATTTCTTAAAGAACATTATTGCCAAATTTTATAGATTATATTTCTAAATGGTATTCTTAATAAGTTTGTGAAACATATACTTTGCTTATGATCACCATCATGTATCATGTATTAAAAATATGAATGAAAACTATGAATATATATCTACGTCTCATAAGAAATTTATGTCATGATAAGTATGAAAGTAGTATTATGTGTATCATCTCCTTGAACTACATTTTTAATGTGGGACCTCATACATGTCGTACGTAATGTGATTATGAATTACTTCTCCAACAAATTATTATACGTTCCTTTCCTTTCCATTAGCTTCGACACTGTGAGCAAGCTAGCCCATCATTTGACCTAGGGAGTACGTTAAGGAGTCTATTTAAGTAGAATTTACGCCCCATTCACATTCTTTGACTGTCTTCGTGGCTTCGTTGAACTTTAGGCGAGGTTCTCCTTATCCAACCAAACAAAACTCGTACGGAATTCAAGGTTGTTCGGCCACACATGCTATTAGTGCGTGCATGTTCAATCGTTTGTGACTCTAGTCAGCTTGCCCTTACACTAGGCCAAGTCATACGGTTCGACCTTGCCTCTACTCTAAGCCAATGTCTCTCATGTGCAACGTCGCATCTCAGTCATCATCTTGGTTCCCTACAACATGGTCCATGCATTGTGATGTCATCCCATATCTCGGGATAACTCGACCCTCTTGGCTTGCTCAAACATGTTTACAGTACTAACTCATGTGTCGTTCATCTCATTGAGATATCTCAAACATCCATCAATTCTAGTTCTTATTGGGACTTGAACCCTCTTGTGTCCATGCCATGCCATTTACGGACTCTGTACCAAATAGTGAGTGCATATACTAACCTCCGACACTTGAGCTAGAGTGCAATGTCGGCACACTCGTGATGTTTGTCACTATACTTGAAAAACCCATTTCAAAGGAAGACACCAGAGACGCTTGTCTCGCAATGCTCACCCACATTGTGGCACACGTATGTGTCACATGACCTAAGGGTGGCGGAGAGCTGACACCATGTCTCCCCTATAATACATTTTGAGGCATTCCTAATCTTTCTAGAGTAGACGTGATTTTGGTTAGCGATCATACAGTCCTATGGAGCGTCCATAGGGTGTTCGATTGACACCAAATTTGGTGAGCTTTCAACTTTCATATAGATGGACTTAACTCCAGAGCCACATGTTGAAACTCACATAGAAATCTCGACTTTTGAGGTTATGGCCAGGTGCTCTACCAGGCTCTCTTCGAGCTTGTCTTCAACAATTGTGTTGCCTCGTTCTCTCTAACCTCACTTATGCCTCAACTTGGCTTTAATGCACTCTCCTTGGTGTGTTGGATGGTGCACCGTCCTTCTCGATCCCATAATGACACTTGTCTGTCTCGGCCCTTACATGGTCGCATCAACGCCATTTAAGGGTCACCACCTTATCGATTTATGGGTGGAGGTCACAACATACTGGTTTCATATCATGGTTGCGACACTATGCATTCAATTGAACATGAAAAAGAAAGTAAAGCCCAAGTATAATGTTTTGCTTTTCGAGAGACTCGAGTTACAAATCGCTATGTACTTACATGAGACATTTAAAAATATGACAAATTTTTCCTTTTAAAACCTACGTATATGGCAAATTTTTCTTTTTAAAACCTACATATATGACTAGAGCCCTAAATTCTAAACCGATGTAAGATCTCACAATCCACTCCCCCTTAGGGCCCAACGTCTTTGTTGGCACACTGCCCGGTGTCTGGCTCTAATAACAATTGTAATAGCTCAAGCTCACTGCTAGCAGATATTATACTTTTTGGGCTTTCCCTTCAAGGTTTTAAAATTCGTCTACAACAGAGAGGTTTCCACACCCTTATAAGAAACACTTTGTTTCCCTCTTCAACCGACGTGGAATCTCACAAAGCATAACTCAATCCATCATTCTAGTGGAGTTATTCAAATCTCAAACAAGTTTTCTTAACTTAGATATTCAATCAACAAGGCAATCAATTTGTACACGAGGCAATCGTACTCGTTCGTTCAAATGCTGCATCATATTAAGTTTCATTGCAGTAATGCCTCACCTATAGCTATACTAGCGTCTGCTATCACTGCCAAAGCCAATTGTTACACTAACATGAACTAAGACATACGCATTTGGGAAATAATGAGTATCATATCACTTTCTTTTACTCTCCTTCACAATAATCAGTATCATATCATCACTGTTCATAACAAAATCAACAATCCAGACTCATTTATTCAAAGAAACACAAAAAAAGAGATGCATCACAGAATCAAAGCATAAGCAAATAATAGAAAGAGTCTGGCAGTTTATTCCCAATGAAACATATGATGATCTCATTCTTTTTCTGGCTTTGGCATGTGTTTGATTCCATCTTTCCCATCATTTCTCAGTTTCACCTCAAATTTTCCGAACACATACGAATCGCCTCTCCGAAAAACAGGCCTTTGCAGCTGAACAAATGCACAGTACTCGACTCCATATACGAGTACATCTTCCATGAACGTCGAAACTGCAACTCCAACCGCTTCGCCTAAAAGCACACCGATGAACAAACAACTTCATAAGGGCAACCTATAAGGACGACGGACGAGTTATGGCAGCAACCGAAAATACTACTTACCATGTGTGACAAGTAGCAAGTTCTCCGTCGGGTATTTATCGGCAAGCGTATGGAATAGTTGGACGTACCGACGATGAGTAACTGCTGCTGATCCTTCCCATGGAAGCATCTGAAGTTTTCGAGAAATATTGTTCACTTAAACGGGTTGAAGCTTCGTTTGATAACGATTTTGTTTACGTACCTCTTTATAGACACGTTCTATAGAATGGTCAACCGTCCCGACGGGTAAAATGGCTTCAAGCTGAGGGATATCGAAATCCCAGTTCCTATCCTTTGGTTCAACATTAGGCCTGATTGCTTCATTGGTTAGCATCTCACACAGTCCATACTCTATTGAAACCTACAGTGATATCCCAACTCAAAATTCAGCATTTGAATGATGAACTGTACAAAAAGAAACTTGTGCATAATCTGAAATCAACTTTGGAGTCATACTTTTCAGCTCAAGACTTGTTCTAATGTTCATATCATTTATAAAGACTGAGAAAAGTGAAACTAATTTCTGAGGTCCCACGTCGGGTGGGTGGAGAGGAGAATGAAACATTCTTTATAAGGGTGTAGAAACCTCTCCCTAGTAAACACGTTTTAAAACTTTGAGGGGAAGCCCGAAAGAAAGACAATATCTACTAGTGGTGGGCTTAAGCCGTTATAAATGGTATTAGGGTTAGACACCGAGCGGTGTGCCAGCGAGGACGTTGGGCCTCCAAGGAGAGTGGATTGTGAGATCCTACATCGGTTGGAGATGGGAATAAATCATTTCTTATAAGAGTGTGGAAACCTCTCCCTAGTAGACGCGGTTTAAAAACTTTGAGAGGAAGCTTGAAAGAGAAAGTCTAATGAAGACAACATTTGCTAGCGGTGGGCTTGAATCGTTACATAGAGTCATCATTAACCGTCTAATTTGACTTTTAAACTCGTTGAACAGATCACAACAAGTTTTACCATTCAAAAGCAAGACAATTAGAGGATCATTTGAAGCAGCTAGCAAGTATTGAAATGAATTTTTGAGCACCAAAAGACAAATCCTTGTGTGTTGAAAAGTTGAGAAGACCTTTTCAACGCTTTTTTCAAATAATACTGCAGGCTAGCTATATAACAAAGGAGATGTCATCTTCATCTGTCAATGTCAATGACTATTTGTATTGTGGGCGATCCCAGTTGGGTCTTTCACCTAATCAAAAACTAAACCATGATGCCTTTTTGACCAGATAAGCAAATCAAATTAATGGCTAATTTGGAATAGCCTTTCAAGTGTTTGAAAAGTGATATTATGTGTTCAAATAAGTTCTTAAACACCTGTCATTCCCCTCTCCCAGTCCCCGCCATACGTTTTAAAATTTTGGAGAAGTCTAGAAAGAAAAGTTCAAAGACGATAATATCTGCTAGTAATAGGCTTAAGCTGTTACAAATGATATCAGAGCTAGACACTGAACGGTGTGCCAACGAAGACGTTGGGGGTCTTGGGCGGTTAAAATTGATATTAAAGCTAGATACTGAACCGTATGCTAGTGTTAGTAATAGGCTTAAGCTGTTACAAATGATATCAGAGCTAGACACTGAACGGTGTGCCAACGAAGACGTTGGGGGTCTTGGGCGGTTAAAATTGATATTAAAGCTAGATACTGAACCGTATGCCAACAAAGACAATGGGCCTTGAAGGGGTTGTGAGATCCACGTCAATTGAAAGAGAGAAACGAGTGTCAGCGAGGACATTGGGTTTTCAAGGAGGGTGGATTGTGAGATCACACATCACTCTTTATAAGGGCGTGGAAACCTCCTACTAGAAGACTCGTTTTAAAACCTGGAGGGAAAGCCTAAAGAGGACCGTATGACCCTGGAAGGAGAGCTCAAAAAAGACAATATCCATTAGCAGTGAGCTTGAGCTTGGAGCTCTATAGCTAGCTAAATTTCAATCCGGACTTAGGCTGTTACCAATGAAAATTGAAAGATATTAAGTTAAAAATGAAAAATGAAGATAGCAGAGGTTTGGAACTGGGTGGCCTCCAAAACGACAAATTATCACCCAATTCCAGATGGCCTTCAATTTGAAGCTTATTTATTAGAACATATTAGTATTGTTAATGTTATTAATCCATGTCCGAAAATGCCAAATGAGAAATGACCCATCAAATCCCTCAAACAAACATTCAAAACCCACAAACAATTTCGTAAATTTCTAGAACCACAACTTGAGGAGAAAGAAAAGTCAACCACCGATAAACAAAAATAAAACACAATTTGATGTGATGGTTTCATGTGTATCGGGAAATTTGCCTGACCTTAGGACTGGAAGGGTTGCTGTCGGCGCCGTCAGTCAGGGCTTCGATGACTTGGGCGGCGGTCTGGACGCAGCGGAGGAAAGGGGAAACGAAAACCCGGTGAAAAGGAAACCCGAGAAGGTCGAGAAAAGTCCGACCCGTATCGAAGGCTCGAACCAGGCCGTCCTTGTAAAGGGGCGGGTCCCACGGGCGGGATGCGGTGGCCGTCCATGAGCGTTCGAAGTTGTCGAAGCGATCGCCGTGACGCATAACGACGACGTTTTGGTAAAACTCCGGCGCCTCCGAGTGGCCGTTGGGTACGGCGTCGATATCGGAGATGCTCATTTTTTTTTTCTTTTTTTTTTTTTAGTAGGAAAAGACGTGAAAGAAAAGGTTGTAATGATGAATCGTACTTTGCAAACGCCGTTTTATAAAAAAATTTTAAAAAATTAATTTTTTTTCTTATTTCCAACCGTGGGTCCCACCGAAGGTACTTGGTCCCGCCCTGTGAAGTTTCCTGGTATTTTCTGTTGGGAGTTTTTTTTTTTTTTTTTTTCAAACAAATATTCATTTTTAATAAAATTTCGGTTTATTTATTTACTAGGAGAGTAAATAAAAACTTAATAAATAAAATAAAATATAAATATATTATAAATTAGTTTTGAACTTTTATTTATTTATATATAAATACTTAATTGTGTAATTAGTTAATTTATTTTGATGGTCACGGGATATGACTAACGGTCACTTCTTTCCATTTGAGTTATATTCTATCAAAGTCGTTGTTATTCCTTAATCGATTGTAGCTTATAACAATGTTTTCTTTCAAATTGTTTTCAACATATTTACTTATGTTTTCTAAAATACTTCTCTGAAACGTGACTCGAGACTCGAGCATACACCAACGTTGTTTGCAAAATCTAAATTTTTCACGGTTGATTTGTATGCTGGATTAGAATAAGTGTCACACGATCGTTGTCCTGATATCGCAAAAGTACGATTGTGACACCATCAAATTTATAAGAACTATGAATCTTCTCCATCAATACATAAGTGAAAGATGACGTTTGATTCCTCGTTCAATAGCTAAAGGAGAAGGAATGACTTGAAAAACTAAATTATTAATATTTGTCATAAACAGTAACTCAAATAATGTCGGATCTACCATTGAGAAGCTTATGGAGAAGATCTAAAGATATAAAATTTGGGTACCATATTCGAGTTTGAACTTGATAAGGATTCCGTTCTTCTATCAACGGATATTGAACTGTCACCCTAACATTATTGTTGATGGAGAATTCTTTGTCTAGAGAGAATTCACCACCAAAACGTGTGAGATTCTCACCACCACCGAAAGTTTAAAGTTCTAGAGAATTTTTGTCAAATAATACATTTGATGATAATATCTTATTTATATATTATTTTAATATATATTTAACTAATTTAAATTTCGTTTAAATTTTAAATGAATGGATGTAATATGAATTAACTATTAAAATATATTTTTCTCTTTTTTATATTTAATATTATTTAGGGTATAAAATACTAATTTCAACTTTGAATTAAATATATATATATATATATATATATATATATATATATATATATATATATATATATAT
>NW_019268517.1:3422744-3426452 GCF_002738365.1 Cucurbita moschata
AAATATATATATATATATATATATATATATATATATATATATATATATATATATATATATTATTAAACTATTTAATTAATCAATTTCATCCACTATAAAAAAAAAATCGATAATTGATAATGATCAAACCATAATCTAAATTTATTGCGAACCATTAAGATAATAGGACCTATTATTCCAGTCTCAAAATCCCAAAAATGGTAGAGGCTTAATTGGCTACAAAAATTATTCTCACCCATGCAAAAAAAAAAAAAAAAAAAAAAAAAAAAAAAAAAAAAAAAAAAAAAAAAAAANGTTCACGAGCATAAGTTCTCATGGTTTTGCTTTGGACTTCTCAAAAAGCCTCAAACCAATGGAGAGTGTATCCTTAGATTATAAATCCATAACCATTCCCTAAATTAACCAATGTGGGACACTTTCATCCATCAATAGGTAGAATTTATAACTCACTCAAGAATAAGATTGAGTCGAATATAATCATCCTATGGATTATTAATTTTTTTTATTAACGAATTTACAAAGAGAGATTAAAGCAGTCTTATACAGACTCATTATATATGATACTCCTACTTACATGTCTCTACAAGACCGAGTTAGACTAAATTGCTTGTAATAATTACAACATAAGTCTATCAAATGTATTACTTGAACATGATTCTCTTATATTCAGTTCAAGATTATACTAATAATCTTGATTTTTTGATACACTCAATAATATTATGTTGCGAATAAAACAATTTAAATTATTATAAAAATTAAATAATTAATAAAAATACTTTAGAACATAAATTTCAACATCAACATTTTGAGTCTGTGGTGCACTAAGAGGTATTATCGAGAGAGCTCCAGTTGTACTTGGGGAAGTCTGTCTTGCACTATCAAGAGTCCAGCATAACATAAGGATAGGGAGTTTGTTAGGTACCATTAGGGGAGCTTTCCGACTAATACTTACTGAGAGTGGTAACTAGCTCCTTCATACATATTAAACTCGCCCAAGAACATGTGACGTACGAGGGCACCCAACTTTATTCAATAAACTAGTTAAGTTTTAATACTTCAAACACTTCATTTTTTTTAATAGAATTCGTGATACAATAATTTTTATTTCTATTTCTAAACTTTTAAGTCGGTTCGGGTTCGGGTTTGAGTATAAATTTTTAGAATATACTCAAAATTTTCAAAAAAATGATACTTTTTTTTTTAGTGATTAGTATATCAGTTTACCGTCTAAGATTATCAATTAAAATGTAATAAATAGCTAAAATAATTTATTGTTTTTTTAGACTAAAATAAAATTTAGACGCAAGAGTTATTGATTATTATTATTATTATTTTAAGTTGAAATGACGTACGTGGTGCTTACGTAATGTATTGGATGTCATTTGGCTTGCTTGTTATAGATAATTCGAGGGTTTTTTAACAATAATAATTAAAGTCTATGGATCTTTAGACTTTATCACCTCAATGATTTCTCCGAGTAATTTCCAATATTATCATACTATATTATTACAATATTTTGTCTTCAATTTTACCGTTCTTTTAATTTGAATTGGTTAAGTTGACGACTCGAGCAACTCGAATAGAGTTCACAACCCATAATTTTTTTGTATTATTCTAAAAATCATACTTATCCACGATATATATTACACTAATAACTAAAATTTCATAATACATAAGGATCAAACATTTATAAGTCACAACGCATCATTAACATCATTTACAAACATCAAATATTCTTAATATTCGTAATAATCTTAGAAGTAATGTTTGTTTGGTTGGATTGACCTGACAAAAAAATATCAACTTGTAAACCGACCCAAATTTTAAATTTTTAAAAAATTCAACTCAATTCAAAAAAAAAAAAAAAAATCTAATTCAACCCAATTTTTATGGACTTAATTGGATTTTCAAACTATATGAACACTCGTATAATATATATATATATATATATATTTTTTAGTTCATACTTAAATATTTGCATAATTAAATGTTTAATATATTGATAGAATTTATTTTTAATCTTATATACTTGACTTAAATTTCCACGTTATATATTATTTTATAAATTTAAATATAGATTGAATCTCACTCCATTAAAACTGTGGGCCAAACATCCTTTTAAAATAACGGTCATTTTCTATAAAATTTTTAATAGTTTTTTAGAAATTTTATTTTATTATAAAAGTAAAGAAAATGTGTCTACTTTTTAGAAACTAAAATGAACATTATATTATATTATATTATGGTAGCATATAAAATTGGTTAGTTGATTTGTGTATTTATTTTTTTACAAAAAAAAAAAAAAAAAAAAAAAAAAAAAAAAAAAAAATCTACAGTTTTCCTTTTATTAATANATAGAATTTGTAAAAATGATCCTAATAAGTGCATACTTGTTTCGGATTATCGACTAAATGGCGTAAGATACTTGTCAAAACTCAGCTTAAAGTCGGGATATTATCAAGTTTGAATAGTTGAAGGAGATAAGCTCAAAATGAGGTGTCCCAAGATATGGGGCCTTCGAATTTCTGGTCATGCCCTTTGGCCTCACTAATACACTCCTACCATGTTATGTACGTTAATGGACCAAGTTTTCCATGAAGACCTTGACAAATTTGTGGTAGTTTACTTGGATGATACAGTGATTTATAGCTCTTCCATGGGGTGACATCAACACCACGCGATTAGTCTTCGAAAAGTTGAGAGAACACCAACTATACATGAAGAGAGAAAAATGCTCGTTTGCGCAACAATGAATCAACTTTCTCGTACACGTAATTGAGGCAGATTGGATAGACATGGAAAAAGAGTAGGTTAAGGCCATTAGAGACTTGAAGACCCCGTTATTGCTTTCTTGTTGTATTAGCTCGTAACTTTAGAGTATGACGTTTTGGCTGAATTATGTACTATAGGAAGATGCGACTAGTCATCAATTCTTCATGCCCGAAGTTATAATGCTATCTAAGCCATTATGTTGTCTTTGTTGCTTGCTAGCTTATAACATTGCTTTTGAACTTTTTTTTTCTAAAATCTCTCTACCTCGGTTTTTTAAAACTTTTTTCTAAAAGCGGGGCCAGAGGCTTTGGTATACATCATCCGGTCGAAGGTAACATGAATTAGAATTGGTAACTCACTCAATGGTGAGAGTGAGTGTCGCACAATCGCTTCCAAACGTCCCAAAAAAAAGTGCGATTGTGACACCAGACAAGGTGCATGTTGTTTTGTGTCCTACCACATGCTCGATACACACCCCTCTCCATGCTCATTGCACCACATGTTCAAAAGTAAGCTCTTTCTTGTTCCTAAATTGTCCGAGCTAATATAACGAGCACTTTACAAGTGTGCAGTTTTCTTTTCTTTTACAAATTACGTTCTTCTCTCATCAAACAAATTTACCATTATTTTCATATGAAAGTTACGTGTATTTTCCTTATCCGAAATTTGGAAACAACACTATACATATGGTTTCTATTAAATGTAATAATAAAAAGTAAACTTAATTTCTACATAAAGGTTAGAAATAAATAATGGTACGTTCAAAAATTCAAAGAATAAACCAAGGGAAAGTTATTAGCTAAAATTATAAAATTTTAAATATTTTACACGCATATTTTTATTTAAAAATGAATAAATAAAATAAATAACCAAATACCGAAGACTTTGAAAATTATTATAATTCATATTTTAGCCTTTTTTTTTTTTTTTTTTTTT
>NW_019268517.1:3427082-3441273 GCF_002738365.1 Cucurbita moschata
TAAAAAAAAAAAAAAAAAAAAAAAACACCCCACAACTTTGTCATTTGTTTATAAAAATATCCTCGTTCTTTCCAAAAAAAAAAAATATATATATATATAATATTATTTTTGACTTTTCATAACGTTCTAAAATTGGATCGGTATATAATTTCTAAAAGGAGCGACTTTAAATATTGTATTATTTATTGTATGAAATAATTAAATTTTGATTAAATTACAAATTTAGTCTGATTACAATTTAATCTCTAAATATAATCCTTCAACATTTTAAGGACAATTAATAAAGAATAATTTTAATATCTAAAATCATAATAACTAAATTTATAATTTAAGAAAAATTATTAGTAACTCAAGATTAGATCGTTTTGTAATTAGTTGTAATTTTCGTTTCTTTTAATAAATTGAAGTGAATTCACGAGAGGTCTTAAGGTTTTGTTTGATATGAACGGTACGTAAGCTTGACCCATGTTTGTTATATAGTTTTCAATGTTTTCTTGTTTTCAATCTTTTTTCCGCTACAAAAGCTTTAATTATCATTATAATATTGTGGATAATTTTCATGACCTATGTTTAGCATTTAAAATATAAATTCGGCGCTTGATGATCCCGATATTTTCTTGCATCTCCTGCGACATGGTCACGTTATCTACTTCTTGCTTCTTAAGAGTGTAGACTATTCCGACATTCTCCTACATCCCGTGCAACATAGTCATGTTACCTACTTCTCGCTTCTTAATTGTCATGCCCTATGTTTAAGATTCAAAATCTAGATTGACCACTTGGTGGCCTCGACATTCCCTTGCATCCCCTGTGACATGGTCACGTTACCTACTCCTTGCTTTTTAAGAGTGTAGACTATCCCGACATTCTCTTGCATCCCTTGTGACATGGTCATGTTACCTACTTCTCGCTTCTTAATTGTCACGCCCTATGTTCAAGATTCAAAATCCATATCACTTGAAGGCCCTAACTTTCCCACGCATCCTCTGCAACATTGTCATGTTACCTACTCCTCGCTTCTTAAGAGGGAAGATTATCCCCACAGACCAACACGAGTCCTTCCAACATGTTTTGTCCTCACTCACATCCTCGCTTCTTAAGTGGGAAGACTATCACCACAGACCAACATGAGTCCTTCCAACATATTTTATCATCACTCACATGTTCGCTTCTTAAGAGTGAAGATTATCCCCATAGACCAACACGAGTCCTTACAACATGTTTAGTCCTCACTCACATGCTCGCTTCTCGAGAGTGAAGACTATCCCCATAGACCAACACGAGTCATTTCAGCATGTTTTGTTCTTATTTACATGCATCTTAAGAAAATTCCTCGGAGGTCAAAAAGAAAATTCCTAGGAGGTCAACAAGAAAATATTATTTTAAGTCTTTTTTAGTCATCATATCTAGAGGATCACTCATTCAAATGTTGTACCTGTTTCGATATAGAGCCTAATGCCTAGAACAAGTAGAGATATATTTGGAAGATATTTAGTAAAGATCTGATAGAGATATATATGGTAGATATTTGGTAAAGATTTGATAAAGATATATTTGTTAGATTATATTAATAGGTTTAAATGTTTGGAAGCTCTATCTAGAAAATTGAAACCATATATATCCCATTAGCCAAATGTACTTTTCTTAATCCTTTGTTTTTTACCTTATTGTACATACTTGAAGTCATCAATGATAAAACCTTTAGAACATTCCTCTTTATATTTTCTCTCTCCTGTTCTTTGTGTTCATCTTGATCGAGTGTGTGCGTTGTTGAGCGATCCTAACAATTGGTATCATAGCTAACAACTGGTATTAGAGCGGGGCGAGATTCACCACAATCTGTGAAGATGGAAATTTCAAAGATTGGAATTGGAAAGTTTGATGGATCCGATTTCAGTTTCTGAAAGATGCAAATTGAAGATTATCTGTACCATAAAGGTCTTCACGAACCCTTGTTAGGGGTGAAGCCGGATACTATGACCACGGAGCAGTGAAAGCTTAAGAATCATCAAGCCTTAGGGTTGATCCGGTTGTGTCCAAAAACATGGCGTTTAATATCATCAAGGAGAAGACAACGTCAAATCTGCTGAAGACGTTGTCGAATATTTATGAGAAACCGTCGGCTATGAATAAGGTGTATTTGATGCGAAAAAAAAAAAAAAATCACAAATCTGAAGATGAGATGATTCTATACATTCAGCAGAAGATACCAAGGATGCTCTAATCCTTAGTGTGGATAACTCAATTGAATCTTGAATTCAGGTGCATCGTTTCCAAATTAGGGATCATTTCAAAATTTCAAATCAGGAAACTTTGGGGAAGGTATATCTTGCTGACAACAAAACCTTGCTGACGACAAAACCTTGGAGATTGAAGAAAAGAGAGATGTCTCCATACAAACTCCAGATTGGAATCAGTGAACATTAAAGGATGTCAGATATATTCCTAATCTGAAGAAGAACCTGATTCCGATGGTTAGTTAGATAGCACAGGTTATGCAGCCGAGTTTGGCATGAGTTCGTAGAAGATTGTGAAGGGTGTCATGGTGTTAGCACGTGACACAAAATCCAGAGGATTTTGAATCATTATTAACATAATGAAATTTTATATTTTTGGTATATTTTTATTAAAAATATATTTCATACTATTTAATTCCAATTATTTATGCAAGTTTAATTAATAATTAATTAAATTATATATTTTATATGTCTTTTTATATATTTAGTTATTTTTGAAATATAACATTTATAATTAAATTTTATTTAATTATTATATTAATTATTTATCCTCAAAACTTTCAACCAAACAACCCATTAATTAACCAGTTACTTCAAAGGTGAATTTTATTTTATTTTTTCAATTTTGATACAAATAAAAATATTTAAATTAAAATATTATTATTATTATTATTATATTATCTAAGGGAAGTATAAATTTGGCATTTTATAAGGTAAGTAAATTGTATATATTGTTTTGCACGTTTTTCGATTCAACATATATGGAATGAAGACTTTGAACCTCTAACTTTGTGATCGAGATTACATATATATTTATGTCAATTGAGTTATATTTTAGAGTACTTTTGAAATTATTAAAATTACTTTTTTGTCGGTATTCAAAGTAACCTTAAAATATATTTTTAATTAATCATAATTAATTTTATAGTAAAAAGATTGGAGTCAAAATTTTGTAGATTTCGAGACTGGGGTTTTCACGAGTGCATTACGCGTAAATCCGAACATAATTTAATAGATAAGATATCAATTATAATCATAAAAATCAATTCTTCGATCCTTGGCGGGTAATGGTTGAACTCGTTCTTATACATTTATATATCTTTTTCTATGAACGAGTAATGAATATCGAGATTATACACGAAGGATCCTTAAATTTTGGTTGTTGTTAAAGGAAAATCTCATTAATTTCTAGGTTGGATGTTTCTCTAAATGCAATGTTCATCAATTGAGGATCTGATTCATTTGAGTTCCTAAAAAAATATAAGAACATAGAAGAAATGAAGATCACAAGCACAAAACCCTCATTAATTGCTCTTTATTTCAGCAAAGAAACTGACATTACCCTTCCATTTCAAACCATGAACAAACTTTCGACTTTTTGATCGAGATCAGGTGGATCTAAACTCCTTAGTTTCTTCGTCGTAGAGGCTTTGAACTCTAAACCCTAAACTCTAAATCGAGTTTTTCGAGCCTCGTATCTCTTACACCATAACGTCTTGCTCTCAATCGAAAACTTGGCTTCGTCTTTTCCTCCTAGAATTATTGCTGGTATTGAAGATGCAACAAATACCACCTTCCCAAACAATGGCAATTGAGTCCCTCCGTCCGGATAATGCACGTATACCCTTTCGATGCACGACCCGTAGTTTCTGTTTATATCAATTAAAAGCGAAGAAGATTCAATAACGAAACGAAATCGAAATAACGAGAGCTTCGTTTTTCGTTCGCCCTAAAAATCTATTTTATCAATAGATCTGTTAAAAAGTTCAAATCTTTTTAAAATCCCTTAATTCTATCAACCCCTCCTTACAAAAACTCTTAGAGAACACCTTCGACTGAACAGAACACTACAAGAAATAATAGATACGATAGCTTACGAAAGAAGGTTAGAAAGGGCGTACCGAGTGAAGAAGTTAACAATTTGGTGTTCCGAGAGCGGGTTTCCATTCGAGAAAGTGAGAAAGAGGCAGCGATCTTCCTCGGGAGCGCAATCGAAAAGAGGGTTCCATTCTTTGGCCTGAGGGTTCAAATGATCAGCGCCATTAAAGCCCTGAAGGGAGTCCATTTGAGGGCTGTGTGTGGTGTGTGTGTGTGTCTGTGGAGAGAAAATGAAGCAAAAACTGTGGACTTTGAAGAGGAAAAGGAAGAGATTGAGAAGAATTTATAGAAAATGAAAGATTACGACTGTTGGGAGAATTGAGCCAATGCTGAAATGGAAACAACAAGCGGTCACAATGTAACAGTTTAAGGTTTGTTTGTCGTAAAGTTTTAAGGTTTTTGTGTCTGTCTGTCCCTTGCATGCTATGTCTGTCTTTAGGCATCATCCCATTCTCTCCATTCATTAATTAATTACTCAATTAATTTGCTTTCTTATCTTATCGCTTTTATTCATTTCCTTTTTGGGTTTTATTGGATCACGATTCGTACTTCTCATCCCTTCTTCGGAGATATCATGTTTAAATCAATTGAGCTATGTTCATATTGCGTGTTTCTCTCGTCCTTTCTATGCTTCGTTTCTCTAATTCTTTCTTCCTTCTTGAGCTATATTCGTGGTTCATTTCCGTGTCTTGATTTAGATAGGTCGTGTGATGAGTAATGGCATGAATTGCCATAAATAACTCTGGTGTTCGTATGTTTTTATCCCTCGTTAGGTAATGTATTTGTTTTGTCATTGATTGACAATAATATATCCGATTATCAAAAATACTTACGAATGGAAATTCTTCTACTTTTATTTGTCTGATCATATCTTTTTAATTACTTTAAACACGGTGATGTGACAACACATGTACCGGGTTTAGTTAAAGTATTAACTATTAAAAAATGTACAATTATGATTTAAGTTTTAATTTGCTATAGAAAGGTTTCCACACCTTTAATGATTTAAATGGATGTGAGATCTCACAATTCACCCCATGAGGGCCAACGTTCTCGCCGGCACATCACTCAGTGTCTAACTTTGATACCATTTATATAACCGTCCAAGCCCATCGCGGGTCGATATTGTCCACTTTTACCCGTTTTGTATGTTTATTTTTTAAGATCGAATGTTGAAAATCTCGCACTTATAACATAAACTTACAGAATAATTATGTTGATATGATTTTTTTATTTAAAATATATGCTTTAATTATTTTTTTTTCGTTCTGTCTTAACCAATTAAACTATATACTCGTGAGATATTAATATGACTATGATTTTTGAAACGTAGATGTTCATATTATTTATATGATGTGCATTTTCTTTTCTCATTACAAACAATAAAATAGCAAGTTATTCATTTTAGCATATAATAATAATATCTAAGAAAGTTCCTAAATAAATAAATAAATTTATATATTGCAATTAGCTGATACTAGCTAATTCATTACTAATGTACTATTTGATACTTGTTAGGTTGTGATTTTAATCTTCGGGTGTATGTCGGTGGGGTTGAATTGGGTTGAAAAAATCTTTTGAACTAACCGAAAATTTTGGATTGGTTGAGATGGAGACCCGAACAACCCAAATAGAGTTCACAACTCAACCCAAAGGTTGGATTAGATTGTCGGGTTATTTTTTAATTATTTAAAAAAATATATACTCGGCTACGATACAGGTTATCTTAATAACTAAAATCTTATAAATTTTAAATATCAAACATTTACACGTTAAGTATTCTTAACTTTTTTAAAAGTAGGGTAGAGTTGGGATGTATTACTTTTTTTCGGAGTTGACTTGGCCAAAAAAAATGTCAACCCTACAAATCAAACTGAATTTTTAATTTTTCAAAAATTTAATCCAACCCAAATAAAAAAGAAAATCTAATTCAATCCAACTTTTATAGTTTGAGTTGGATAATTTGAGTTGTTCGAACTACCGAGTCATATGAACGCTCCTATCTTGATCTATGTATCTAAGATGTATACGGACATACTTGTACTCCAAAAAGCTTCCTCCTTTCTTTCAAATTTTCGAACAACAGTCAAAACTCGTTGGAAACAAGCGAGGAGCCTTTCTCGTTTGTTTCAAAGGAAGCTTGTCGAATGAAAAAAAATGTATCTTTTAACCGGTTAAACTCTACTTGACTTAACTCCAATTAAATATACAAATATCAATAATCCTACAACATTGTTTTTTTTTGTCAAAATAAAACTTAAATTATTTCAATTTAATTAATTAACACGAACATAATTCAATTGATTAAAATATTAAGAAGGTAGAAAGTAAAATAATACTTTTTTTAAAAAAAAAAAAAAAAACTTCTCATTGGTGGAAAACAAAGCTGGTGGAGAAATTAGAACTTAATTTAAGGACGTGTGAGAAAATAGAATTAAAATTTAATGGTCATGTCTAATGGATAAATATGATTTTTTTTTTAAATAATAATTAAAAAAAAGAACCACGGAAAATCTAACCCAACTAACTTGGAAAGAGATAGTTTGATTAGATTGAGTTGGAATCTCTATTGTTGATGACGTTATCAATCCAATCAATTAGAAATTTCAGATTGAACCAAATAAAAATTTTCAACTCAATCTATGTATACCCTAAATTTAGATTTAAATTGTGTAATTATTTGAAAAAAAAATGCATAAAATTATATTAGAATAACAATAATTTTGTTGGGTTAACTTTAATTTATTTTTTTTAATATCCAAATTTTAAATCTAGTGTTTTATAATTTTATAATTTTAATATAAATCTAAAAAATCATTGAAGAAAATGAGAGATCAATATATTTACCCAATTTTTAAATCAAATGTTTATATATATATATATATATATATATTTTGGAGAGTTATAAGTAATGGAAAAAAGTACAGCAAATGTACTAAAATAAATATTTTCAACATTTTTTTAATTTTTTATGTTAAAGACAAATGAACCCTACATGTGTGTATATATATATATATATAATATATATGTCAACCAATTTTTAAAACGCTTTCGAAATAAAATTTTATGAATAATTTTCGTCTCCGATTCACAATTTTTTTAATTTTTGTTTTAGAAATTAAAGGTAGATTTGATTTTTTAAAAAAAAGATAATAAAATTAAAATTAAAATTAAAAAGAGGAAAAAAAAATCAAAATAGTCCTAAAATATGACAAAAAATGATTAATTCAATAAAAATAAAATAAAAAAGAAAAAAGGGAAGAAAAAAAAAAGGAAAAAAAAGGAAAAGAATTTGAAAGCAATAATAATTGAAATGAGAGCATCTTGCATGCACAAAGGGAGAGGCCAACTAGGATTATTTAAAATCCAGTTGGGTAACCAAGTTGGTTGTTTTTGGATTATTTGCTTTATTTTATTTTATTTTATTTTTTTTCCCCAATGTTTTGCATTGCATTTTAATACAATTTTGGATTATTTGTTTAATTTTAAATAATTTCTATTTAGTCCCTTCTTTTTTAATATTTTCCTATTTTTTTTCCAATAAATATTTGGACCCAGTCCTTCTGTACTCTTATTCTTTCTTTTCCTTCACTCAACGCGCTTATTTGATATCGATAGTTTGAAAAAAAGTCAGAAGAATTTAGTCCATATGATTCTAAACGTTAATGTTAGTTTTTATGAGTTAATAACACTATTAAAAAATTATTTATGAATATTTTTATCTAAATAATATGGACTATTTGCACGGATTTATCAAATTATAAACACGAAATTCTATTTAGGAGTGTACATGACTGGTTGAGTTGATGACCCGAGCAACTTAAATAAAGTTCACAACTCAACTTAAAAATGGGTCGTCCCCGTTCTTTTTCTTTTTTAATTATTTCAATATATTTTGCTTATTCATAATATAGGTTACCTATCAAACATTTACAAGTCACAAATCATCACTAAAATTGGTTACAATAGTGGATTGGGTCGGATTGTAATCCTATTTTCAAGTTAATCGATCTGACCCAAACTAAGAAAAATATCAACCCACAAACTCAATCAAATTTTTGGTTTTCAAAAGATTCAATCGGTGTTGGATGATGAAAGTCCGACGTTGGCTAATTTAGGGAATGATCATGGGTTTATAAGTGAGGAATACTAACTCCATTGACACGAGGCCTTTTGAGAAAGCCCAAAGTAAAATCATGAGAGCTTATACTCAAAGTAGACAATGTCATACCATTGTGAAGAATCGTGTTCGTCTACATGACCCAAAAAAAAAAAAAAAAAAGAATCTGATCCATGATTTGAATGTGATAGTATGAGTTGGTCGAGTTATCAATTTATATAAATACGACTAATTTTAAGGAGAAATAATGAGAAAAATTAAGGAAAACAAAAACAAAAACAAAAAGTGTGCTGTCGTATGAAAGTAAACATGAAAATGGCTTAAAGAAATAAAAAGGGTCATATTTGTTGTACCAAATGATACTTAACCACACAAGGCCTTGGCTTTGCCTTTGCCTTTGCCTTTGCCTTTGCCTTTGCCCCTCTCACCATCATCGAATGGAACCATTTTTCAATTACATTCAAGCATCTGATGCGAAAGAAACCATCATTTGCAGCTCTTCCTCTGTCGCAACAAGCCATGGAAATGGACACATCTCTGACAACACAAAACAGAGGACCTCTGAGGAAGAAGATAAGAGCCACCATAATATGTTCAGAGGAGTTCGTAAACGAAACTGGGGCAAATGGGTTTCCGAGATTCGTGAGCCAAGGAAGAAGACCAGGATTTGGCTTGGAACTTACCCAACCGCCGAAATGGCAGCGCGAGCCCACGACGCCGCCGCTCTGGCCATAAAGGGTCACTCTGCATTTCTCAATTTCCCTGAATTGGCTCGGTTCCTTCCTCGCCCACTCTCCAAGTCCCATAAGGACATTCAGGCCGCGGCGGCGCAGGCGGCTGCCACCACATTTTCGGAGGGAAACAACCGTGAGGGTGAAGGAAGGGAAGCGGCGGAGAACATGGAGACTCTGTTTTCTGGTAGCGACGGCGGAGAAAGAGCAGAGGACTCCACGAACTCCCCGTCGACGGCCGCTAGTGATGAGACATTGTTCGATTTGCCTGATCTGTTCGTCGGAAGTTCTGATTTGAAAGATGGGTTTCTTTGTCATTCTTCGTTATGGCAGTTTTGTGCGGCGGCCGATCATTCTGGTTTCCGGCTGGAAGAGCCTTCGTTTTGGGAGTCCATTTAAGTTCAAACTATGTCCTCATCTTTCACTGTCTCATAAAATTCCTCCATTATAATTCTGTTTCCAATGGTGATGTATTTTGGTTCTAATAAAGAAATGAGTAACAGATTGAAAATAAATTTCACTCACTATTGGCTGTTGCAGATAAATCCCAAAATGATCGTAATGTTTATGATTTGGATTGTTCTAAAAGAACATATTTGAAGTACAAATCATTTTCTTTTTATTTAACTCTTCCGACTAATAGGTTTCATGTTATGTCAATTTGAACTTGCCCGATCTGTTCAATTACAACCTTATAATGCAATCGCATTCTCGAGCCCAATTGCTGTTTTTGTTTATGTATTCTTGATTTATCCACTAGGTTCTTTGCACCTAGGTTTGGATTCATCCTCTTTTTTCAAGGATTTCATAATTGGACATTGAACCGAATCAAATATACCTTTAAACATTAATTAGTGTTGCATCCATTTAGCTACTACTCGAGAATTTATACTTCATTAGCACATGTACGATTCTAAAGTTAAACGATGGAGAGATTTCATAAACCCACTAAAAATTTGAGTTCAACTTCTAACACGTAGAAGTTACGAAACTCAAAACTCAGATCTTTTAGTCGATTCTATATATGTATATATATAAATTGAAGTTTAAAACATTATAGTTGGGGAGGGGACCTTAAAGCAATCCATTCTTTCGAGTGTCTACTCAAACAAGGCTATCTCGTCGAGATTTTTTAAGAGGATCAAATAAAGAATACAAGTTCATGACATCAAGGCTGCTGGCTGCTACAAAAATCAGAGAGAGAGTAGTTGAATTACCATCATCCAACAACTAGCAAACAGAGAGAAGCATCATTTTTTTAAGAAAGAATTCCAACTTATTCTGTTCATAACATGAGACATGTTTTCAATTCACAAGGTTTGGTGGTTAGTGGCCTTATTCATCTTGTCTCACCATCATTATAACCTCTTTATAATATTCCAAATAGCCATCATTTTCTTTAGCTTTTGGCCAAAGTTTAAAGGATGATAGAGAACCCTTGGCCACAAGAGAAATACTTCAAGAGAAGAAATGGTCCTCTTTAATTATTGGGCAGTTTTCCTTTACTAAAAAAAGGAGGATTTAATTAACGGTATTCCATTGCTAAACTGCACCACTAATGTTTTCTAATCTAATAATAATTAGAATATGACAAAAGTAACGACAAGAAGAAAAGCAGATTAAGAATAATACAATCATTGAAATACCTTGCAAATGGCGTTACTTCAAGAGCTAGTTGACATCAATATTGTCTTTATTGGAATCTGCTCCACAGCCAAAAACCAGGATCACCATTCATCTCATCATTGGCCTAATGTTTAGTCTGCATCAGATCAACACAACTGCAATCTTGAGATCAGTTTCTAAGATGAGAAATGAACAAAAGAAGGTAAGAAGCTGAAAAGAAAAAAGAAAGAAAGAACTGTCCAAGAACATGTAGATTTAGCCAAAAAGAATTCTGGGCTCTGCACCAACTGAAAAGGAGAGAAAAAAAACATACCCTATGTAGTAAGTTTCCTCCAAATTCGCTGCTTTATGAACCTAAAGGAGGTGCAAAAATGCTTTAGGAGAAATCATGAGGCACGTGTATGCTTTTGAGGTGAGCTGTCTCCATTTTGTTCCTTCTCGTTTCCCTCTTAGATGGGTCTATCCTTGAAGGGGCAAGCATTTTGGCAAATTGAATTTACAGTAATGCTTGTAAAGATGAGAATCTTTCAGTACTTGATTATCAATGCATTTAATCACAGGAACCTTGCACAAAATTCATACAACTAAGAAAATCTCTGACTTGGAAGAGCTTCAGTCTCATAAATCCTGACTGTGCCCAAATTTCAACATCCGTACAATAGACACAACTACAATATAATCATTACATCCAAGAAATTTCACATGCTATGTTTAAGCAACATCTGGATCATCAATCGGACTAAAATACGCTATTCATATATGGATTAACAGTAGAAAACAGACTATACAATGTACAAAGATTATGTGCATTGTACTAGCAGCACGTTACAGAGTGGTTTCTCTGTCGCCTTAATTAACTAACCTCAAACTAATGGTGAACCAAATGTTAAAAAGTTTAATCCAAAGTGCACCAAGAGAAGAAAAATTAGTAGTCAGTCGTATGAAAATAGAAAGCATAAATACTCTCACATCAGCAAATAGCTAGTACTCTGGACAACAGGAATTAGCAGATTGGTTGAAATGCCATTTAAGAATGCTCTATTATTCAATGTTGAAAACTGCTTTGGTTAAGTAAACATTTAAGAATGCTCTATTATTCAATGTTGAAAACTGCTTTGGTTAAGTAAAGTTCATCCTTGGCCTGTAGAGATGGAAAAACACGATAAAGCTCCATCTTGATTTTCTCGCCAGTGGGGCACCCAACAGATACATGACCAAGGACCAAGCACCAACATAAAAGTAAAAAATAAATAATAAATGAGAAAAAGAATAATTAGCAAACCAAATAAACAAGCAAATCTTATACTGAGTTACTAACAGAGCAGCTACAAACAATTTCTGCACCTCACGTGCATTGATAGATTCGCTAAACATCAAAGCATGAACCCCAAACACGTCAGATGGGAGAAAAAAGAGGAATAAATGTATAAGATAAATCAAAAGGAAATATCAGCTTCTAGGACCTAACCAAGTAATGTACAAAAACTTCTGCCGGCAGAGGAGTGATGACGTTCCACCAGCTGTTTTGCAAGGGTAAACCCGTTCCACAAAGAACACCACACATTAACTCTAGCTTCAACTGTTGGAGTGGGCGTGCAATTCTTTGTTTGAGCAAAGAAAAACTTGTCCTCTGTGGACCCCTGGCTGTATAGCAGTGAAGCGATTCTGATTAATCTGCAAATGGTGAAGTGAAAGCTTCCAGCTGCTCCAAACACATCATAAGAGAGTAAAAGAATTACACATCTAGATAAACTTTTAATAAAATCACAAACTAGAACCAAGCCAACAATCTAAATGATTTGCTTAAATTGCTATGCATCAGGACTTCCACATTTCTTGCTCTCGTCTCACACACTGTTTGCTCTACATTCTAACAGTCATACGCATTAACCTGTATGTATCTCCATGTCAATTCTTGCATCAACTAAATGGCCATGAAATGTGCACCGAAGGCAGTTGAGATAAGTCTTATCGAGAGGTATGTTTGCCCCAGTTCAAGTCAAAAGAAAACTTGCTTGACATCATTGGGCCCAAAAGTTGCACTACATCTTGGGCATTTTCGATGCTGACTCTTCAAGATATCTTGTACACAGGGATTACAGAATAAGTGGAAGCACTTGGTAATGACAACCTGAAGCGCCAAAAAGAAAAGAAATTTTAACATGAAATGAAGCACAAATGAAAATAAGAGATGCATACAGAGATATGTAGAGCAAGTTGTCGTAATAAGAAAAAAGGAAATCTTGAAGAACATGAAAGTACAAGATTCAATGTCGAAGCATGAACACCTGATACAACACACTTGTTGAATCAAACAAAGCAATTTTGAACAATTGATTTTACCATCCACAACATACTTATATTTTATAGGATATTCATCTACCAGCCAACGAAGATTTCCACGTTTTGAACACACACTCATGGAAGCACATTAATTACAAGGACGTTACCAAAATTTCTAACTTCCAAGTGGAAAAAAAATTACCTGCTTTCTACTGTTGACACAAATTTTGCAATTCACTATCGTTTCATATTCCCCAAGTTCGCCATGGAGCCTTTCAACTACAGATGAACTTTTCATCTGTGCTTCAAGCCGTGAAAACTTTCTGCCAACAACTTCTATTTCCTCTTCAATTCTTTTCTTCTCAAACCTAAAAAGTACTAACAATCACTAGCATGTTCTGCAAGAGTAAAAGAAACAGAAAAGAAGCAGAAAATATCCACACCTCTCTTTTTCTAGTTCTATCTGCAGCTCCACTTGAGTCGCTCGACTTTTTTCAACTTTAGATTGAGATTGATCAAGTGACTCCCTCATTTGCTGAGATGCTATTCTAATATCATTTAATCTTTTTTTAGTGTTTTCTAGAGTATATGTGTCTTGTAACTTGCCTTCTTCAATTTTCTGAATATGATCCGAGAAACCTCTCAACTGTTAAGAATAATCATACAACAATGATAAATAAGCAAATATAACACAATTATTCAGAAAGTAAATTACAATTCTCCATCACCACAGTTGACGGTTCAACATGTTACCTGGTCTTCAATTCTATCCGTTTTCGTCTCGTAAAGTACAAGAGATGCATTGGCTTGCTGAACCTCCTTCTCAAAGGTTTGTTTCTCGATGAGCATAATCTCGTGCAATTGCCTTGCTCTCACACCTTCTAAAACAAGCTGCAAAAACAGACATCACAGCATTGCATATGAACATCAAATAAAATATGACCTTCCAATTATCTTAGTGGCAGATAGAAACAACAAAGTTCGCTTGAAAAAAAAAGAGCACCTTTAATGGCTCCAAGGATACTATTGAGACCCTAAATTGAGTCCTTTGACATGCTTCTATTTTGTTGTGTATAGGGGTCATTCTAGAGAGATATGGGTTACGATTGAGAGAAATACTACAACTTTTAGGGGTGTAGAGAGGTCTACGAATGAAGGTTTGGTATATTGTTAGATTTAGTACCTCAGCACGGTATCAATCTCTCCAATTTTTTTTTTTTTCTTATGATCATATAGATCTTTCTCCTTTGGATTGAAGTCAATTTCTTAAAGTTTTGGGGTCTCCTTTCTGAGGTGCTTTTTTTTTTTTTTTTTGT
>NW_019268517.1:3442160-3451661 GCF_002738365.1 Cucurbita moschata
AAAAAAAAAAAAAAAAAGCCCTTTTTTGGAATTGCTCTTCTCCTCTATCCATGTGATACTACTTTTTCCAGTTATTTGATCGAAGCAAAGAGTGTGGGCCTATGGTGGCAAGGCGACAATTGTGTATCTACTGTTTCATGGAAGGGTTTGGATCTTGTGCTAGCTGGGCTTGATAGAAATCCTTTTGGACCCTTTGAATTGAGAAAAGCATTACCCTTTTTGGACTTCGAGAGATCAATGGATGAGGTTTGGTCCTTTGCTGGGTTTCATTTGGTTTGGAGCCATTTGTTAGGCTAGTTAGGATTTTTTATGCCCCTTGATATACTTTCATTGAGAAATGAAGGCTCAGTTTCAACCAAAAAAAGTTTCCATAATGCAGAAAAAATGTTTGGTGTTTACACTACTATTCTCACATAGCCCACACCATTGGGGTTAGGTCAAAAACTTGAATTCCTTTTTTGAATTCAGTCTAAACCATTGAGTTCTGAAGAATACGAGGAAAAAAAAAGACAACGACAATAAAGATTACCCCCATTGACTTAGTACGAAGAAATCCTAGAAGACAGTATACAAATTTATCCTCGTCAATCTTCTAGTCTTAAAAGATGTAATAACCTTAATATTGTACTCATCTCTCTCAGTTATTTGCTGCAACAGATGCTGGTTTTGAGTTTGCATATCGTCATATGCCTGCCCAATTGTCTGTTAAAGACTAACCATTAGATGACCGCAAAATGTTCAGAAGATAAAACAGTCAAAGTTCAGAATACAAGAAAGTTACCTCAATTTCAGAAAAATATGCCACATTTTCGTCGCCTTTAGATTTTACAACATCTGTTAATCGAATTAAATCCCTGAAAAATAAAGATGAACGCATGGTTTGAATCCTATGTGGTAATAATGTTGTAAGAGCAAACAACTTACGAAGCTGTCAAGTATCCCAGAATGGTATCAACCGGATAGCAAGAAAACATTCAAGTAATGTATCTGAAAACTATTCACACATCTCAAAAAGAAAAATGAACCCAATAATCTGGTTCCAGAGAGGAGAAGAGGAACAATACGTTTCATACGTATAAATTTGAAACTAGCAAGGGATCTTTGAGGAATAAAGCAGTCAGATCGAAGTCCAACCTTTTAGACGATTCTAACTTCTGTCTTAGGCGTGCAATCTCAGCTTCTGCAGCAGCTAGCCTTTGTTGAGATATAGCCTCAGCTTCATTTGCAGTCTTAACACGTGATTCCAGGTTGCGTTCATCCAGAGAGGACTTTAAAGATTGAACACGAGCCCACGCCTTATATTCCAAATCCCTAGCTTCCAAAACATCCCTGCAGAAGTAAATTTCTAAGCACACACCTAATATTCGTACATGTCAACAAACTTCTTTCATTAAAAACATAAATGAGTAAGTACATAGAATACACGAGGTTAACTCAGCTCAGAGGAGATTGAGCTAGAATAAAACATTAGTACATTTCACGACTCCTTTAACTTTGTCTTCTTAGTATACACAAATGAGTAGTGAAATAAAAAGGAGAAGAATAAGTTTGCATTTCATCCCTCAACTCTTCTAGTCCTCCAACACCTGCCCCCTGGAAAAACCAAAGAAAGGGGAAAAAGGTACTTTCTACTCGATAAAAGCAGGGGAGAGGGAGGGCTTGTGTTGGAGCTTCTTCGGAAGATAGATTTCTACAATGACCTCTGCCCATAAAATCTTTCAAATGCTATCATCGAGTAGCTTATAAAGGTTAGATTTACTATGGATTTAAAATCGCTGGTAAGTCCATGATTTTAAAGCATAACATCACTTGTAAGTCCATGATAAGAACGTCTAAAATTGCATGATGCAAAATGAAAGAATCTAATGACATATAAAAAATAAAAAATAATAATAATAAATCGCAAAAGGAGGCAAAGTAAAGAAAGGGCTTCAATCAAGTGAAACAAGACCTAAAGGGGTTATTAGAAAAGGCTTCACTACTGAAGTCCATGGAGAAATGTTGAATCTACTAAATGCCCTAATATCACTCAAAAACCTTCCAAGCTCTCTAAAAATTTTGTTGTTCTTCTCTCCCCAAAAACCCCACGAAATAGTACACCTTGGCTTTCCACAAAAACCTTCCCTTCTCACAAAAGGGAGAGTGGAGAAGAAAATCTCCGATCATTTCTTTACAACCCCTACGTCTACCAAAGCATAAGTCAAACTCCCTGAAGAAATGGTTCCAAAAAGGCTAAGCAAAATCACAGCTCTAAAGGATATGATAAAGGCCTCAGCCACCCACCATAAAGAATGCAACACAATGGTCCAATCAAAATGGGCACCTTCCTTAAAACCCAATTCAAGATGCTACTTTTTCATGGAGAACGTGACAGGCAAAAAGTTCAACCTTCTTTGAAATTTTCACCGACTACAACGAGTAGAGGCAAGGACAGGACCACCTGAGAGAGAGATTAACCAAACAAAGAAAGAAGGGTTTACAAGAAAAACCTTTGAAAGACTAGGACTCCAAGTACAAACGTCTCCTCTCCAAATACAACAAAAACTCCTCGATCAAAGAAAGAAGGGCACAATATACACCAATTCCCTATTGAACAAAGAACGACGGACCCCAAATGGATGAAAGAGAGATCAAAGAATGAGGCAAAACAACCATCACTGAATCCGAATGGTTATGATGTAGTAGAATTAGTGGTTAATTAGATATTACTCTTGGTTAATTCCTTTTAATATCTTTTAGTATTTTTAATATTTTCTTTTTCAATTCTCTATAAATAAAGAGTTCCCTCTTGTACTTTTCACCTTTTTAATTGATAATAAAGCTTCTGGTTAGACTTCTTGGAAAGAACTCTCCTTAGTCACTTAGATTACACCAAATTGGTATGGGATCAATCGTTCAGGCCAATGTTGGTAGTAAGAAACTGTTGTTGACACCAATTGCAAAAGGGAGCTTTGTGAGTTGTGCTCATTGTTTAACAACTCACTTATTTACACAGGGATGCCTTTTAGAGTATTTTCTTTTCAAGAAGAAAGACGAAACAACAAGCGCATTTACAAGAGTAGAGATTTACAACACAAGAAAGGTGTCCAAGAGAAGATAAAAGGATCAGTATAGACAAGAAAACCACAAATACATTCAAGAAGACTGCTGGAATTCCAATTCTGCGATTCAGAAGATGAACTTCAACATAACAACTCTACTTGTGCTCAATTTATTCGAAGAGTCCATCAAAATTTACATTGAAATTCCTATTCTAGTGACTATTGATTCCAAAAGAAGGTCGTGAAACAAATTCCAGAATATTCAAGAAATTGCCAACAAAGAAAATTTATAGCACAAGAAAGAAGTTGGAAGGCCAGAAAATTTTCCGTTCGATGTGAATCCCACCTCGTGAAGGCAGTAATTGAAGGAAAGCAGAACCAATGCTTGCAGTTGGAGGAAGTCAGAGAAGGGTCGATGGATGTCGATTGCATGTTGGGGAAATTAATTCATAATTTGGATCAATTTTCAACAAATCAACAAGTTTAATGCAGAGAAATATTTGACCTAAGCCAAGGTCTCGTGGATCATATAAGAAAGACTTAAGAAAATATTGTGGTGAGGCCTCTTAAACATCAATTTTCAAGATTCGTAGACATCAATTTCCAAGATTCATGAATCATGATTATGAATGTTCAAGAAAATAAGATTTCCACCATGGAAATATACACCAAAATTGTGGAGATAGACAAGAAAGTGCGCCAAGAACACAAAGACGATCTTCCAAAAAACGTTAGGATCCTTTTTCATCATTATAGACTCCAAGGATGCTAAAATGAAGGTTTCTTGGTTCTAGATTCCAATTGTTCCAGCAAAGGATAAAGTTTTATGGATGTTAGTAGTGTAGATTTTTTCAGCAAAGAAGAGTGTTGTCTAAAATTAGAAATAATTTTGATGAGGAAGATGAAGTTGAGAAAAATTGATAGAGATTGTTGATAATTCTCCTTTTATTTGGCTCAATTGTTCTTTGAAATTGAAGCGCAAGACTTGAGTGGGCAAAATTCTTTAATATTTCAAGAATATATACAAACAGGACAAGAACTTGAGGAGAATGAGAGGGAAGTCAAACCAATTTCTAACCATTCATATGAAATTTACCAATTTAAATATGTCGAACATTATATTTCAAGATTTATTCGGCTGGACAACCAAACCAATTCTTCAAACGGCCCATATTTGCTCATAACAACCTTCTGCCCAATATTCATGATGGAAACACCAAAGCCAGTGAGCCAAAACATTGTTACGGCCCTTAAATCCCCCTATATTTAAACATCCAATGTCCCCAAATGTCTATTTTAAAAATTAAAAAAAAAAAAAGAAACTGAACTTTCATTGAACAAATGAAAGAATACAAGGACATACAAAAAAATAAGTCCAAAAGAGAAGGGAACTCAATGTCTATTTTGTCTCCACCAAATGCGACCCCTTCCCTTCCTCGATCCCTACCAAAGAAAATCTCTCATAAGCTTCTCCAAGGTTTTACTCACTGACAAGGATCCTAAAACTACATATAAAACTCGTTAGTACTATAAGTTTTTACTGAGTATAACACTAATTTACAAACAGCTCCAATGTTCGTAAGGGCAAGTGTCTTATCTTCCCATCCTTTTTGTACCTTTTTTTACAGTAATTTACTCTTTTGTTATTCTATTTTTTTTATAAAAAAAAAAAAAAAAAAAACAGTATCCCATGTTTTATAGAAGCATTATCCCGCATCCTTCTTACAATCTTTCTTCTCTTAGCCTTTGGATGATGCTAAGTTTCTTGTCTATTATAAATCAATTCCTTGTTTCTGATCTTTGGAGCATGTTGCTTCTAATTGTTTAGATTGATTGATCGGTACCACAACGCATGGATTCTTTGGTGCTCTCTAGCATAATTTAAGTCAAATGAAATTCGAAGTTCAACAATATTTTTCAATATTATCAAAAGAACATTCGTCAATGAAATTTATCACCAAAATAATGACTGGTTTTGTTAGTAATTCTTCACTCTGTACTACAAAATAAATGATCCATTGATAGCCATTTTAGATAGCCAAAACGGTGCTTCTTCTAACAATAATTCATTGTGATGACATTATAGAATATCTTAACCAAATAGAGTGAATTTAGACCACCCTACCTCGAATCAGTTGATTCACGTCTATACATATCAATTATGAGTTTCAAGTCCCGACCAACTTCAGTGAAATCTTGAACCTGCATCAACGTTTAGAAATAGAACCAAAAAACAAGAGAAACAGATGTTACAATACCAAATCTTTTGCAAATTACAAGCAGAGTGTGTGTGCATTGGGGGTGGGGGGATCATTGAACAATCTTCTACAATCATTTTATCAAACACATTAATAAGGAAGAAATGGTTGAAGGATAACTTGTAACAGGAAATAAGAAAGTTGTATTGGGACCACCACACCAGGACAAAAGGCCATTTGCATTGACAAATTGAATTTCTGCTACTCTGTAGAATATTTGGTCGGAAAGAGGGAGGAAAAGAAAATCCCTTCAGGTGCCAATCGGTCATGGAAGGAAGTTTAAAGCTAGCATGGTTTATCATCAGTGGAAGATGGAGAGGGAAGATTTATGCCAAACGGGGTTTTGGATAGGATTCCCCTTTCCTTTTCATTATGGTAATGGACTGCCTCAGTTGCCTACTGACAAAAGCGGAATATGGTGGGTAGATAAAAGGTTTTCAAATTGGTACTGAAGGCTTAAGCATCAACCACTTTCGGTCCATAGATGATACAATCCTCTTTTATGACTTGGCAGACGCCTCCTCCATAAAAAAACATGATCAAGACGGTAAAAATCTTCGAAGGATTTTCTAGACAAAATACCAATCTCCAAAAAAATAAAAATCATGGGCATCAATATTAGTACAGACATTATTGAAGAATTTGCTAGCATAAATGGTTGTAGAAAGGGAGAATGGCCAAATATGTACCTAGGATTACCTCTAAAAGGAAACCACAAATTTTTTTTCCCCTTCTGGAAGACTATTATTGAAAAAATAGAAAGAAGGCTGTCAACATGGTCATCATAGTATACTTCAAAAGGCGGAAAGACGGACCCTAATACAAGTCACATTATCCAACCTCCTCGGTTACTACATGTCTCTATTTGAAATGCCACAAAAAGTGGCCAAGGATATAGAAAGAATATTCATAAACTACTTGTGGAAAGATGGCCCACACCTTGTTCGATGGAATATTATAAACCTCCCACCAAAAAAGGGAGGCCTTGGTCTTTTCTCTATAAAGAAGAAGAACAAAGCTCTCCTCAATGGATGGAGATATCATCAAAAAGAAAAGGCCTTGTGGAGAAATCTTATAAGGCCAAATATACTCCTACATCAAACAAAAATTAACCCCCTCCATCTTCTACAAAAGGGCCTTGGAAGTAAGTAAAGAAACATCAAAACCTCATTCACTTGTCATAGGGTGGGTGATGAAGGAAGTGCATCATTTTGGACCTACCCATGGATGAAAACACCATGCTAGCCCTGCGGTATCCACTCTCTCTCATAGCAAAAAAGCCATGATCAAAGAAACGTGGAATGTTCTCAACAAATTTTGGAACCTGAAGCTTGGTAGGAATTTAAAGGATAACGAAGCAACGAAATGGGCTGAATTAATCCTTGACCTTGCCCTGTGGTATTTTCAAATGAAGCAGACTCACTGACTTGGCTTCCCGGTGTTGACGGGGTCTTCTCTACAAAATCCTTAATGATGGACATGGGAAAAAAGTAGAAGCAACAAATCTCACGCTCGCAAAGACGGTATAGAAAGGACATCACCCTAAAAAGGTGAAGTTTTTCCTTTGGAAAATAGCGCATAAAGGCATTAACACAAGTGAAAATCTTCAAAAAAGGTCTTACATCACTCTTTTTCCAAATGGGTGTCCATTGTGCAAGAAAAAAATGAATCACAAAGCCAATTATTTATGCAATGCACATACGCTCAGAATTTTTGGACAACGTTTCTCAATATATTCAAGTGGCATATCACATTTTCTAGGGAGGTAAAGGATGTATTGGACATAGCCTTTACCTTTTTCCAAATGGGTGTCCATTGTGCAAGAAAAAAATGAATCACAAAGCCAATTATTTATGCAATGCACATACGCTCAGAATTTTTGGACAACGTTTCTCAATATATTCAAGTGGCATATCACATTTTCTAGGGAGGTAAAGGATGTATTGGACATAGCCTTTACCTTTTTCCAAATGGGTGTCCATTGTGCAAGAAAAAAATGAATCACAAAGCCAATTATTTATGCAATGCACATACGCTCAGAATTTTTGGACAACGTTTCTCAATATATTCAAGTGGCATATCACATTTCCTAGGGAGGTAAAGGATGGACATAGCCGTAACGTACCACCCTTTCTAGAATGCAAAAGCCCTACTAGGGAAAAACCTCATCATGGCTTTATTTTGGAATCTGTGAAAGAAATGAATCAAAGAATATTTGCAGAAAAGACACATACTTATACAAAAATTTTCGATAATGTTGTTTACTAAGCTATATCTTGGTGTAAACGGTCTAATATTTTACTTCCTACACTTATACCTCCCTCATTTCAAATCGAGAAGGTGTTTTGTAAACACCATGGATATTAAATCCCTTTTGTAAATCTCAATCATCAATGAAATTGTCTCTTATCATAAACATATTTTAATGCCTCTATTTGAGTTCACTCCAAGGAACATCTATGAATATGATCATTACTGTTCGTGCTTTGTGAGGATACATATATATCACACATAATGACTTGATTCATATATTAATATAAGAAACATACAAGAGAAATATATTCAATCCTTCAAAAGATCGACATCTCATTGAATAAAAATTATACCACATACATATTCGACAATAAGAAACAGACATTATTCATAACTTTTCAATACCAAGGATAATTTGAAGGATAACTAACTAATTTGAAACCTAAAAAACGCTAACAAACTAATTTCAAACCTAAAGAAGTCAAATCAACAAAATCTTACTACAATTTTGAAGTTTCAAAGCTTGCACCTCATTTCAGAACTAATTACATAGTTACCTTCAGTAACGAAAAAAAAAACGCATAGCTCAAATGACACATGTACCCACAATAGAAGTCCAAGTGGTACCAGATAAACTCTCTCAAGCCCAACGTCAAAAAGCCTCGTTATCATTTTTTTAATAAGAAACAAGATGTATTATGCACAACAACAACAAAACTTGTCATTACTACTTGTCAATAAGATATCTATTTTTAAAGAGCACAGAAACGAAAAGGAAAATCTCATCAGAAACGTTAATCGTACCATAGCTTGCAACTTCTGTATCTCTGCAATTTGATCCTTGGACCGAGATGACAAACTTTCACACTCTTTCTCCTGCATCAAGCCAAAAGAAATTATGACAAGCGTTCAATTCTTTTCAAGTGTAGCATAATCAAACTCTACCTACCATTCTATCAATAATACTAGAAAGAGATAGCATGTCTGCCCGCACAGAATGAGCATTTGTAGCAGCTTCTTTGAATTTATGTAACTGACTTTGCATAGAGCCCATTGCTTCTGGAAACGAAGAAACCAATGCCCTAAATTCTGAGACAATTTTTTTCCTTCCTGAAGAAAAAGCAATCCATCAGGATGCAAAAACCACTAGATCAACATGGGTGGGTAATATATATTCTATGATCGGAGAAAAGCATTAAATACCATCCAACCTGGTTCTTTCAATACTTCAGCCAGCTTGCTCTCAATTGACCTTTTTTCATCCTTCTGTTTCTGAATCAGCATTTCCAGATCATTAATCCTTGTATCAGAGACAGTAGACGATCTCCTCAAGATATCAAGTATGTTATTTTTAATATTTAATTCCTTCTCCCTCCATGTAATATTAAACTTCTCAATCTGAAGTTGGCAAGAAATGTGTTAGCATAAAAAAAAAACACACATAATAAATGGCAAATTCAGGCAATAATGCAACTACCGACCAGTTTACAACCTGTAGTTTCTCAAATAAAGCCTGCTGCTCGTATACTTCTGATTTTAATTTTTCTATCCGATCTCTCAATAAAAGATACGATTGTGAAGATGAAATGGACTTCACACTCTTCATTCTATTCTGTCAATAACATAAATAAAAATTGTAAATCAGATCATAAATGAACTCTTGTGTTGAGAGTTTCAGGCTATCTCAATAAACATTCACAACTACTATAAGGAAACAGAGGACTGAATAAACCATGTTTAAATAATTCCAACCCGGATATCAGATAACTGTTGCAGCATTTTTAGTCGTTCTTGATGTAGACTATTTAATTCTGCCAGTCGATCAACTGCCTGGTCCTGCAGAGCAGCATAAATTGCATGAGTAACTAATGTCTTACTATTTCTCAAACAAAGAAACGGAGGGAAAAAACCTAGAGTCTCAATATGAAATTAAAACATCGGGGGGGGGG
>NW_019268517.1:3451814-3505621 GCF_002738365.1 Cucurbita moschata
GGGGGGGGGGGGGGGGGGGGGGGCAATTACCTTCAACTCTTTCAGATAAGGTTCATCTCGGAGATCTTTTTGTTTGTCTCCCACCTTACCACTGCCAGCATGTTTACCTGCTAGATTCAAAACAGGAAATCCAGCCCTTTTTGCAGCATCATGTTCAGCTCTAAGCTTCGCTAGCTTGGAATTGCTCTCTTCCAGTTCAGCCACTGCACTTTCCAATTCCACTTTGTACCAACAAATAAAAAAAAAAATTAAAACACAGAATATACAGCAGGCAACGATTATAAGAAAAATCTTCTCCTTCGGATCCTAATCCCTGTATACTGTGGATGGCATTCCCTTTTTTCTTTTCTGTGATAGAAAACAAATTATTTCGTTCGTTAAATGAAATTATAAGAAAGAAGAAAACCCCTTACATAGTCACAAAGTCCTAAAAAGAAACCCCAAATTGAAAATGAGAGATTTTTTAATAAGAAATTGGATATTTTGTTGATAAGGGATTGCTACAAAAGAATCACCAAATTGTCTTACTTCTCTCCAGAAAAACTTCCCACAAAATAGCCAAGAAGAATTAAGCCAAAGAGTACATGTGCTCTATCATTAAATTTTTCCCACAGCTGAAGATAAGCAGACTTCAAATCCTCGAAATAAAAGGCAAAGTGATCCCCAAAGAGATTAAACGCCCTCAACCAGAATGGCAAGTGTGTAAGAGTTTTTGGAAATATGGTGATGGCACTCCAACACTGACTAAAGGAATGAAAGCTGGAAGAATTTATGCTGTTAACTCCATCACAAGGTTGTAACCCTGAACAGCCCATAAGAAAATTTTGCATTTTCTGAGGGTCTTAGACCTTTCAAATAGCTTTGCACATATGAGCAACACATGACGTGTACAGGCCCATGTATAGAAATCCCAAAAATCTCTCTCCAGCATGACTTTAGAAGACAACACAATATCTTAAGCATATCTTAAGCACCCTATGTTAAACATCCTATAATTCTTCACAAGCCAAATACCCCCTGTGACGGTCTCAATCCAAATATTTCTAGTTTTAACTAGAATCTTTTGAGCCAGAAATTCGACCTTTCAGGCCATACACTAATTAATGCTGAACGGTTCACAAAAAGCACACAAATTGTCACAAAAGGGGAAGTACTGCCCAAAATGGTCCAAAGTTTCGTCACTATTTTTGCATACAATACACTAAAGAGGAGAATTACACAAATTTGGATTGTAGCTTTTCTGCCCAACACATTTAGCTTGCAAAAAGACAAATCCAAAAGAAGAATCAAGCTTAATCGGAAAATTTCAGCTTCTATATAAAACTAAAGGTCGAGAACTTTGCAGTTCAGATTATATGTTCGTACTTAATCTTATACCCAATAAACCTTCTATTCTCCCTGCATCAGCCACAGTAGCATCCTTTCATTAAGATTCCTCCTCAACCACAAATCTCAATCCGAAGCAATATTAAAAATGGAATCAAGGAAATCTCAGTCTACAAAGTTCACATCTTACAAGAACAAAGTTTCCCTCTTGACTTTTTATATTTATCAACCACCTTATAAGCAGTAAGGATGGAATAAACACTCTTTGATGGAGCCTCCTTCCTTAGTGCTTAGAATAAAAGGTAAGAGCAGCCTCGTTGAAGGCTTCCTCATTGGTAAGGATAATAAGAGAGTGAAATCTTGGGAAATAGGGAAGCAAGAAAAAGAAAGAAACAGGGCAACCTTCTTTTTTGTTTTAACCAAGATGATCTGACAAAAGATAGTTAAAAAATGAGTCATATACCTTCAGCGTGCCATCAATAGACGAGGGAGTTCCAAGGCACACAATACTCTAGAAAAATTGCCTTGTATTAGGAGGCAGTGAAGCAACCTCTATGTACAAAAAAAAATGTGCCACGTACGTTTTCTTTCATATTCCTAGTATCAGGCCCCATCCCACTATTCCACTAGGAGACTTCAGAAGCCCTAAAATTGACTTCTAGAGACAATAAGAGTTTTCTTCCAAGAAGCACAGATATGGAAGTGAATCACCAAGGTGACACGAACGATGGCACATCATTGCCAAAAAGTTTAGTACAAAAACATGAGAAGGAAACTATTAGTAAAAGTATATCTAGTTTTAACTCAATCATGTGATAAACATTTCCAACAGCAAATGACAAATAATATGAAATGTCTAGAAGTTACCTTTAAAACATTTTAGCTCAGCTTTAGCTTTCGCATCCAAGTCCCGATGATTCTGCAATTCTTTAGCCAACATCTTCTTCTTAAAAAAAAATTCCTTTACTCTCAACCTCATATTCCTTACTTGATTAATCAAGTCGCCAGGTGCCCTAATCCTGAATGAATCTAACAAAACAACCAATGTTTATAGAGAACGAAGCAAGAAACCAAATGGGATAAAGAATAACAGAGATACAGATTATCACATAAGAATCCATGGACGCATACCATTTTTTGGGAGCTCATTCAACAATGTAGCATGTAAACCATCCTTCAGATACCAAAGATTTTCAATTGCCGCATCAATATTCTGCTTGATGATATTGGTCTTCTCACATGGTGATTCAGCTTCTTGTTCTATGTGCTTGGAAGAACTATAGGTTGATGAACTTTGAGTAGCACCTGTTTCAGCAAGCCGACTAAGAACAGCATCTTCAAAGCTAGACGAAGATCCATCTACAATGCAATTAAGAAATACTAAATGTTCATAACTAGCAAAACAATGGGACCAAGCTATGAAAATGATCAGAGATTCTTAAGGTTAAAAGAGACAAGAAACCAAAAGAACAAGCAGACCATCTTTATTAGTCAACATCTTTTAACTATTTTAACTCCAATTTGACTAAACATAAAAGGAGTATAATTACAAGAGGAATTGAAACGCATCCACCAACAAGCATGAAACTAATATAAGTTTAGAACCTCTCCCCAGCTTGTGCTCTTCCCTGTGGGAAGAGAGAGAGAGAGCGAGAGAGGAAACAAATATTTCAGAGATGATATAAAATATCAGAATATTGGTTACTCTATACATGAAGATGTACCACTACCAAAGAGAGTTGCAAAAAACCTCTCCATTTAATTTCCTATACGGAGCCATTTACCATGGAAAAAAGTCTTGGCTTTCAGAAAGAAAAAAAATCCAAATAACTTGCTCAAAATATTCTTCGATCGTGCCACCAGCACCCATAGACCAGGAATGTGAATTAGAAAAAGGACCAAAAATATATACTTAAGGACGTACTAAGGAATTAAAACCAAAGCGGCCTATATTGCTAAGTTTGAGAACCTCAACTGTGATCTGTCTTTTGTAGCAGCTCCCCAGTCCCCAATCGAAAATATTAGCAATCACTAGCTCGTTGTTAAGCAATGGAGATGAACTAATCAATTGAAAGAAGTTTTTTTCTTTTTTTTCATGAGAAGCCAACTTTCAGTCGGTAGAATCAAGGCAACCCCATTTGGAATATGCATGATCTCATGACAACCAAAATACTTTAATCCTCAAATTACAATATGCATCCTAAAACCTAGAGTGTTTCAATATTAGGTGGCAATGGAATTTATTGAAACAATGATCCATAACGCTGCTAAGTTCAAGTTCCAGAACCATTAACAGGTAAAATGGTAATTAATAAAATATAAAATGAAATGTTGGAAGCCTATATAAATAAACAAGATACCAAGAAAGAGAAAACATCTCCAGAGGAAGCCATATAGTGAAGCTCCAGTTGTTGACATTGTGTTTCAGAACTTCAATATAAAAACCAAGCAAGAAACATAACAAAATGGAAGCACTTTATCAAACCAGAGACAGAGACGACATAATCAGTCCAAATACAGATGAAAATCCTCACCTGCAGCAGCCATTGTATGTTTGCCACCCTGCTTGCCCCTCCACCTCCTCATACGGACAGAAGATGTTTCCAATCCATTAACAAGCTGTCACAAAATGTATAAACTACATTTCAAGCAATGCACGAAAGATCACGTGGTATGTCCAAAAGATGACCAGTGAGAGATATAACACATACCTCTTCCCAACAGTTCTTAACCACAGCCACTGTTATATCATATGGTTCTTGTTTATCCTTCAATCGAGCATATTTATTCTGAAGAGATTTGCTCTCTACCTTCTGAACCTCTATCTTCTGTGCAAGCTTCTGATTTTGGTATTGAAGAACAGTAACATCAAACTGGAAAGGAAATAAGGGAAATGTTCAGACCTAATTTTCAATTACCTAAATAGTAGTATGTACATATATCATGAAAGAGACCATCATAGCCTTTATGTTGTCAGTTCACTCATTGGATGCAGACATTATGTTGATGGGGTCATTCCTTGATTTATATATCATAGCACGCCGTTTCACTATTGCTCTTTTTTTTCTCTCTCGACTAACAGCAAATTAAGTTGGTAAAACCAACAGAAATCTAGCTATATACTTATTACGCCTTTTTCCACTTTATTATGAAATTTGATGGGTATGGATTACTCTTAACAAAAAGCGAAATTATTGAGAGAACAAATGCCATAGATGTTTAGTTCATAACAAATTTTTTCAGAAGAAAATTCTTATATAGAAAATAAGACTTTTAGTATGAGATGAAAATCCAGATAGCAGCACTAATAACCACAAATACTTGGAAATCAAACCACAAAATGCACCCGAAAACCACTACCCATGAAACCCAGCCTGAAAAGGTTAATATAATGTAAATGAAGAAAACATGAAAGTACTGGAAAAACAACATGGTTTCCAAACAAGTTAAGCATACTTTTTGTTTTTTGGAATCATTAACAAAAATGACAATAAAAATACTAATAAGCAAAGCTTCCCCAATATAAATAAATAGAATGAACCTGAACTGAAGACACTGTTATCTATTCAAAAGATATATCCATTGTTGAGAATCCTAAACCCAGCAAAGTTGGAGAACAAAACATCAATAAAATTCAACAAATAAACAGAATCCACAAACCTCTTCCTGAGTTATTTCCTAAATTACATAGGGATGCCCAATACAAACATGTCAATATTTGATTGTCCAAAAATATTTGTCTCACATGCATGTCTATATAGACATTGGGGCATACTGGTAGTCTTCTAAATATTCAGTTTTATGAAATTTTTTAAACTACGGAAATAGGCGAACGTGAAAAAATTAATGATGGAAAATTATCTAGTTGTACTAAACAATGTAGTATGACAAAGATTCATAATGAATGCTAATTATGAATTATGTCAATTAAAAGAATTAAAGTTCTTCTCAATTATCTACTAGATTGCAGCACGTGATTCAATTGGGAACAAAAATACAACATCTTAAATTCTTTCATTATTCAAAATAAGGTCACTTTTCCAAAATCACAAGCCATGTCAGGGAGAATGCATTCAACTGGAATTTGGATTTTCTTGTTCTCCGTACACCACTAAAGATAAGCACAAATGGTAAGTGGCGAATTAGAAATCACGTACATAGTGGCATTAGTTCATGACTTTCCTCCAAATTCTAAGAAAAACCAACAGAAATATACATTTATTGCCTTATGATTGACTAGTAGATATAAAGTCCTGACGCTGGTATTCGTGAAAGAAATATGACAGCAAATGAAAAATGTAAAGTCATTATCTGTAGTCCATGTGAGTTCAGGAAAAAGAATAGCTAAACATGCAAAGTAGTTCAATAACCGTAATATTCCAAACTGAAACCGCTGGCCAGGATGGGCCTACAAAACATAATATCGAAGAAAAACAAGCTCAATTTAGTTAGAAATTAATTGACTGAATGGCATGAACCGTACCTTTTTGTTCGCAGAGATGGGCAAGATGGGCGTCTTCTGGGCAGTAGCAGCCGTTGGGGATATGGTGCTAAAGTGACGCCGCTTTCTATCTGGACCGAAAGTGCTCTCCATCCCGCTTCCACAGGCCACAAGAGCCAAACACTAGGTCCACTCACATAACACCACTCCAAAGATTGATTAAGCGCCTGAAAACCCTAATTCAAAGGATCATGCCTCTAGAACATTATTAATTGTTCACTGCCCCAATCCAAAACCCTCCCCGTGATGATTGATATATTCCTCCAGAAAATCCTAGAGATACAAAAGTATCTACACAGGACCCAGCAACCAAAGCCCAGGTTATACGGGATCAATAAAAATACGATTGATTCAGGAGCTCAAAACCCTAATTAAGACGAAAACCTCTCAGACGAATGAAATTCCAAAAACCTCCGATTCGTAGAATCGTTGGATGCGCCCTCGGATGCAGTTCGTGTTGTGTGTTCGTTCTATTGAGGGGGATCGAATGCCGAGTCGTGTAGAGAGGATCGAAATTCTAGGAAAGATATGAGGGCACTTCTGGAAACTGGAAATTCTATCTGCAACTGCAAATCGCCAATCCGAATTTGTTTATATTTGTCAATATCTTAAAACAAAATTCCGATTTCGAGTGTAAAAATCTACTCATTATGTTGATGTTTAAAAAAATAAATTGATGACAAATAAACTAAATTTTAATAAATTCTCATAGCATTCATAACCATTTGATTTTTCATTTTGAAAAAAGATTTCAAAATTTTAATTTCCCGATCGAAAATATATATCTTACAGTTGAGCAATGATCAAATTAGTACACTATTGAACTAACAATAATAATTTAGTATATCGTGTGACACCCGAGATGTAACCAATAAAAAAAATAATAGTTTAAAAACGTATTCGGCCCGCTTTACATTGTTTTTCGATCTTTTCTATACACGATTTTGCTGTTTATAATAGTCTCTAATTATATACAGAACAAATTCCATTGCTCATTACACTTGAGAAGAGGAAGAAAAATGAAAGCAAACAGAGGCGTTGTCAATGCTATCTATCATTCATCTTTACTTGTTAATTGGTGTCTTTTCTTTTGTCCAACTTCAACAAGCAGTGTCAAAAGTGCCTCACACACCTGAGATGCATCTGCTTCGGACGTGTCGTTGTTGAGAGACGAGTAAACCATCCAGGCATGGTCTAGTTTACGTTTCGGATGCACGACTGTGGATCCGGGGACTTCGGCATCACGGCAAGTAACAAGTCCATCACTCTTCTCCTTATAACGGATCTGCAGCAGCTGAGCACAGGCTGCCATTGCAGCACCCAGGGGTATCACTACAGGGAGTTTTGCAGCTTGAGCGGTAGAGAGCGGGGTTGGTAGTTCGGCATGAGCAACACGAGACAAGGTGGCCAAAACAGCAGGTGAAATGCTGGCTTCGGTGTGGAATGATACAACTGGGAGTTCTGCTGGCAACTGGTGCTGCATTAGAAATTTCTTCCTCTTCTCATACGTTAAGTCTTCCAGAGCTTGCATGTCCCCCTACATACAAAGCAAACAAATCAAATTTGAACTTTTTACGATGCATATCTGAATCCTTTTCCTTTATATGTCTCTACAGATAACGACCAGGTGGTTGATGGGACCAGCTTAACCCACTCACCTCCCCATCAAGATAAAGAACAATAATTGCTTCTACTCTCTCTTCCCATATTTCAGCAAAGACTTCCACGCCGTTCTAACAACCAGACGGACTTATTGTAGAAACCAACCAGACTTTATAAAATATACGAGTGTTGTGAGACCCCACGTTGGTGGGAGAGAGGAACGAAGCATTCCTTATAAGGGTGTGGAAACCTCTCCCTAGCAGACGCGTTTTAAGATCTTGAGGGGAAGACCAAGAAGGACAATATATGATATCAGTGGGTTTGAGCCGTTACAAATGGTACCAAAGTCAGACATCGGACAGTGTGCCAGCAAGGACGCTGGTCCTCCCCAATAAGGGTGGATTGTGAGATTCCACATCGATTAGAAAAGGGAACGAAACATTCCTTATAAGGGTGTGGAAACATCCCCTAGCAGACGCGTTTTAAAACCTTGAGGAGAAACCCAGAAGAAAAAGCTCAAATTGAACACTATCTGCTAATGGTGGACTTGACCTGTTACAAGTACAAATCAACCAAAGCACGTTGACTAGCCAGCTTTGAAGGATCAAGCAAACTTTACAACAAACTCTCTCTAAGGAAATTTAAGAGACATTAGCTTCACTCATGTATTCCGTCTACGTGCAGCCTGATTGGTCTGTTTGGCTCTTTGCTTTTCTTTTCTTTACTTATTCTTCTTTTTAAACAAAAATACTTGTTAGGTAAGCTGTGACTTTAATTCACAATAAGTTTAAGAATTAAGTCTATAAAGAGGGAGTCCATTTTTGCAAGTTCCTGATAGAATAATCACGAAAAACAATCTGCATATGCATACCTTGATCACTTTACAGATCAAAATCTCCATAAGCTTCCGTACGTTCACATAGTCACCAAGCTGTCCTTCACGCAAGATATCAGATGCTATTGGAGTACCGCCATATGGACTTTGAGCTAATGCCAAGCCAGCCACTTTTTCTCTCAAATCAGACCAATACAACGATAAGGCAGCTGCAGCATCTACTCCCCCTTTGCTGTGCCCAAGAATCAATACACGTTTTCCAGCACCCCAATATATTTCTTCAACATACTCTTTGATCTCTCTTGCATTTTTCTCCACTGAAGCCTGATTATAGTTCTTTCATTGTTTAACAAGATGGGAGAGAAATTACATAAAGGTAGAACTTAAAACCAAACAAAACTACCTCGCTATGAATCTTGGCAATATGACAGGCCAGACCCATCTTTGAGAATCTCGTTTTTGTATCAACAAAATACAGTGGTCCATGGTTGCTGAAAAGTCCTACCAGTTACATGAATTACAGCCGCCCAACCAGGTAAGTACGTTTTCGAGCAAGCAACGAGAGCATCGAAAATAAAAAAAAATTAAAAAGATGTTCCCTTACTGCTTGTTAAAATTCAATAACAAAGAAATATAGGGCTTAAAGCTATATCTGGGAGCCCATTAGATATTACCTAAACCGGTAGGTAGGTCCTTGAGCAGATCCCACGCTAGCCCAAGACGAGTAAATGCTTGAGCTCAAGTGAGAAGGAAATTGGTACTTTTTTTTACGTTGTTTACTTTAGTGACGGGGGGTTTCGGCATATCCAATCACAATTCCATTTTGACACTTCTATAATTTAAATTTTGTTCCAAAACCTAAAATATTGAAGATTCAATCCTCTCACTTTTAGTTCAACCACTTGAACAAACTCGGATTTTATGTTTCCAAACCTAGGATTCGATCACTTAAGAAATGACTTCAAAGTCTGCAATACTGCCCTTGGGCAATGGCATTTAGCTTGGCCAAATGATTGACAGATGTCAAATTCACGTGCTACTGTCAATTATCAACTAATAAAATTAGGTTAACCAAAAATTACCTGGAACCAGCAAATAAACCACTGAATCAGGTAATTTGTGAATACCATGCCTGATAGAAAGAAAAGGGAGACAAAATTAAGTCTATGCCGGATAACTAGTAGAAAAGCAGCGGCAGCTATCACTCACAGTACCTGATGTCTTCCAAAATTTCCACAAACCTATCAGTTCCATCTTCAACCGGGGGCATTCCAGATGCCCTTTGAAGCCAACCGATATCATCTGCAGATCCACGTACTGTCCTCAGAGCCCGATCGATAAGGCTGAATGAGAACGAGCATTACAAATGAAATAAACAAAAAAGAAATTAAGTTATATGTATCAAACTAAACATAAATTAGCCCAAACTTATAATTCAGAAACAGTACCCTTGGAAAATTGACATGCCTTTCCCACCAGTATTATTCGACAATTGGAGACCACTACTGTGGCCAGATGAATCTTCAACCGTGGTCCTTGAAACTTCGGTATGTACAGCAGGAGCTACGATTGCAGCTTCGGGTGATTCAGAAACTATTGATTGTGCAGCGCTCGAGTTTTGATCTCCACTGGTTGTGGCTGGCGTAGCTACAGGTTCTTCAGAAGGAAACGTCACTAATTCCTCTTCGTGTAAAGCAGAACTCCGGGGTTCTCTTGATTTAGGATCAACTGAGACCAAATCACCATAGAACTATCACCAAATTAGTAATATACACAAGAAAAATAATAAGAAGAATAGACAGGTCTAGGTAGCAAGAATAGATGGAAATGTAAAACGAGTGGTCATTAAAAAGAGTAAGACATAAAATCATTGGCACTTAGAATCAGGCATGTAACTCATACTAAAAAAGTAATGTACAAAAGAAACTATAAAAAGAACCATAGAAGTAAACACACACAGAATAGGATTTACCAGGAAATGGAGAATGAATTTTTATATAAACACACACACAAATGTACAAACAAGTTGTAGAAGGCTCTAAAAGTCAATAAATCAACAATCAAATAAACAAAATCTGAAAAGTTGGTAAAAGTTTCAAACCGAAGAAATCATTTAACATAGAAGAAATGTGCACAAGCAGGTAAATTCAAGGGCGGCAAAAGTTTGAGAAATACAAAAGAAGAGGGAAGTTAAATACCAGAACGATCAGACAAAAACCTAGTGAAGTATGAAGTTGTCTGTGCCACGTATGAAGCAGCGTCGTTCAGAACCGGTACAGAATTAAATAGTTTAGGAATAAGGCCCTCAGTTAACCCATCCTTCTCTGTCTGAGAAAGAGGAATTGTTCAGAGTCACAGCGAATAATACATCAATCACCATAAAGTTAGTAACACAACAAAGGACCATATCCTATCCATCAGCCAAGGAGTTCACCAAGAGGATGAGCGTTTCATCATGTTTAAATACATAATCCAACACGTAGAAGCAACTTCAGACTTGACAAAGGAATAAAAAACATGACAGAAATCATTTGGGATTTGTATTCGAGTTCTTAAAGGCAATTATACATTATTTAAACCGCCTATGATGTTTCATAAATATGATTAAAGTTCATTTTGATGAACACTTTGCAGATTGGTTCCAAGAACTGATTCATCCATCAATGGAAATCCCAATTTCCTTTCCCTTAATAGTTATCTTCATTATCTGCCCTTCATTTGTATCATTTTTTGTCACAAAATTTAGTATTCCAGTGAATGAAACATGCCCTACCTTTGTCTGGTTCTTCAATTCGAAGCTTCAAATACTTCAATTTAGAAACACGAACACTCTAAACATTTCTAAATCTACAAACACTCAACTACTAAATACAATAAACTCCTCCGAAATGTTCCGCATAAACTCTACAGTCTCAAGCAGTTGATGATATCTACGAATACAAAAAAAAATCCTCAACTTCTCGTCTAAGAAAATTCCATAAAGATGACGCAAATTGCAGCAAGGAGGAAACAAGAACAATTCAAATAATCAATAACTAACCACAGATGGATTGCCTGTTTCCCCTCTTCTCGTATCCCCGCCTTCCCTCATCCTAGAAAAGTGCGCTTTCGTCAATTAACCGCTTGATTTCGGCTGACGAACTAAGAGGATTATTACGCAACGGAAACCAGAAAGTGGGGAAGGATCAAGATTGAGGATTGTAGGCTGCCGTGAGGGTAGTGATTTACGTAGAGGAAAGTAAATGGCTTGGAGAGGCCTGTGATACTCTAAAGATTGCTTTGTTGTCGATACTATACAATTATTAAAACTATGTTAGATATTAAATTTTCAAAATTTAATAATAAAGTTTTTATAGATAAGAATATTAATTGTTTTAACAACGTTTAATATTCAATGGAAAAGATTGTTGAATAAAATTTTTTATTCTAAATTTTAGCATTTTTTTACCAATTTTTGTAAATTTTAGCATTATGTTTTTCTCGTAAAAAAAAAATTCTACACATATTTTGCAAGATTTTCTAGAATTTCGAAGTAAATTATTTAACATTAACGATTGAGGTGTCGATGTATTGATGAAAATATTCATAAAATGTCGGTGTCAATTGATAGAGGAAAAAATAGAAGTTTTTTTAGGGGTCGAAGTATATGAGATTTGAGAGTCCTCGAAAAACGTGCAAACTTAAAAGAACGAACACTTATGAAATTAGTAGAGTAGTACTTTTGAACTCCACTAAGCGGATGGGCTAAACATAGAGTTAGGTCTCACTCAACTCAATGACCCGAACGCCCTTAAAATATTTTCTTGCATTTTAATTAGTTCGTTATAATGGTATCAATTTAGATTGTTTTAAACGCATTTGTAGGTCTCTAAATAAACCAATATCTATACCCGTGTAAAGTTGTTACAAAAACTTAAAACCTCGAGTTTGATAATGGTAGGCGTATTTGAAACCGAAGCTCTAAATTGACTCACTTATGACATACCGAACCAACATTTTTTCGAACCGAATCTACGGAATAGAGTCACAATTAGCACTTATTTTGATTCACAATCCAACCATATTTTAATCCAAAGCATAATAGTAAGTAAAGAACCACATTTTGTTTGCTGCATATGGCAGAGGTAGAGAGAAATCAGAGGCTACGAATGAGAATGCCTTCAAAAGTAATGCCAGGTCCAAACGCCAAAGCCAGTCCCCATTCTTCCCCGTCTTCTCTCTTCAGCTTTTCCCTCATCTTCTCAATGACATAGAAGATAGTGTTGCTGCTAACATTCCCATAGTCCATCAACGCCTTCCTGCTGCATTCAAGCTTATCACTTTTCAGCCTCAGAGTGCTCTCTAGCTTATTCAGAATCGCCGGCCCACCCGGATGAACTGCCCAGAACAACTCATTAAACTCCACCAGCTTCCCCTTTCCCATCAGCTTTCTACAGAACTCTTCTATGTTCTCATCTATTCTCTGTGGAAGATCTCTTCCAAGTATGAAATTTATACCCTTTTCAGAGAGCCTTCCATCAATCACATTGTGGGTGTCTGGCAGGAATTGCTGGATCGCATAGTTCAGCTCCATGAAAGGAGATTCTTGCCCCAATACGGGGTCTGCTCCGATGATCACGCCTGCAGCTCCGTCGCCGAAGAGTGCAGCTCCAACTAGGTCGTATGGGCGTTCGTTGTTCGGGGGACGAAATCCAAGTATCGTAGTTTCGGAAGTTGTTAATAGAATGCGGCTTCCTGGGTTGTTTTCTGCTATGTCTTTGGCAACTCGGAGTCCAGTGACACCGCCGTAACAGCCTAGAAAATATAGCATCACTCGACCGACATCGTTCTTCAAACCGAGGCGATTTGCAATGTAAAGATCCCCACCAGGTAAGCGGATTTCGCTAGAAGAAACATAGACAATGTGGGTGATATCTTCAACAGACCTCCCCCATTCTTTGATACAAGCTTTGCTAGCTTCAGTGGCCATCTCAACAACTGCAGGGTTAGCAATTTCCAACCTCTGTCTGATTGTTGCTGAGCCCTCAGTGACAAGCTCAGGATACTTATCCAAGATTTCCTTACACATGACAGTGTATCTTGTCTTCACAGTGGTAGTTTTACCTGAAATGAAAATAAACAGAAAGTTGCTTCAATCTCATAATGCTGCTACAAAGTAACAAAGAATATATCAATATATTCAAGGTAACGAAGTTTTTGTTTACATAAACGCTCCAGTTTTTCTTTTATAGTTGCGTCTACACATTTCGTATCACGAATGTAGCCCTCAACCAAGCATTCTTGAGGAACGAGTTGGCTAGGAAATGCTTTGCCTATTGCAAGGATTGTTGCCTTCCCAGGCGTTGGAACACGCCTTGCCCGAGCATGATCGAGCTTAGCCGGGCCTTCACAACTCATCTTTGACATATTTGGGAGCTTAAATGAGATATGTTTGTAGCCTTTGTCAGTAAATACCTGAATGAAACCTATCACAGAGTTTGAAGAATTTAAATGGGCCATTAGCTACTTTTCTTGGAGAGAAGTTGGTGATCACTTAAAACACTCTTTTCCCCATTTTTCATAAACCATAAAACCAAATCCCAACTTACTATCAACACCCAACAAGCATGACACAGAACCCCCACAACACATGCCCAAGAACGTCGGTGTTTTTTCTTACTAACTTCTCTCCCCGTATTTTTTTATCACGAAACGTTGCAAAATTTTACGATAGTTTAAGCCATCTTTTTCATTGTTAAAGAAAGTAAGGTTGCTCAGGTTATACAGCTTTCCTGACAGAAAATTCCAGGTTGGATCCTGGACCAAGCCATCTTGAAGTTTTCACACCCAGTGTAGATCATAATCTTGTTTTGAATCCGAGGCCGCGCGCAAACTAATCAGCCTACACCAGCAACAAATTACTTCCAATTCACCTGAAAAGGGAAGTATGTGTATATCATTTAGATAGTAATAATGGCAGCATAGGAGAGAAAATTAAGTAAACAATCGGGAAAATCCGCTTGGAAAAGGAAAAGCGTGTCTACCGTGTTAATGCCACCGATCACCAAATTCCTGAGAAAGAACCAAGTCCCATTTGGTATATCCCAACTCCAAATAACTTCAGCGAGCTGCTTGAGAAAAATCATAGTCCCCTCGGCCTCATTGGCTGATGATTTAACCAATAGCATTATCAAAAGTAACAAAGCAAGTTTGCAAGAAGACCGAAGACAATCGAGCTATACAGAAAAAACAGTGTACAGTGGAATCTTACCATTTCCCTCTTGGCTTCTAACTTTTGTATTTCAGTTGTGGTTCCATCCTTTTTGATACGAACTCGACCTCTTCGAATTTTCCCCCAGCCTCGAGAGAAGCTTTCAGCTGGTTTAGACAACTTAGCTGTTGGTGGACTCCCATCTCCACCAGCTTATAGTACAGACCAAATGCTTCAGACAACTTATTAATTTGACAAAGGTGAAAAATTACCGCACTACAAACATCGATGTCGACAGCTTGATGACTTTCTAAACTAAATAGCAACATTTTAGATGCCTCTATATACTTTTTGCAGTGGCAAAGAAAAAGAATTAGTTCTTCCATTTTAACCGAATAGCCATTTCCATAAAGCATACGAACAATTTGGAACGCTTTGTCGTTGATTCCAGCTTCAAAAAGTAGTCTTATGCAGCCAGTTGAAAAACCGAGATTTTGTCTAATATTCTTGTCTAACATTAACTGTATAAGACTAGCAGATTCAGATGCATTTCCTTGTTCTAAGAGTTTTTCAAGTATAGAATGAAAAGTAGATGATTCAGGAAGATGGGAGCTCCTCAGCATCTTTTCGAGTGTCTGAAGGGCAAGAAGTGGCTTATCCTTGTGCAAAAACCCATTAATCAAAGCTTCATATACCTCCATATCTGGTAAAAAATCTTTCCTCAACATCAAGACTAGTAGCTCATACCCAGATTCGAATGTACCTTCGTTACAATGCCCCATGATCAACGTCTTGTAAGATGGAGGGTCTTGTGTTCCTCTTCTCATTAGCTGCCTAAACACTGTTTCAGCTTTCTTAGCCTTTCCATTTTCACATAAATACTTGAAAATGGGGTTATACGCAGCGACAAGAGGCTTACAACCATCATCACTTAACAAGATTCTTTTCTCTAATAGTTTATCTAACAAGTTCTCAGCCTTCTCATAATACTTCCCTTCACACAAACTTCTAATCAATACACTATATGTAGCCGAATCTGGTCGAATCTTTAACTTCGTCATCCTCTCGAACACTCTCAAGGCTTCATCCAAGTTTCCTGCATCACAATGGCAATGCATCAAAGTGTTGAATGTGCATGTATCAGGAGAAAACGTTCCATCTACTGCTGTTGCCTCCAATATCTCCTTTACTTTCTCGAATTTCTCGGCTTCACAAAGCCCCTTAATTAAAGTATTGTAGGTTATGTTGTTTGCTTTCAAGCCTAGATTGACCATTTCTTCGAAAACAGCTAAGGCATTGTTAATCTCTCGCTTCGCACAGTAACCTCTAATCAAAGTTGTGTATGTAACAACATTGGGATTCAGATCCACGCTTTTCTTCCCCATTGCCTTTACCACATTATATGCAATGGTAACCTTACCTCCCCTGCACAACCCATCAACAAGTGTGTTATATGTGATAACATCCGGTTCGCAACCAAAGCGAGACAAGTCCTTGAAAATTCTAAAACCTTCATCAACCATGCCATTCATACAAAATCCTCTAATCAAAATGTTGAATGTAAATGTATCAGGAGTCACTCCATAAGTACTAAGCATTTCATCATACACGTTCTTCGCCATATTAGTCCTGCCCCTTTTAAGCAAAATGGTCAAAAGACTATTGAATGTAACAATCGATGGGGAAACCCCATGTGATTTCATCGTCGTAAAAAGGTTTATAGATTCTTGAAAGAGTCCAGCTCGACTAAAGTTCCTCATTAAGCTATTGAAGAATCGGGCTTCGAGTTTGACTGCTCCACGAGAGCGTTTTTCGATCGAAAACAGGAAATTCCTAGCCGCATTAAGATGCCGATTGCGACCCAAAATTTCTAAAATCGAGAAGTAGGATTGGTCAGTGTGAGCGTGACCCATTTCTTGTGCCCAGTTGAAGAATTTTAGGGCTTTAGATGGGTCTCTGAGGAAACCTAGAGTTTGAAGAACGGTGGTTTTAGAGAGGGAGGGTGAGAATGAAGCCAGAGATGACTCAAGGTCATTCGACCAAGGTTTAGAGTTGATCATCCGTGCCATGTCTCTCGCCTTTTTGGTTCTGTTCGATGATTTGGTTTCGGCCTCGGTTAGTCGAGAAGAATAGCACCTGGTTTGCAGAATCAGTATAAAATAGAATGCAAATTCAGAACTCCGATGAATGAAAATGAAAGATTTCCGAAAGATCACCTGAGAAACGGAAGACGCCGATGCATGTTTGACGACTGCCTTCTGAAAACAACCGCCGCCCCGTCCTTAAAACTGGAAATGACGGCCATTGGAATATAGCCTATGCTCTTGCTCGCATGTAGTAGAGCTTAAGGAGCATCTACGAGGTCAAATTATGGAATAACCTGCCGATGAGCTTCGCAAATTTCCATGTTTATTTTTTATTTTATTTTTTTCATTTTTTTCATTTTTTTCATTTTAATAAGATGGGAAGGGATTTGATATTGATTACTCAAAAATTACTTTTTTCGAGGCCCCACCGATGCCTCTCGACTCCCTAACGTTGTCGTCAGCTGCCATGTCCCCACGACGAAACATGCAAGGCAGGGTGAAGCTGGGTGCCTTAAGGCGTCTGGCATGAATCTCGATGAGTGTGTGATGCCTCTAGCTCATCCTTGGGGCAGCCTTATGTTTTGATGACGCCTATAGTTTGATGCTCGAGCATCAAGCCTATAGACCCAAACAACCAAATCACCCCTCATGCGTCGTACGCTAAAACGAGTTTGAACGACGATCGACTATTCACACCCACCGCTTCTTTCAAATCTTTTCAAAATTTTCACATTACTTAAAAATGACCCAAATATTTCTCCTTGGGTCGTTGCTGTCCATCACTTACTACTAGCAACTACGGTCACTTAGCCATAGGCAGTGCGATGGTCGACTATCGATCATCACTCCTGTGAACCATCACTAGCCAACATCAGCTACTACTTCAAACGTGGTCGATATTAGCTACTGGTGATTCAAATTTGAGTTGGCTAACTTACTTAAAGTCAAGAGCAAGTGTCGCACAATCATTTCGTATCGTTTCAAATGGTACAAATACGACAGCTATTACCAATAAAATCAATAAACACGTCCACCACTAAATAATTGGGCATGTCCACGTGTGATCGATGCGTCGAGATTGAAGAATAGATACAATCTATTAAAGAGTCTCTCTTATAGCATATTATTAGGAGGTAATAAAAATTAGACATGGATACAAAACGACACAGTTTCAGCCCGCTCTGTGAAATAACAAACCAAAGAAAGAGAAAGCCCTAAGTCCTTTCTTCTTCTTCTTCCTCTTCACGCCGGCTACTCCTCCCATTCAGCAGCGTAGTGTCGCCGTCGCGTGTCCGTCTTAGCGGCCTGCAGTGGTTCATTGTTGCTTCTGGTATTCTCTCAATCTCCATCTATATCGTTTGTTCTGACTTGAAAAACTAAAATTAGGACTTGTCTAACCAAAGAAAGAATAATACTAGAAGGTACAGTTAGAATTTTTCAAGTTCCAGAATTCTCTCTCTAGGCCTTCATCTCCTCAAACACAACGTCCATCCAATTCAAATCAATATGAATTGAACAGAAACAGAACAATCCTTGTTTCCCAATCTTAGTTAGAGAATATTAGCGGGAAGAAGTATTCTGCTTGATGCTGGCAAGTGCAACGCCGAGCAAAGTCTACGGATATCATTGAAGAGACGAAACGCTTTTCCTTGAGTATTACATTTTTTTTTTCGTTCATTCCAATTTTGATTGGTTTTAGGAATTGGGTGAGAGAGCGATGAAGAAGAGCATTGCTAATGGCACAAGTTGTCAGTAGTGAAGCTGGTGATTCTTGTTTGTCTGTGTGAACTTGACAATCTCTCTCTCTCAGTCACAACTTACATTTTTATAGGAAAGATGTGTACTTTGTTCGGATCGATTTGTTGCGTTCTTTGTTAGTAGGTGGAGGAAGACCTTTGACCACATTATTTGGAGTGGCAAATTTGCTCGGACAATTTGGAATTCCTCTTTTGAGGTGTTTAGCTTGTAGTTTGCTAGACACATTATTTGGAGTGGCAAATTTGCTCGTTATCTGCCCTCTCAAAAGATTGGGAAGTTCTTGTAGCAGGCAAGGGGTTTGCGCTGTTTCATGGGGTTTGTGGGGTGTGAGGAGGTCTCCTAGTTATATATAGTCCCTTGCTAGGTTCTATGATTCTCTTTGGGCGTTGATGACATGGTTGTTTGTATATTATTCTTGAGGCCTCATTGTATTTGATTGGAACCCCTTTCTTTACTGGGGTTCCTTTTGAATGCTCGTGTATTCTTTCATTTTTTTCTCAATGAAGCTCTCTTCTTCATAAAAAAAAAAAAAAATTGCACTTTTCATATTCATTTTGGGAGTCATTCTCTCTATATGCTACCTGTTTGGATGTTATTGACGACCTCACTTGTGAATTATAGGTGGGAATAAAATGAACGAGACAATGATACAATTTCAACAGAGCTTAATTGAGCTAGAAGCGGAAGCAGAACGTCTCCTTATAGCCCGCAATGAGGTAAGTGTAAAAACATTGGAAAATTAGCAACTTAGCTTACGAGATGACTTGTATTTCCTCCTCCTATGTACATTCTTTGTGACGTTCATTGAAATTGAATGTCACAACTTGTCTATCGTTGAAATGAAATTGTTCTATAACTTTGAGAAGCAAAAAGGTGAAGTGACTACTGTTGTTTGGGATTATAATGTCAGTTGGTTGAAAATGATAGAGTGAGAAATGGGAATAGAGAAGCGTTGACTGCTTTGAGGAGGCGAGCACGGACAACAAAATCCAGTGTCCCATCACCTTTTGAGTCAATTATGAAGGATATGGGAGGTTCTGAAACAAGGCCATTGGTGAAGGAGATTTGCACTACCTGCGGGAACCATGACTCTAATGAGCGCACCTGGATGATGTTCCCAGGAACCGATGTGTTCGCCAGGGTTCCATTTCATGCAGCTCATTCAATCTTGGAGACAGGTTATTACTGGGACATTTTATTTCATGCTGTTAATGTTATGTATGTGTTTATTGGTGCATGGCTCTCTTTAGGAAATAATCCATTAGACTAAATTAAAATGGTTGCAGTTCCATGTTCATTCTGCTCCCTGTAATGGCTATAATTAAATCCTCAGAGTTTCACGTTGAATAATCCAAAAGGTTTCTCTTAAGTTGGATGGGACAGCAGGGGGACCGGGGTGGTGTGTGTTCTTCGTGTTAGAAGAACACGACTCTTCACAATGGTAAAATATTGTCCACTTTGAGCATAGCTCTCATGGCTTTACTTTGGGCTTCCCCAAAAGGCCTTATACCAATGGAGAGAATATTTTTTTATTATAAACCCATGATCATTCCCTAAATTAGCCGTTGTGGGATTTTCATCATCCCACGCCTCCCCTCGAACAAAGTACGTCTCCCCTTAATCGAGTCTCGACTCCTTTGGAGTCTTAGTCATTTTTTACTATGCCTTCGAGGAGGCTTGACTCCTTTTCTTTTGTAGTCCTTTGTTCGACATTTGAGGATTTACCAATCTATTGGCACGACTAAGCTTAGGGCATGACTCTGATACCATGTTAGGAATCACATCGACATTTGAGGATTTACCAATCTATTGGCACGACTAAGCTTAGGGCATGACTCTGATACCATGTTAGGAATCACAGATCTCCACAATAGTATGATATTGTCCACTTTGAGCATAGCTTTCATGGCTTTGCTTTGGGCTTCCCCAAAAGGCCTCGTACCAATGGAGAGAGTATTTTTTTTATTATAAACTCATGATCATTTCCCAAATTAGCCGATGTGGGACTTTCATCATCCTACAGTTTGTAGTCCGTCTATAATTTGCCACTGGAAACATTCACTCACTTGTACTTTGTAGAGCTTTCACTCTATTTTGACAGACACATTATTGTTTTCACATGGCAGATCAGTCGAAACTTGATTTTGAGGCAAAGAAATTGCAAAGTTTTGTAAAAGATCAGTCCCTTCTGATCTCAGAAAAAGGGGTCCTCTCTGACAAGATCAGTCCCGGGGTGCTCAAGGCTTTAGTGACATTGACGGACAAACCCAAATGATTTTGCCTATCTATTTTGCCATTCATACTCCAATATGAATAAGGAGATGGATATTGCGTTCATCCAGGATCCTTGTTGCTGTGGCTTGGATGGAGGGCTGATTCTCATGGAAGCGTTGAAAACATCCCAAGTACATCATCTTTCACTTGTTACTATTTTGATTATTCATTTACTTGTGCATGCTGGGTAGCATTATCATAGATCATATCTCCGAGATTGATGGGATTCTGGACTTATCTGATTGGCATATATGTACTCTCTAAATTATTCTGCGTAAGTTGAGGATTATTGAAAATAAATAATTAAGAGGAAGATCATGAGTTTATAACTAAGGAATACATCTCCATTGGTATTGGTGTGAGGCCTTTTGGAGAAACCAAAAGTAAAGCCGCTAGAGATTATGTTCAAAATGGACAATATCATGATTCCTAACACCTCATCCTATTGGAACAAGACATTTGTCTTTATTTACACGGGTTATAACGATGTTGCTTCTAAAACAGAATTTGTTTCCTGGAGTTGTAAAAACAATGCTGTGAAAAATGCTCTCTTGATTATGATTTGTGATATTGTTTCAAACCTCGCCCAAATGTTTTAACTCTTATTTCAGTGCTAAAGAATATTAAAGAAAGTTTTTTTAAAAAAGTTTAAAAGTTTGAATGCTGAAAGGTTTTTTTTAAACCATTGAAACGCATTTTTGGAAACAAAATATTAACCAATTACTCCCATAATTTATTTATATATATTATTATTTTACTTTTTGATTTTTTTTTAGGTAAAAAAAGAAGAAGGAGAAGAGGTGTTTTTAAGAGTTTTTTCTTTTTAAATTTAAAGGTATTATGGAAAGTTTTGAAATTTTAGAAATACACCTTTAAACAAAATGATATTTTTATTAAATTAACCTATATTTTATTATTTACTTAAGCTTATGCCGATGAGATTATCACTTATAATTTAGATTCAGCAAAATTATAAACTTGGTTGGAATAACAGTTCAGAGTGATAATAATTATCTGCTGTTTCATATTAGAGTCGTAATTAACCAAATAATTAGTTAATCAATTAATATAATTTTTATTTTATAATAAAAGGATTCAAAAGTTTATAGTTTTAAACAACATTGGAGTCGTGATAGTGAAAGGAATTCCATAACTCGCCACATTCTTCATCTTCTTCCTTCGATTTCCCACTCACAGACAGCACCCCAAACGCCGTCCTCGGCGCCTGCATCATCAGGTCCAGCGTAACCTGCGCACCGCCATTTCCGTCATGCATCTTCTCCCAACTCTGTTCCAATCCAACGCCTCCGCTTCCGAAATCATCCGCCGTCCTTGTGTGGTTTGAGTGCCAATCTCTCTCCAGATTCAGCTGCCGAGCCAGAATGGCCGCGCGATTCTCCGCTATCAGTTCTCGGAGCGCTGCGCTCGACCTCAGCGATAGCTCCGATGAGGTCGCCCACGATTCGTTCTTCGATGACAGAAGAGAGAGAGCACGTCCCGTCGGCGATGGTATGTATGCAATCTTACCTGTCCTCGACTTGTTTTCTGCAATTTCCCCCAATTTTTAGGGCAAAATTGATTCAATTTCTGTTATAGTCAATTGAATAACAAACTGTCGTCATTCTGAATTTTACTTCAAATAGAGAACCCTAGCTTCGAAATAATTAATAACAAGGAAACTAAAAATCATTTTAATCACAGCTTTTAATTGAAGTTCATAAAATCAATTCTGGAAATATTAAGAGCAGTTCTTTTCTGATTTTCAGACTTCGATGTTGAACAAGGGAACTGAAAAATCGGCTTTCTACTTAAAGTTGGGGATAAGAACAAAAGATAATAATTAGGAATTGGGGATAAGAACTGTTCTGTAAAGCGATGGGTTAAGTGTGGTTCTTAAAGTTGAATTGCTATATTCATGACTGTTCATGAGCATGCTTTATTGTAGAAAAAAACAAAAAGTTCAAATTCCATACTCTTTTTTCTGTCTGTTCTTGTACTTCCATCAGTAACTGATCAAAACAATGATTCAGAACACATTTTTGATTGTTGATTGATATGAATTGAAATGAAAAATTAGGGAATTGGGTACCTCCGAACCAGTTCCTTGCTGCTACAGATTCCTGAGAACTCTTTCTTCGTCTCTCATTGTGCCCTGCTAATCTCCTCCTACAGCTCCTCTTTGAATCATCAAACTCAGAAATCACATGAAACCTGAAACCCAATTGTTGTTGTTCTTGTTATTGTTATTAATTGTGTTCAAATGAAATTAATGTGGAAATTATTCTTTGAAATTCCGCAGCACCTGCTACACTGCTGGCAGAACCTCTGTTCTAAGCCAACAACCACAACTTTGGGAGCCTTGGAGTGCATCTCGCAGACCCTATGCCTACGGTGGTAGTCCTTAGCATTCACCAGCGCCACATGACACCCTTCCACTTGACACCGAGGAACACTAGTCGGAACTGTACTGTACAACGGCTTCCCTCTCTTCCCCACGACGGACGCCGCAGTGGCGTCCTCAAAGTAGTGCCTCTTGCCGAGCTTCAAGCACATGAGATGTGGGTCCCGGTGGAAATGGCCGCCCTGATGGTGATCTCCAGCGAAGAGACACTGGTGGTGTTGGTGAGCGTCGCCGTGGGTGGAGTTGGCAGTGACCCAATCCAAGTGGAAGCGAGAGGAATTGAGGTGCTCCCAAACGGTAGTGGGGTTGGCAGCTTGGTCTCTTCCAGCATTGGACTGTCCAATCAAATTGCCACAAATCTCCATCTCAAGAACTGCAAGAACTGCAGCAAAAGAAGGAAAGGAAGAAGAGAGGTTAGAAATGGTGGGCGAAGAAATAGGCATAAGGGGTTGGGGGAATTTATACCAAAACAAGTAAAGAAGAGGTTGGTGTCGAAGAAAACCGAGACAGAGACAGAGGGAAACAGAGGGCTAAAAATACTTGAATTAAATTTTAAATAAGTGAAATTTTTTAATTTAATTATTAAAAAGGATTAAAAAAAATTTGTGATTGTGAAGAATGGATAGGGAAGGGGGTGGGCCATACACGTGTAGAAGGTGGGGTCCATATCAAGATCTCCTAAACACAGCAGAGATTGTGATTGTGACAACTCCTACTATATATGTATTTATGAGATTATTTTTTAAAATATTGTATTTTTATTTTTATTGACTTCAAAAAATTGTTCGAGTATTTTTAAAAATAATTAGAATTTATACTTAAACTATCTAACCTAATTCAATTCTACCCCATCCTTTTTAAATTAAATACTAAATCAAATTTCAAAAGCACCTTAAACACCTTTAATTTTAAAAAAACTTCAAAACACTTTTAAATTTGACTCAAAAATATCTTTACTATTACCATCATGTTTAAATAATATTCATGTATTTTTTAAAATAACATTAAAACCTTTTTAGATAATCTGATAGGTTATTATTAAGAATGAGCAATAGAAATAAAAAAAAATTGGGATCGAAATATGATCTTCTATGTTTACAACATTACTAAATAGATAAAATATACTACAAATAAAGAAAAAATATTAACTGAATACGATATCTTAAGATATACTCCATAATTAATTATTAAAATATATTCTCTCCAAATATCATATCTTAATAGTTTTCGGTACTGTAATAATTTTTTTAAACTTTTTTTTATAAAGGTAAATGGTGTAAAGGTTACTTTTAAAAGTTTGTGGGTATTTTTTAAATATAAGGTAAATTTATTTTTTGATTTGTGTAAAAAAAAAAAGGTATCCATGTAACTTTTTAAAGTTTAAGTTTATTTTTGAAAGACCATTAAAGATTTAAGAGTATTTAAGGGTATTTTTTAAAGAATTACCTAGGCAGAGTATTTTATTTTAATTGAAATTTTAAAAATTCAAGGATATTTTTAAAAATAAATTATGATGTTAAACAGTATTTTTACTAATTTACAAAACACAAATATATAAGTAAAAAAACTAAATTTTAATTTTAATTTAATTTAGGAGTAAAGAAGAAAGGGAAAGGGGGGAGATCTTTGGGGCCCAAAGAAGAGACATGGTCTGATAGGATTCTGCCACGTGTACGGCGGAAAACACATGGAAAGACAAGTATATCTTGGGAGTACACGTCCAAAGATCTCTCCCATCTGATTTTGGATAACAAATGTGAAAGGTTGTTGCTGTAAAGGAGAGAATCGTAATTTTGCATTTGGGATTGCAAGTCAAGTGGGTGTTTGACACGTGTACATCATCTCTAAAATTATTATTATTATTATTATTATTTTATAATTTTACCCAAAAAGAATATAAAACTGCAAACGTACTCAGATTATACTGTTTCTTTTAATGAAACAAATGAGAGATATTTATATAATCTTTAAAAAAATAATAATAATAAAATGAATTTAAAAAAAATTAAAAAAAAAGGGGGAAAATGAAGATGTTCCATCAAGCTGAGTCAACATGGGGCCCTTTGCCTCTCTCTCTCTCTCTTCTCTCAATTATTTGCTTCTCTCTCCTCTCTTTACCTTCCAATTCCAACCAACATTTCACTTCACTTCCCTTGCAATCCAAGGACAACTTTAACCCAACCATTCAAACTAATCCATTTCATGTTCATTCAAAAATTATTCTTTGAATTGCAATATGATTTGTTTATCGATCGACATTGGGCATATGGAACACGGAAGATATTGATGTCTATACAAATCCCTGTAGTGTTGGTAGACTCGATTTTGTAGAAATCAAAAGCGTCACATATTGTGATGTCCCACGTTGGTTGGAGAGTTGAACAAACTACCATTTAGAAGGGTGTGGAAATCTTTCCCTATTAGACGCGTTTTAAAGCTTTGAGGGGAAGCCGAAAAGGAAAGCACAAAAAAGACAATATCTGCTAACGGTGGATCTGGGTCGTCACACATATGGTGGATCATGAATTTTTGTTCCATTTATTCTTGGTCATTCTTGGATGGGGTATATTAGTTTTTTAAATATTGGAGCAAGCAATCACATGATCCATGCAAAGTTTAAGAAGCTTGATGAGAAGGTTATTGAAATGAGAGGTTTTGCAACGGATCATTGTACCGATCCAAGGTAAAGGATCCCTCTTGTTCCAAGGCAAAAATGACTATCGACGTCTACTAGCTCAAGTATGTTAAATCTCAAGCTTGAAAAGTAATATTATCAACTTTGGTCAAATGACATAGGAAGACAGCAAAGTAGAGTTAATAAGTTCATTCCTCAAGATTTTTTATAGAAATAGAGCCATGTTGATAAGGGTAAAAGGGTTGAAAAACTGCTTGTATAAGATACTAATGAAAGACCATTATCATCTTTCAAAAGTCTCAATTGACATGGGCGGTAAGAAAGAGAAGAACAAACTAGAGAGTCGAGAGAAGAAGGAACTGAATAACAAAGCTAATAAAATATCAGAGGCTACTTCGATTAGCTAAAAGCAATCTGCAGGTCATTTTGATGACCTCGAGATTAATGTTTCGAAGCTTGATCACTGTGTTGAATATCACATCCGAGCCATTGATACAATTATGAGCTCTATGGTGATCCAGAGAATAACGATGGCGTAATTGACGAAAGTTACATTCAACGACTTTCATCATCCACTATCTCTCTAAGGGAATGGAGGTACTACAATTATGAACTGAAAATTATCTACTGAATACCCGGTTAGTTTATCCAACTTGCTTGAGATTAATGGTGCCCAAAAAATTCAGAAGAACTTGTATTACTGGAATGCATGGTCAAAAGACAAAGGAATACCCGTATATCCAATTGCAACTAAGGTTAAACGGGAAGCAATTGAGACGGTCTTTCAATACATGAACGGTCGAGAATAATATCGGGTGCATTGTGCTATTGTCACGACCCGATTTTTTAGGCTTTAAATTTTAGATGGTCGTGAAAAGGGAAGATGATAGTTAATAAAATAAATAATTAAAAAAACACTAAAACTTTGCAAACAACGTAACAAAGACAAAAATGAAATCGAACTTCTAATTGGTGTTGTTCAAAGTTATTTACAAATGCTTTCTCATCCTAAAGGAATTTCAATAATTTTTTCCAACCGTACATTGCTTTCTCGTCCAAGCTGCCATTCCAACCACCTAAGGCAGGTTATGCTTGCATGAGCTACTTACTTACGTGTCTTTCTTGAGCTTGGTTTTCCGCTTGCTAAGTGCTCCAAATTCTCAAAGCTTTTATCAGGTAGGATCACACACTTCATATAGGGCGGGTAATCGCAGTCAGTTCTCAACCCCATCCAATGCATTTCTCAAATGATTTCTAATGTTTCAGGGCACTCTAACTCAGTGTTAAACGCACGTAAATTTATAAATTGTTAATGTTATACGAGAAAATGTACGTAACCTTATAAACTAATTGCTACCCATTTTACATGACATGATATTTGTTTACAAAATGGGTAGTTTTAACGTTGTATCAACAACTAATGATTGCACCATTAAAGCATAAAACTTTGAGTCATGGTTGACGTAGAGAGGTGAAAAAAGAAGAGAACATGCAAGAGGAAGCAACCATCATAAATCCTAACAACCACCCGCCCTTTGCTTCCGACACTTCAACTTACACTAACACACACTTCCATCCTTATCATTTCTCTCTTCTTCGGTTCTCAAAATATTATTTTATTCAATCACGTCTCTGTATTTCAAAGTATAATCACTATCGAAAATTTTAAAAATTGACGTTTGATCTTACTACCTCTTGTTCGTAAAAAAAAACATCATCGTGATCTATAAGCCGACATTTTTACGAACTAATTTCTTATGGGGTCTGAAACAATAAATCTTCAAAATTTTAACGAATAAATATGCATTTTTCTAATTATAAATAAAATAATAATTAAAAAAAAAAAAACCCATTTCCTTATTTTAAAATTTAGAAAATAATGGTTTTTTTTATATTATTTTATTTAGAATTAGAAAAATGCATATTTATTGTTTAAAAATTTATAAAATACAATGGAAAAAGAAAAAGTGAAAGAGAAGTTTGTTCCACCAAACTATAAAAATTCGTCAAAATTCAATCGTTAAGTAAAGACCACAGAAAGATGAACAAAAAATTATTATTTTATATATATATATATATATATATATATATATATATATATATATATAAACACTAAGCTTCCGCTTCTTAAGGTGTTTGTATATGCCATGTTTCTGCCATTAATTCCTCGTTCTCGCTACCTTCTCTTGGCTCTGTTCTTCCTCTGCTTGCCATCCATTATTCCTTCCTCCGCCGTGACTTTCCGGCCAAATTCTACTGCACGGCGGTGGCGCGTGTCCGACACGTTGCATGGACCTCATGCAACGGCGCGTTACGTATATTTTCCCGGGAAGCCACGGTGGACGCGGCGAATGCCGATGGTGCTGACGTACGCATTTTTTAAGGAAAATTGGGTCAGCAATTTGAGTTTGAAAGACGTGAAATTCGTATTTCGTACGGCGTTTTCTAAATGGGCCCACGTGATTCCGGTGAGGTTCGAGGAGACGGAGGATTATGGGTTTGCTGATATTAAAATCGGGTTTTATAGAGGCGATCACGGCGACGGGCAGCCGTTCGACGGCGTGCTTGGGGTGTTGGCGCATTCTTTTTCGCCGGAGATTGGGAGGCTCCACCTGGATGCGGCGGAGACGTGGGCGGTTGATTTCGAGGAGGAGAAGTCGGCGGTGGCGGTTGATTTGGAATCTGTGGCGACGCATGAGATTGGGCATTTGTTGGGGTTGGGTCACAGCTCGGTGAGAGAATCAGTGATGTATCCCAGCTTGAAGCCGAGGGAAAAGAAGGCGAATTTGGAAGTGGATGACGTGGAAGGTGTGCAAGCTTTGTACGGATCCAATCCCAATTTCAGGTTTGAGTCTTTGGAATTGGAGTCTGATACTTCTGCCACTCACCCACCTGTTTCCACGTGGACAATGACCTGGAATTTTCCCATTTCTTTCTTTTTCTTTTTCTTTTTCACTTCCAATTTTTTTGTTTTTCCATGACCACTAAAACAGCGTCGTTTTGCAGTGAGATTTTGATTTTTCCGTGAATCCAATAGACGGGCTCACTATACGTACTCCTATGCTCGACTACATGCTCTCATCTTGACCGAGTAGTCCAAAATATATCAAGAAAGAAGCTCGTAAACATGATATTAAGCATGCATGAGATCCTGCATTTTAAATCATAGAACATGAGTTTACAATATGAATTTCCTATGATATATATATACACACACATATACACACATACACACGTGCATGAGATTTCATTCGTACTTATCATACGTGATGATTCATTAAGATGTCTCACAGGGCATAACTTGATCATATTAATATAAGATGTAATGACTTTGTTGGATGAAAGTCCCACCTCGGCTAACTTAGGGAATGATCATGAGTTTATAATCAATAAATACTCTCTCCATTGGTACTTTTTGGGGAAGCCCAAAACAAAGTCATGAGACTTTATGCTAAAAGTGACAATATCATACCATTGTAGAGAGTCGTGTTCATCTAACAATTTACTTTCTATACCAAAAATGGATGAGTAAAAATGTGCGGAGTACCCTTTTTATAATAGTGTGGGTATTGAATATACTCGTAAGGTACTTGCCTATTGGGAGTTAGATATGCAAACATTTATATAATTATAGCAACAAAAATTTCGGAGTCCAGTGTTAATCAATATTAATTTTGAATATTTTTCACCATTTTTTCAACGTGATATTGGCGGGTCCGCCAATATACTAATAGTATTTTTGAATTTTATAAAATGGTTGAAAGATATTAATGAATTTTTATAAGAACATTTTTTAATTTTTATTTTTTTTGAAAAGTTTATATATATATATATCTAGTTTAAGGATGTTTTTTTAATATATAATTTAAAGGTATCATTCAAACATTAAAAAAAAAATTGATATTTTTTGGAAAAGTATAAATTTATAAATATTTATATTTATTAAGCTTAAAATATTTGTATGAGAAATTCAAAATTTCTGGAACAATAACAACGTTTAACACATAACATCCTTGAGAAGCTTGTACCGCCGTGGAGCAACCCGAGGCGACGGCATTCCACCGGAATTTCTTTCTCTTTTATCCTGACCGGAGCTCTTTTGGGATGCCACGCCAGACTTCCTTGCCGCAGAGCCACGGCGGCCGCATCTCCGTTCACATCTGCACCAATCACAGGCTTCAATAGCCTCTGCCATTTCGCCGTAATAGTTACTGCAATAACTGAACCAAACCCCAACATCACCATTAATCGAAACAATAGATATTTAGTAATAAATTATAGTTCACTGTATTTTATTAGATTCTTGTACCAAGAATCTTTTTTCTGTCTCTTTGCTTAATTTATTTAAGATAATTTTTAAATTACGGTGGGATGGATTAAACAAACATTCTAGCACAACAATAAAAGAATTAAAATTAAGGGATTCTTACGAGTGTTGGAACCGGTGAGAGCAGAGGGTGCAGCGGAAGAGGTTGGCCGGAAAGCCGACATCGCCGCACAAGCAACATACGGGAGGAAGAGGAAGAGGATGATGTGAAGCCATGTTGATGATTGAGGGGGAGAGGGGAGAGGGGGGGTTAAATAAGAGGGAGAGAGAGGGGGCGGAGAGGTCTCTTTCGGGGAGGAGGCAGAGAGGCGGAAGGGGCGGAGAGGAGAGAGGAGAAGGGGCGTGTGGACCTTAATTGGGGATTTATTTTTGCCAGGCTGAACTACTTCCCTTCTCAGTTGTCTTCCTTTGCCGACTTCCTTTTTATTTATTTATTTATATATTTATATATTTATATATTAAGTCTGTACATGATGGGTAACGTACACGCGGAATGGCCTATTCGTGTACCTTGGAAGTCTCCTTTATTTTGTTTTTTTTTTTATATATAATTTTAATTTAATTAATAATTGGTCAACCATTACAATTTCTTTGAACTCTCCTTCCAAAGAACAGCATGATTTGAGTATTTTAAGAAATAATTAGTAAGTAACCAAACTATTGGAGTCATAAAATACAATCATGCTTGAGACCTATCATTTCATAAAATAGCATATCATTGTCTTGGTTTCTACTTCAGTCCGGCCATAATTGAATATGTAGTACTTCTCTACACAAGACTCACATGTAGATCTATACGAACTCGTACACGTGCCCTCTAGACTTGGTCTTCTACCAGCGTACACTCATGTTGTCGATATGTCATGGAAGGAAGGGAACACACGAAGAATTATGGTCTACATAATATCATATCATAATGTCGTAAGGTACTCGTTTGTACCACTTATAGAAGAGAAGTATCTCGATGCATGTGAATATACTATATGTATGATATGCTCATGATTAAAATCATGTCATGTATCTGTAATGCATGATACATCTTCATTCATTTTGTGCGTAATATAATCATTGCATGTCATCTCATACGGGAGTGTATAATATGGTATAACACTTTCGTAACAAGACACAATTTCAATGACATAACGCGTCAACGTGATGTTTTGTAACGCGACATGTCTCACAACTACGCATAACATAACATATTCACACCACAGCAATAATATAATAAATAAACATTAAATAATCACAAAGCACGACATGTGTGAGGGCCACATGACATCCATCGTTCATACTTAAATTAATTCATCAAACCAAACCAATAGCAGAGCCACTTACCCAAGTAGTTTAAGTCGGAGTCGCTAATTTATCTTTGGAGTTAGTTAGTTTAAATATGTCCCTAGAAACTTAAGTTAACCTATGTGAGTTCACAACACCGAGTTAAAACATGTTGAGCAGCCTAGTTTACTTAATACTCATAATTAAACCTCTAATTTAGTCTAGAATGCTTTAATTTGACTAAAATGGTGGCCGTACTTATCTCAAATTCTCTTGACAATGTCAAAATCGATTCTAGAAGAGTCAAAAGTGGTAGAAAAGAGGTTCAAAGTAGTGGAATAAGTATAAAATGCTAAAATTGAGTCGTTTGAGTCATTGGAGTCGTCAGAGCTGATTGCAAGCTACAAGGTTGAACGCATGTGACTAAGGTGAGATGGGAGCCATAGTTTGCAGATGGCTCGACATGGCGCTGCACATGCAAACGACTTTGGGTTGACGTCGGGTTGGCGGGTCAAAGAGTAGGTCGTTGGGTTGGTTTGGGTCAAGGTGCAAGTCGTCACCTACGAGCACAGCTAACGAGCAAGTCCAACTCGCCTTTTGGATCAGAAGTCATACTCTTACTGCGACATGTGGCATTTTTTTTTATAGGCCCGCAATCAGTTGAGTTGGGTTGCGGCATGAGTGGTCAGTTTGAGTTGCCCGATCGAGTTGTAGTGCGCGCGTAGAGCAAATGTAGTCTTAGGTTGATAGGTTGGAATAGGTTGTCCTCTAACATTGCGATACGTGTCTTCGATAGGCGCCGACGCACCTCTCCTCCCCCTTCTTGACACATGTCCTTTGTCGAGCTTAACGCACTACATCGCCTCTCACCTAATGCGTGTCGGCCCGTTATCAACTACATACAAGTTTTTCTTTCTTTCCATAATTCGATTAGTTTACGATTCCTTTTCATTCTCTTTGGATTTTTCATAACTTCTCATTTATAACTTGGCTTAATCACCCACGTCAGTATCTTTAGAAATATATTTTTTTTAAGAAAGTAACTGTGTTCAAAATATAAAACTTACAAATTTTGCACTTACTTGACATCGGCCAGAACTACACGTTTCAGTTCAATTCACCTCGAGATTTCTTCAAGAAACTTGTTCGAAGTATCTCAAATAATAAGATACTAAAAAAATCACAACCTAATTCCAAAGAAAACTCGGTGATTCGAGAGAAACTTGAAATAAAAAACCTGAAATCCATACCTACCATTCTTTCTCCATTATTGATAGAATTGAGTGATTCAAAAGCCTATAATAGACGTTCTCTACCTACTGAGAAATTCTTGTAAAAATACTCCAGTGAAGTTCTGACTCCAAACAACGGTTTACAGACTTCCAAATAGGCGAAGAAAAAATGACGAAATTACCCCTGAAATTTCTCTGACCATTTTTTTATTCTACCTCGTCTTGAAATTCAACCTCCAACACACTCAATAAAATTTTGAAAGTTCGACTCTAAAAGGACAAACATGTACTTAATTTATTGTCAGGGTTCGAGTGTTACAATATAATTTTTTAAAATAATTAAAAAAAGAACAACCCGACAACCTATCCCAACCCAAAAATATATTGTTCTGTTGAATTGTAAACTCTAATCGATCGCACCCCAACCCGTACACTCCTACACTCCTAAGTCACGATTGTTTTTATTTAAAATTGTTAAAATTAAAATGAAAAAAATAATGTATGAAAATGGGTAAGATAATTTATGAGGCCACATTTGTGCGTATAGGTTCGCTGGGGAAAGCCCACTAATCTCTCGTGATCGCCATCATTCCTTCTTTTTCGTGTTCTCTCTCTCTCTCTCTCCCAGGACTGCTCTCTGTTCCAGCGATCCCCCGACCCGCGTCTCTAGCTTTCCGTTCCGCTGTTCTTCTTCGCACTCACTCAGCTGGACCTCGGTTTTTCCTTCTGCTGGAAAACCCTACCCTCCCGATTTGGGTCGCCATGCTGATGTTTTCGACTGCAACGTCCTCCCAGATTCGCTTCCTCCTCCAGAGCTTGACTGAATCTAATGCTGAATCTGTTCTCAAAGAGCTTTATGAGGTTTTCGTTCCACTCTTTACTGTTTCTGTCTTACTTGCAGGCTATCATTTGAGCTCTCTCTCTCTCTTTTTTTTTTTTCTTTAGAATTCTTCTAATTCATGCTTCGTCGTCTAGATTTAGGTTAACTTTTTTCCCGCTTGCTTTAAGTGATTTTTACTTAATTCTCTACTTCCAATGCGTTTCTCATTCTGATCTTGAGGTATTTCTGTGAGGCAATTTCTGCGGTTTATGCCTTTCTGGATTTTGTTCTCTTTTTCTGTGAGGCAACTGGTGTCCGCAAGCCAGTTTTGTATCTTTGATTATCTTTTTGGCGGTAAGAATACGGACGCCACTGATATTTGAAGCCTTTTTTTTCGATTCAATCCACCCCTTTTGGGGCTTCTTTACCGTCGACTTTTAGTGTGTCTTTGCTATCATTTCAATTGACTATCTGCATTAGGGATGTTTACGTCAATAGCTTCTATATAGGTGCTTTGAGGGCTCATAAATTTTAGGGTATTTTTTTACTTTCTGTTATTATTATTATATTTTTTAGAACTTTTTTTTTCACGACCACTGTTGATTTTGTGTCGTCATTTCTTCATTTCTCTTCATGGAATTTATGTTTATATTCCCGAAATGGAAGAATTAGGAGATAGAATGCGAATTCCTAAGTAATCGTCTTTGTGAGTAAGAAGTTTTAAAATCATGTCATTTGTACTGTTTCTTAATAATGCATTCACCTATCTAGTGCATTGATCTTTTACATTTAGATATATTTTTGAGCATTTTACTGAATCAAGATCTTCAATGTGCTTCAGTATATTGACTGTGGAACTGAAGGGAGCTTCATACTGCTCAGAACTTGTTTGGATTATTTCACTAGCCATGGGACAGATTTGGAAAACCCGCTGTTGCGAATAGTTATTTCTTCGGTTTTCAAGCATCTCTTGGACAGACCTAATTTTAGTACAATATTTTGTGAGTCCCTTAAAGGTAGAGATATCAACCAAGTTATTCTCGAGAACATCTCGAATCTGTTAAACTTGTCAATGTGTGAAAGAATTGGAGTTGGTCTCGCTATTTCAGATTCTGAAAATCTTGATGCAAGAATGTGTGGTAAGTTCTAGAATTTTTCCTTCATTGTTGACGTTTTCTTGCTATCAATTTACTTTCAACTACTTGTGCTTCAAGACAGAGAGCAATGTTTGCAGTACCTGTCGTGGGAACTCCTCTAATATTTAAGCTTGCCTACTTTCCTTTAGTTCTTTTGTTAACGTGGATAATGTAGTCATGTTTCGATAAAAATAGGCATGGGGCCCTGCTTGATTTTGTTTTTACACGTTATCAATGTTAGTTTACCTCATCAGTGGAAATAGACTCATTGTAGCCAGTTAGCATTTCTTTTTGTTTTTGTTTTTCCGTGTGGGGACTTCATAGGGGTTGCTCTTTACTTTTTCAGGGAAGAACTTCTGCATTAGTCAGATTGAGAAACTTTGTGCTAATGCTGTATCTGTGGATTCCACTCAGCAAATTCAGGATATTATCATGTTCCTCCAACGGTCTGAAGGGCTCTCAAAGCATTTAGATTCCTTCATGCAAATGCTATCTTTTGTGCAGTTGAAAGATGTTACTGAGTTTGTTTTGTCACCACTGCTTTCAGATGAATTGCGAGAGGAGAAATTTTTAAGGTGCCAAAGAAGCTCTCTTAAATATAATCTTCACTGTTTATGTTCAATTTTGGTGGGTACCCAAGCTCTTTGTATTATTGTTATTTACTTGACAACTTCTGTTTTCCATTCTAGGAATGTAAATCTGTCACAGGAGTCCATTGATCATGATTTTGATTCCATCTTAGCTGAAATGGAGAAGGAAATGAGCATGGGAGATATAATGAAGGAACTGGGTTATGGATGCACAGTCAATGCAACGCAATGCAAAGAGATTTTGTCCCTCTTTTTGCCGCTGACAGAGATTACTATCTCTAAGATACTAGGCATGATAGTTCGAAATCATACTGGTCTTGAGGACAGTCGAAATATATATACAACTTTTAGTCTAGCTTTGGGTTGCAGCACTTTATCTGATCTGCCATCCTTGAACTCTTGGGATGTGGATGTTCTCATAGACACAGTGAAGCAACTTGTAAGTTTTTTCTTCTTCTTTTTCTCCATGTTGTATGAATACCAATTTCTTTCTTTCTTTCTTTTCCTCACTGTGCTTTATTGATTCAGGCACCTAGTGTTGACTGGATAAGAGTAATGGAAAATCTGGATCATGAGGGTTTTTACATTCCGAATGAGGAAGCATTCTCATTTTTCATGTCTGTATATAGACGTGCATGCCAGGTATTGTTTGCTTTACTTGGTGTGCTTTGAGATGAAATAATCCGTTCCTTGTTAATCCAATCTTTGGTTGAGATTTCAGGAGGCATTTCCTCTTCATACAATTTGTGGGTCCGTTTGGAAGAATATGGAGGGTCAGATATCTTTCCTTAAACATGCCGTATTTGCACCACCTGAAATATTTACATTTGCTCACTCTGGAAGACAGCTGGTATGGTCAATATTTAGGACACTTCAAGTTCTTCCCTGTTTTGCTTGCTTAATTCTAGCTTACTTCGATGGCTGTGTAACTTCTGCTGCAGGAACTAATCATTCTCCAGCGCGTTATGGAAGTAGATATTCTTAACTTTTTACGATTAATGAGATATTTTTGTAGGCTTATATTGATGGAGTGCATGGCCATAAGCTTCAACTTGGACATACAAATCACACATGGACGTGCCTTGATCTTTTGAATATTCTGTGTGAACTTGCTGAGAGAGGTCATGCTAGATCTGTGCAATCAATTCTGGAGTTTCCTCTTAAAAACTGGCCTGAGCTATTGTTATTTGGGATGGCGCATATTAATGTACATTTTTTCTTGTCACCTCTGCATTGAGCTTTTCTTTTCCTCTCTCTCTCTCTCTCTCTCTCTCTCTCTCTCTCTCTTTAATATTTGTTAAATTTGTCCTGTCTCTCTCACACATGGTTGTAAATGTAACATATTTTCTTGCAGACTGCATATAATCTGCTTCAGTATGAAGTTTCTTTTTCAGTCTTCCCATTGATGTTAAGAAATCCTCTTGGTAGTGGTTTAATCCTTCAGCTATGGCATGTTAACCCTAATCTGGTTTTACGGGGATTTGTGGATTCTCAAAACAGTGATCCAGACTGCATAGTTAGGATTCTTGACATCTGCCAAGAATTAAAGGTAAGCTAATACTAAATAGTCTCTCTCTGGCAGAGATGATATGAACCACATTCTTGGTATACTGATTAAATTTGCTAGCCGTTTCTGTTGCTTTTAAATCTGAAATTGCTTTTCTTCCACCTCTATCGTTTTGCAGATACTTTTGTCAGTGTTAGATATGATTCCTTATTCCTGCGGTCTCAGATTAGCAGCCATTGCTTCACGAAAGGAATTTTTGGACCTTGAGAAGTGGTTGAGTAATAGTTTGAACTCATACAAAGATGCATTTTTCGAGGTAATATTTTTCAGTTTGTTGCCTGACCTTTAGAACTGTTTTCTTGAAATTTACATGTTTATAATTTAAGTAATGTATTTGTGTTGACATATATTTGCTATTAGCCTTTAACTTTGTTTTGAAAGTGAAATTTATGATATTAATATTGCAGGAATGTCTCAAGTTCTTAAAAGAGATTCATTATGGGGGATCTCAAGATTTTTCAACCAAGCCCTTTTATCCTTCTAATGCTTTTTCGAATATTTATTTGGAAACTGCTTCTACTTTCTTGAAGGTATTGTGGAAAAACTCCAGTTCTTTCACTACCAAATTCCTTCTTCTATGTGAGGTTTTGAGTGTTATGTTATGCATTTGTTTAATGGATAGTATGTTTAACGTACTTTGTGAATGCCAGGTTCTTAGATCTAATGTGGGTACTATTACGTCTACTCAACTATCTGAAGAAATGGAGAAGTTGCATGGTGCACTTCAGGAATCAAACCGAAAGCTGCATAATGGTGGAGCTTCAGATGTGCCTGCAACAGAAGGATATGCAGAAGACATTGAGGCCGAAGCTAATTCCTACTTTCAACAAATGTTTTCTGGTCAATTAACCATTGAAGTGATGGTTCAAATGCTTGCTCGGTTCAAAGAATCTTCAGTTAAAAGGTGCTGTATTTTTATCATTCTTTGGGTTGCATGAGTTGCTGGTCTTTAAAAAGTTTATTCTATGGTGTGATCGTGTTTGTGATTAATTTCCACAATATCCTGAGTATTCTGGTATTAGACAAATCCACATTGGAAGAGTGAAGTACTGTTTGTTCGGGAACTCTTCTTTCCTTTTTCAGTCATGGAAAAAGTAATCTTCATGTTTTTTCACCATCAGCAATCGAGTACATTCAAAATGCCCCTTTTCAATCATCTCTATCTATGTGTCATTCTTCTAAACTGCAGGTGTATTTTGTGCATCTAATTGATTATTTTTACTCTAGTTTCTTTTTTTTTTTTTAGTGGCTTCAATTGGGAATTAATAGCATTCTTGTTTAAGTTCTTAGAATTCCCTGATTGATCTTCCACGTTTGTCTTTTTCCTTTTTTAGTTGGATGTTGGATCTCTGTAATAGTTTCACATCTAGCTTGTTAAGGTCACATGTTCGGACTTCCTTTGGTGAGATGCCAGTATTCTTCCAGTTCTCTGGATGCATTCTGCATATCTTACTGTAAAGCTTTTCCTCCTATCCAATATTGATCTCTGATCTTTTAATTTCTCTTCACCTGCTGCCACCTGTAGCTTTCACTGTTCCATTTTTGATAGCTTGGTTAGCATAGCTCACACTTTTTAATGCACTCCACATTTCTTAACCTCTAAACGGGTTATGTTTTCAGGGAACAATCAATATTCGATTGCATGATTGCAAATCTTTTTGAGGAGTACAGATTCTTCCCAAAATATCCTGAAAGACAGCTGAAAATTGCAGCAGTTCTCTTTGGTGAGTTTCTTGTTGCAATTTGAGTCTTTTTAATATTTATTCGATTATAAAATGTTCACTTATCATTCTTTTTCAGGCTCTGTTATTAAGCATCAGCTTGTAACTCACCTTACACTGGGGATTGCGCTGCGTGGTGTCCTTGATGCACTTCGAAAACCTGCAGATTCTAAAGTTCGTATTGCATCTTAGAGAGTGAGGTTTTGTTTGTACTTATTATGTTATGGTGTGGTTAAATTTCTATCTTTTGGCAGATGTTTGTGTTTGGCACAAAGGCCGTAGAGCAGTTCGTGGATCGTTTGATTGAGTGGCCGCAGTACTGCAACCATATTCTGCAAATATCACATTTGCGAACCTCTCATATGGAACTTGTTGCTTTCATTGAGCAGGCTCTTCTGAAGATATCTGCAGGCCATTCTGATTCTGATGCTACTTCAGGAAATGTGGAGGTGGCAACTGATTTTTCAAATACATATTTTGTTGCCTTGTGCAGATTATATCTTTGACTTTAAAATTCAAAATTATGTCATGGTCTCTAATATGCTATCTAGCCATAGAGAGGGATTACCATTTGGTGGCGAACATTGGTAAGATTTCTTATTATATATTGGTTGATTGCAGTTAAATAGTTCTAGCAACATTCAAGCTAGTCAGCAGCATTCTTCGGGAGCTCAGCTACAACAAAAACATGAAAATGCCATTGATGATCAGCTTAAAGTCACTGGACCATCAGTTATTGATGGAAAACCAATTTTATCTACTGTGGGGCAAACTTCAATTCAACCCATAGGTGGTGCTTCTACCATTCAAAAGGTATCTCATTCTCCATTCTTTTTGTCTTTGTCCTTTTAGACTTTTATGCTTTTCATACCTTTGCTTGTCATAATTATTAACAATGAAATATCCCCTTCTATCTCTTTGTAAATAAATTGCTACAATTGTAGGTGCAGAATACAATCAATAATCCAACAGTGTTGTCTTCCTCTGGTTTTGTCCGTCCTCCACGAGTGGCTGCTTCTACCAGTTAGTTATTCTATGATTAGGCATTAAAAATGTTGTTGCTTGTTTGGAACGAACATAGTAGTTATGTTTTATCCTTTGACAGGGTTTGGTTCAGCTTTGAATATTGAAACGCTTGTTGCTGCGGCTGAGAAAAGAGAAACTCCGATTGAGGTATCCCATTCACTGTGCTATCTTTTAAACATTTTTATCATTTCGTCAGGTCTTGATGAATGTGGATGTAGTGGGATTCTTATTTGTCACGTCATTGATACAATAGCTATTATTTTAAAATAAAATTTTAAAAATTTCGTAACATTCTGTACTTTGCTGAAGATATATTGTAGACATTTGTATTTTTTTAATTAGGTTGAATCTTAACAGAAGGGGTGTTTGTTTCTTTTGCCTGTTGTTTTAATGTGGTGGGCTTATGATTATGTTCTGTTTAAATGGTTATAATGATTTTGCAAGGTAATCTTTATTACATGCAAATGGATGATGGTTTTTGATAGGTAAAAAAGAAAGAGACCGCTTGTGATTATGTTCTGTTTAAATGGTTATGACGATGTTGCAAGGTAATCTTTGTAACATTCAAATGGATGATGGTTTCGATAGGTAAAAATGAAATAGACCGGGTAGATTTTAGAACAACCCTCTCTGATTTGTCTACTGTGAAAATTATTTATGTTTTATCATTGTTGGTAAAGTTTCAAACATATGGTTGGCAGAAAATTTTACCAGTAGCTGCAATATTCTCATTAGGGTGGCGACAAGACTCTTGTAGAACATTTAGTCTACCATCACATCTCATTCTGGCCTTTCTATATTCTGAATTTTTCCTTGAGTTCTTTGATTAAGTTAATGATGAAGCATTTAAAAATATCAGATTTTTACTTGAATGAAGGTAGTTCTGTTTAGTTTTAGTCTTTTTGTTTTCTTACATTTGCCAATGCTGTCTTTGAGATTCTATCAACAAGTTTCTCGGCGCTCAGGGGTGGATCTAGAATTAAACAGTTGTAGGGTCGAACATAATTGAACTAATAAGTGATGATATCAACAAAGAAGTTTCTAACATTCAAGGAATATTATGAACATTTTATAAAAAGGAAGCGTATCTTCTTGAATTTTAAAAGCGGTCTAATTCATCTCTTGAATTTTAATGTGGTGTATTATACATCTTTTAACTTTAAAACTTTTTGTCTCATTAGTTCTTTTTACTTCCAATTTTGTATCTAATTGTTCATGATTTATGAGACATTTTTATTTTATTATTTTTTTTAGTTTTTAGACCTATTAAACACAAAATTAACAGTGGAAGGAGGAAGGAGGAAGGAGGATAATATAGGTTAAAGTCCTTGAACTTATCAGATACCTTTGCATGTAACTTAACCAAAGTTGAAAAAGGGACTCTACTAATTAATAGTAATAATGTATTATTAAGACTAACTTTTAATTAATATTATAAAAATGAAATAAAAAGAAAATTAAAGTTTAGAGTTATCATAAAAATAAAATAAATTCAATAAACCAAGGAATAAAGAATAAAATGGTGATCTACCCATGCCAGTTCAGCATCCCCAGTGACTTTCTTCCTTCTAGTGTATTATTAGGGTAGGTAACATCGGCACCCTCCGAATAAAAACCAATGAAGATAAGGTGATAATTTTGCTTGGGCTTATCAAAAGCTTCAGCCACCCTTTTCAAGTTCCTTGGGCCTTTTCATTCTTTTCCTTTAGGCCTAGGGTCTAAAAGTGAGAAACAATTTGAACCAGCATTGTAGTTCTCTTGATTTTTAATGTTTTTGTAGTTTATTTTGACTTCATATTTAAACAAAAAAAATCTTTTATCATTATAATATATTTGCTATACTTGTGAAAATTCCTTCACTTGTATATTCTGAGTACAAGCATGAATGGTTTGTGGCTACTGGTAATTGATAACTTTTTTGGAACTTGGACATTCTGAGCATAATCATGTCTATATACTGCTTTTTCTTCCACGTTTTCAAGTTTAGGACCTCGCTTAATAGACTGAAAGAGAGACTGTATATCCTACTGTATTTTTATTTAATTGCTCTTGTTGGTCATATTTCATTGTTATGCACTCTGCATTTATGTCTGCACATCTGGCCTTCTTACAAGTCTCATTATGTGTACAGGCACCAGCATCGGATGTGCAGGATAAGATTTCATTTATGATCAATAATATTTCACTTGCTAATTATGAAGTCAAAGCAAAAGAAATTACTGAGATTTTGAAGGAGCAGTTTTATCCCTGGTTTGCTCAGTATATGGTCATGAAGAGGTTCAAAATTGCTTTAAATTTTTGTATGTATTTTTGCACAGAAATAACTGCAATGTTTATAAGAATTTATAGGATGGTATCATTGAGCTGAAAGTAAAAACAATGTGCTGCAGTTTTATTAGGGGGAGTAAACTGTTAAAGGACGTTCTAGAAATCCCCCAAGACATAGTATTGTTTTTTACATGAGTTGTTTTCTTTCGTCTGACATCATTTTGCTTTACAGGGCTAGCATTGAGCAAAATTTCCATGACCTGTACTTGAAGTTTATTGACAGTGTTAATTCAAAAGCTTTAAGTAAAGAGATTGTTCAAGCTAGTTATGAGAACTGCAAGGTGTTCTTTTCTTCTTGGATGAGTGGTGCTACCGGAGCTTGGAATGGTAGTTAACATTTTTTTTTTCTTTTTTTCCTCCTCCCCAGGTTCTGTTGGGATCGGAGCTTATAAAATCAAGTTCAGAAGAACGATCATTGCTAAAGAATTTGGGAAGCTGGCTTGGGAAACTAACAATTGGTAGGAATCAAGTGTTGCGAGCTCGTGAAATAGATCCGAAATCTTTGATAATTGAGGTAGTAAATGAGTTACTTTTGTTGGTTTCATTCATTTCACGCATGGACTTTGTGACTTCCTCCTCTTTTTATCTTTTTTGTTTTCTTGAAAACCAATGACGTTGGTTTCTATTTTGTTACTATTTTCCTCTTTGCACTCACTTTTCTGTTTCGGCAGGCTTATGAAAAGGGGCTAATGATTGCAGTAATACCATTTACTTCCAAGGTATGATTATACTGTGAGGATCATTTATGGTAGCTTCGTTTGAGTATCCTGATCTTACATTAATATTGTTGTGACTGTAGGTTCTTGAACCATGTCAAAGTAGTTTAGCTTACCAACCCCCAAACCCTTGGACCATGGGCATTCTTGGACTACTGGCAGAGATTTATTCAATGCCTAACTTGAAAATGAACCTTAAGTTTGATATTGAGGTATGCACACTTCAAGATCGTAAAGTTACCAATAATATTTATTGCCAGTATAGACGTACATAGCTGTTTTTGGGAATAGAGAATTTCATTGATTAATGAAAAATGTACAATCTAGGAAGAAGCTTCAATAGGGAAGATCCAAAAAGTCCTTTCTGCACTGAAATTAAAGTTTTAAGTTTATTTTCTACAGGTTTTATTCAAGACTCTTAGTGTGGATGTGAAAGAAATAACGCCAACTTCTCTTCTCAAAGACCGGAAGAGAGAAATCGAAGGTAATCCTGATTTTTCAAATAAAGATGTCGGAGCATCCCAGCCGCAGATGGTAGCTGAAATGAAGTCCAACATAATGTCTTCTTTAAATCAAGTGGAGCTTCCACTGGAGGTTGCAACAGCATCAAATTCTGGAAATCATAGTCACCTGTTATCCCAGGTTTGTTAGATTCTTTTTTTTTTTCTTTCTTTTGTGGTAGGTAATTAACTCATATTCACTAACTAGAGAAAAATACAACAAAGGGGGGCAGAAGAGGTTTTCAAATGAGGATCAGTTGATTAAAAGGAGTTTTACAAAAAGGAACTCTAGTTTTCATTACTAGAGAAGAGGTTAAGGAGCTTTATTTTTATTACCTCCGTTTTAATGAGAAACAAATTATAGTTTCATTTAGAAGGCATCAACCTGTGGAACAAGGGGATTTTCTTTTTTTAATACCCTTCTTAAAGTTTATATGGAGAATTCTGTGTGTTTTCTTCATATCTCATTTGTTTCTTCCCTTTTTCTTGGAGAAATGAGTTTAATCATAAGAGTTTTCGTTGATTTTATTAGTTGTGAACGACAAGTCTTCTTCATATTGTTGGAATTTTCGTTGTGACCAATGTTCTAAAAGAAGCTTAATGCATCCTCGAGGCTTTTTCTCATAGAGAGGCAAGGCGTAAGTCTTGTATGAGGCCTAAGCCTCATTTTAAATAGAATACAAGTTTTAATGAATTAACTTTGTATGGCTAATATTGCAGGGTTGAATAAAAAATATTATAGTATTCATACTGTAAACTATATCAATTTTTTTTTTTTTTTTTTTTTTTTTAATTAGAACAAAAATGTTACCTTAGAAAATAGGGAAATAAAGAAAGAACACGGGAAAAAGGTATTAAAAATAAGTAGGGAATAACATGGAAAACAATGTTGAGAAAATTATACATGAAAAAATACACCCACTTTTTAATTAGAAGTGAGAAACACACTGTACAAGGGAAATAAAAGACAAGAAACACTGTACAAGGGAGGTTGGGGGTTGTTTGGGTTAAGAGTGGTTGTAGAACTGTGGTGTGTGTGGGGGAGTAATTCTTAAAAGTTCATTTTTTTTGTTGGGGTGCTATGTAATGCTTCTAAAGGGAGATTTTTTAATGTTTTTTTTACCTTTTGAACTCTAGTAAGAAAGTTCTTGTTTTCTTTCCAAAGAATGAAAAAAAGGGAGTAAATTTAAGATATACAAGACAAGAAGTTAACAATCTTCCAAAGTTCCTCCCTCTCATTAATTCCAAATGATGACTTTTTCTCCATTAAGTATTGTGACATATTGAATTGAATTCCTTGGGGAACCGTGTTTACTCCCACAAGTACTCGTATTGATAAAATGGCATTGCATGAAAATTTTGATGTTCTTCAGCTTGCTCCTCCATGTAGGATTTATAACATCGTTCTGGTAAGATCACTAGTTAGGTTGCTGGAAAGAGATTTCAAAAATAGATGGCTTGAACCATGCAGTCCTTGGACTGGACAATTTCTTTTTCTGCTGTTCTATTTTATTGGAATCACTATTTCTTGTTTGTCTAATCTTTTAACTTATATATGTTTGTAGTATGCTGCTCCACTTCATCTTTCTTCTGGCACATTAATGGAAGACGAAAAGCTTGCTGTGTTGGGCTTGTCTGATCAGGTTCCTACTGCCCAGGGACTCTTACAAGCTACACCAACCCCATCACCATTTTCAACCAATCAGGTATTATTGCAGCCTTTAGATTTGTTGGAGCCTTGTGATTTGGATTGCATCAGTTTGCTTATTGGCTATTTCTTGTTACTGCAGCTTCCTGCAGGTATCCCTAATATAGGTAGTCTTGTTGTGATCAACCAGAAGCTTAATAGTTTGGGCTTGCACATTCATTTTCAGAGGTTTGAAGCTTATGCTATTGTGTAACTCTTTATTTTAAGCAGTTATCCATGATAAAGCCACTCTTACTAAAAATAATTGAGCTTATATATTTTCTCTTGCACATGCTACAGAGCAGTTCCAATTGCAATGGATAGAGCTGTCAAAGAGATTGTTTCTGGTATTGTTCAGCGTAGTGTCTCTATAGCTACCCAAACGACAAAGGAACTTGTTTTGAAGGTCTTCTCCATAAGTTGACTTGATTTACATGCTTTTTCTTTTATTAAGTAAATTATCTTACCTCATTGTAATTATACATTTCTACTGAGCTTTATGCTCCTTTTGGGTAGTTTCATTTAGAAATCTGAGGAATTGATATTTTTATGAACGAATTGTTAATGTTTCCATCATGAGCACCAGCTTCATTTCATTTAATTTGCCCTACTTTTACTGCCTGGCTTATTAAGCTATTATTGACGATAGCGCATTGGCTGCTTTCTTATTGAAGTGCTTAATTGTGTAAAATTGTGTCTTGCATTATGAAGTCATCCGTGAACTCCTACTATCTAGTACTTATTGTGTTTTTCTAGGAACGTTCAAATAATTGAACTGTTGCATCGTTCTCTGTTTTGATTGGAGGTCTCGTTTGTGCCTCTTAGATATTGTATTTTGGCATATTAGGCAGATACATTATCTAGGCGGATATATTATCTGCCAGCATTTTGAACTTACTGTTGTGTGTGTTCTTTAATGTTAAAAAATAATCTTTTCTGGGTTATATCTACTTTCGTTCATTTATATTTATTTAAATCATATGTGATTAGGATTATGCAATGGAATCAGATGAGACCCGAATATTTAATGCTGCGCATTTGATGGTTGCTAGTCTGGCTGGATGTCTAGCACACGTGACTTGCAAGGTTTTTTCTCCTATACTGAACTTTTGAGAAAATGTGATTTTTGTTTCGTGGAGCTTTATGGTTGATTATTTCATATAGTTTTTATATCATTTATAATCAACTTAATACATTTATTTGTTCTAGGAACCCTTACGAGGTTCAATATCAAGTCAACTTAGAAGTTCGCTTCAGGGATTGGGTGTTGCCAGTGATCTGCTTGAGCAAGCTGTTCAGCTTGTTACAAATGATAACCTTGATCTTGGTTGTGCCATCATTGAACAGGCTGCTACAGACAAGGTCAGTAATTCCTGAAATTGTGTATTGGTCTTGATATTTTGGCAATGGTTTAATGTTCAATTGCGAGGCAGGTTTCTTTATTAGTATATTGGAGCAATTTTGTTTTGAGCATATAGATATATTCCATTTTGCATTTCGGCCAGTTCCACCCTTTCTAATCATATTGTATAGTTATCATGCCATTTTGCTCCCTGTTAGTTTTATCTCATACATATGTTTATACTTACCTGAAACTTGTATTTAATCAACTAATGTAAAAGCGGAGATAGTGTGTTTGCGTGTGTAAAAAATAGCTGAAAGTTATCTAGATATATGGGTTTTCATTGAGGAGGCCGAGTAAAGTCCGTTAAATATCATTAACAATCAAGTGTTGCAAAATTATTGAAAAAATTCTTTACCTATTTTCTTTAATTCTGGAAAAAATCTGATACATCTCTTTATTGAGAAGTAAAACCTTAAGGTGGAGAAGCACTATTTTTTTTTTTTCTTTTTTTGCTAAAATCACCTAACTAACGAATCACTGCCAATCTCTCTCTAATCTCCCATGCTCCACCGATGCACCTTGCTGGAGACTCAGTTGATGACTGTTCTTTTGTTTTCTGTCTCGGAAGGGGTTATTGCTTGGGAGGTTTCTTTTGAATCGATTTGATTGCAATTATTATTGCTGCTCCACCTGAAAGAGCTCAACCGGATTGTGATTATCTCACAAAGCTTTTTTGAGTCGACGATGGCAGTGTTAGTAAGAGTTGACTTCTCTTACGTTTCTCAGATGGTTCCTTCACCACTAGTTTTATTACTAGAACTAGTATTAATTTAAAATTAGAACCATTGAGCTTGATGGAAAACAGATCAAGCTCGGACACGACTGGTCAAGAGTAGTTCCATACGTTCACCACAACTTACTTTTGTCGAAGCCGTTGGTGTTTTTCTGGTCTACTATGTAACAAACGAGTCATCTTTCAACAATATTAGAAATTGGATTTGCAAACAACATACTTTCGATAATGTCAACAAGATATTGTTAGGAAACAAGGCTGACATGGACAAAAGCAAATGGGCTGTGTGCAAAGACCCATGCCCAAGATTTTGATCGGGATTTGGAATCTGTATCCCCTCTGATATGATCATGTTCTTACTCCTAACTGTAATGTGTGAAAACTATCCTCACATACCAACACAAGTTCTTCCAACATGTTTTGTCCTCACTCACGTGCACCTAGGAAAATTCTTAGGTCACTTAACATAGAATTACTCCAAGCAAAACACACTTAACCATAGAGTCCCTATAATTGAGCCACAGAAAAGGAAGGTGTGCCTTGTTGGTGTAAGTAGTTTTACTTCATTGATGGGCACATCTAGTTATTTTGTGATTCTTTTGAACTTCATTTAGTGTGTAATGGATAGACCGGAACTATCATGGTTCAGAATTTTAATGGTTATGCAGTTGAAGTGCACTAGCATCGATGGAGGGCCAGGCTTATTGGGGATGATGGAGGAGTGTATGTATGCCTGAGAGGAGCTTTTTGACTTGCTTTTTTGTCAAGGGAAAGTCCTGATGGTATGGAAGTTGAGTGTCCTCGATACTTGAGCCTTTTTACGTCAATGGTTTCACTGGTTTGCCATGGACTCCGCCTATGATTCTGATATGGATATCTTCATTAATAGAAGGGTCTATCAAGCCGTCAATGGTTTCACTGGTTTGCCATGGACTCCGCCTATGATTCTGATATGGATATCTTCATTAATAGAAGGGTCTATCAAGCCACACTGTTAGTGGAAGAAGCCGAAAGGAGATGGATTTTTGTTTGAAGAAACCCCGTTTCTTTAGCATGGACTTTGAAGCTGATTTCCATAAGGTCCATCCTAGTTTAGGCCTTCTGTGCAATTTCAACTAGACCTTTGCAGAGTCTACTAATGAAATTGAAAGTTCCTTGTCCCACTTGTCAACAGGTAAGCCACGAACTTTGATCCAACCCCATAAGAAGGTACAACTTGTTCCTTGAAGTATTCCTCTTGATTCCATCGGGAATAAAAGAGTTGATAGGAGCCCACTTTTTGCCGACATTTATAGGAATCCATAATTTTTGCTTGTTCTTGGCCTTCGCAACACATAATGGCTTTGTTTGGTTGGAAAGGGGCAAGGGAGCAGTATGCAGTGACATTGAATTGAATAGCTTGAAGGATGTTGTACCAGCCATCATGGAGTTTTCTCCTCTTCTGAACAAGGATGTTTTCTGGTCGAAGGATACAAGGAAGTAATTGTTTTTTTGCCAGTTCAGTAATATTGGCGGGTGTAGGGTAACAATCAGATGTTTTCTGGTCAGATTTCTTCGCATTCAATGCTTCCTTGGTTTTATTGCTGAATAAGGAGATGTGGCTCTCATTAATGGTTGCTTAAGTTTCTGAGATGTTCGTAAGGCCTGATTTCCTTTGTTCTCCCACTGGTATCATGTAGTCGGTTTTGTTTCCCCATTGTAGTCCAGAATCACCAACTCCACAGTGTCTTTTCTTACTGGATTTTTTCTCAATGCCAAACTATTTGATCGTCAATCCTTGTCTCGTTGAAGAATTTCTGGTTCAAAGGCAAGGTGAGAAGAGACTTAAGAGTACCATTGATCCATTGTATAATACTCCAATGAATCAATAAGGAGAATGCTTTGTCTTCAGAAGATTCGGAGATACGAACATGGGAGCCTTGAGAGGTTGGGTCTACTTCAATCGAAAATGTTCTCCTTTCTATGGAGATTTATCTAACTGTTGTGGCCCATACATGTTGGAGATGCATGGAAAAGGGAGGATAGATTAAGGGGTGGAGACAAGGATGCAGTGTTGGGTGAGGTGGAGGGGTGGGAGAGAAGGAAGGGAGGAGAGAGGGGAGAGAGGTTAGACACGGTGGAGAAGTAAAACAAAATATACCCACATGTATATCTGATTGTTATTCATTTTAATGCTTTTCTATTACCATTGATTTAATTTTTTACTCTGCATAGCATTTAATGTATTTAAACTTCAGCTTTTAAATATTTATTCTTGTTATTTAGTTGTTTTCTTTCTAGTTCTTACCTCTGTAGAATCCCTACCCTCTATCAGTTTGAATTGCGAACCATCAGAGGTTTTCATACAATTTCTTGGAAGAAATCACATTTTTCTTTAGTTCTGTTCCTGGCATTTTATAACATGTGATTTACAATTTTTTTTTGTGGTCCTTCAGGCAATACAGACCATTGACGGTGAAATCTCTCAACAACTGTCTTTAAGAAGGAAGCATCGAGAGGGTGTTAATCCTACCTTTTATGACACTGGCATGTATGCACAAGGACCTCTTGGTGTTGTGCCTGAGGCTCTTCGTCCCAAACCAGGGCATCTGTCTGTTTCTCAACAGCGCGTTTATGAGGTGAGCAACCTTCTCATTGCTTGTGAACTTTGATATTAAGGAAAAAAATGTTACAAGATCTTATATTTTTGCATTACTTCAGGACTTTGTTAGGCTTCCTTTGCAAAATCAAAATAGCCAAGCTGCACAGTCTGCTGGTTCTTCAATTACAGTTAGTGGTACTGGCTTGAGTAGTCAATTTGGTTTGTCATCGGGACAATTGAACTCGGGATACACATCTGGACTTGTTACTGGACTTGAGGGAGTTTCTCGGGCCCTTGAAGAATCTGGAGAACCTACTTCTGTGCCCCAACTAAGGTCTTGTAGATCAGCTAATACTCTTGTATTGTTCCAATGGTAGCCACATCTAGTTGCTTTAATCATTTCCTCTTTGCATATTTCAGTGCAACTCCAGGTCATATTGCTGCCGATGGTGTTGGTGTACGTGGTTCAGAAAATGATTTGGATGATGGTTCTTTCCCTTCAGCTGCTTCAACCCCTGAGCTGCATGCAGTAGATACCTCTGACACTGTAAATGTTGGATAACTACCTTTATTTTTCAAGAATATGTGGTACAGTTGTGAAACTCTTTCTAATTTGATATGCACCCATATGTTTTAGGAACCTGGATCCTCTTCCCAACCATCGCCCTCGCCTATTACTACTGATCGTCATGCAACCACTATGTCGGAACCTTCGCTTACTACCAGAGATGCATTGGATAAATTCCAAGTTATTTCACAAAAGGTTGTCGCTACTCCAAAGTTATTGTTGCTTAAATGCCCATTTCTAGTTAGCCTAGTTCTATGAATAATGCTTGTCTATATCATATTGTATTTTCATTTGGATATGGGAGAACGAAGAGCTTGCATCTTTTTATATAAATGCATTTTACCATTCCTTTTGATTGGGTTTGTTTGCTCGAAAAGTGGCCCTGTGGCATGGAGGAGATTTTTTAGGGGGTTATAGATATGTGGAAAAGGGTCATTTGAGTAGTTTACCTCTCTTATTTTATTTTATTTTTTAATTTTTTTTTCATTTTCTTGAGTGTTATATGTAGCCTGTAGTGGTATTTAGATAAGGGCCTGCATGCAACAAAAACTGGGCATCCAGGTGTCCTTAGATATTGGAATAGAACAACCACCCTTCAGGTTTTTTTAATATGGCTGTTCTGCTTTCTTGGATTACGTACTTATGAAGTTACCATATTATTGCTTTGTGTCAGTTGGAAGCTTTGGTTAGTAATGAGGCTCGGGAAACTGAATTTCAGGTATATTATCTTGTTTGTTTCCACTTTTAAACGATCGACTCTTCAGGTCTGGCACTCAAAAATTAAATCTTAAATGGAAATGATTTCTGTCTAGGGCGTCATTGCCGAGGTTCCTGAGATCATACTAAGATGTATAAGTCGGGATGAAGCTGCTCTTGCTGTGGCTCAAAAGGTTGTTTAATTTGTCTTGAACTTAGAGGATGTTGTCATTTTCTTTTCTCCTCCATTTTTTCCTCTGTTATCTCCTCTCCCTTATTCTTGATCTACATTTATGATACAGGTGTTCAAAGTTTTATACGACAATGCATCAAACAGTTTCCATGTTGGTGCCCTTCTTGCCATTCTGATCGCCATTCGTGATGTTTGCAAGCTAGTTGTAAAGGAGCTTACTAGCTGGGTATGGTCTAGTTTAAAGCTATTTGTTTCAAATGGGATTGCATTTTGGAATCCATTTATATTTTTTACTTTTTCTTCACATTCTTCCTCGTCCTTGTCTTCTTCATTGACATACATAGAATACATGCATATATATATAATTCCCACTAAAGGCACAAAAGTAGTGGATAAATTGATTAGATTGTCACAGAATGGATGCCTCATTTTAAAATTTGTAACTGAGTACGCATCTTTAGACATGAAATATAGCTTTTATTTATTTATTTATATTTGCAGAGTACCTATGGTAAACTCATGACTAATTAAATCCCTTAGTCAAATTTGGATTTAACTTCCTAATTCTTAATGCATTAATGTTTTCCCTGTGGAATTACGTTTAACTCCTCATATATGATGTTCCCTTTAAGCTGAGCCTTTGACAAGTCATTTTCTCCCCAACTTTATTGTTTACAGGTGATTTACTCTGAGGAAGAACGGAAGTACAACAAGGACATTACTCTTGGCCTCATTCGCAGTGAACTAATAAATCTTGCGGAGTATAATGTTCATATGGCCAAACTAATTGATGGAGGCAGGAATAGTAAGTTGATTAATTTATTTCATTCATGTTCTTTTTTTGTCAGTAGAACCAACCATTTATGCAATTTTTCAGAGGCTGCAACTGAGTTTGCAATATCCCTCCTCCAAACTTTGGTTGTCGAAGAATCAAGTGTTATTTCAGAACTTCACAATCTTGTTGATGCATTAGCGAAGGTTTGTGTTCTATCAGTTTCACGAGGGTACTCTCCCATGGCATTTTTATAAAGCTTCTTTCTCGTTTAATTTGCAGGTTGCTGCAAAACCTGGTTCGCCGGAGCCTTTGCAACAGCTTGTTGAGATAATCAAGAATCCTGCTGCTAGTACAGCTTCTATGTCTGGGGTTAATGTTGGGAGAGAGGACAAGGCTAGACTTTCCAGAGACAAAAAGGTTTCTTTAGGAGAACACTATTGTTACTATACATTGATGAACCTCTTTCTGATTCATCACTTTTGGTGTCATTTTTATGTAACAGGCTCCTGGACACGTCATTGCAAGCAAAGAAGATTCTAGTATTCTTGAATCTGAAGATCCAGCTGGTTTTCGTGATCAGGTAACTTGATTATTTAAATCATCTATCCCATTTCATGACGGCCTTTTATATCATCAGTTCATGCTAAGAGTGTGTTCATGTCCAACACGCTTCAAATACTTTGACATTTCGACACTTGTTGGACACATATCAAATACTTGTTAGCACTAGACGCTTGTCCACGAAACGCAATCAAATGCTTGTTTGGCATGCATCAGTGTCTGTGCTTTTTTTAAATAAACATAAAAGTAACACGGAATGCAATCAGATGCTTCTTAGACATTATAAATAAACATAAAAATTAACAATTTTAAGGGTGAAATACATTACTCAGTTCTCGTAAGCTTATTGACTTAAATTTCCTTTGAAATTATATACATATTTTTGCAAGTGTGTCCTTGCTGGATCCACTACAGATGTTTAGATTTTTGTGTTAACATATTCGTGTCTTTTTTCTGTTTGTGTATCTTAGGGTTTAAGAAAAGCTCCTTTTTTTTTTTTTTTTTTTTTTAAGTAATCTGCCGTAAGCAAAATTGCAACTCTGCGAAGGTCTTGTTGAGGCTCATGCTGATGATTGGTTAGTGTTTGTCCTAAGTTGGGATATACTGGAGGAAGTTGGTTTATATCTTCCTTTTGAGTAGTTGTGGAGGTCTCTGGAGGTCACTCATTGAAGAAAAAAAAGAATGGATGTTGTTTTGCTTTACTTTACTATGTCAAACTTACATTTGCGCAAACTGCTTCTCAATTTAAATTGTTAAAGATTTTTTTTGGTTTTTTGAATTAATGTTCGTGATGAGTGTGATTGATGTTCTTTTGATAACAAAGTTTTGTTTTATAACACCTAGCGTGGGAATGTTTCATTTGATTCTGTTCTAGGAAAGTTGACTCTTGCTTTCTGGGTCTTAAGTTGTTTTGCCTTCCCAATGGGAATATGCTTAAATCTGTAACTGTAAGTTGTTCTTGAAAGACAATGACAAGGCGGGGTGGCAACAAGAGTGGATTCCTTGGCAAGGATAAGTACTAGGAAGAATTCCTCAAGTGTCATCTTGGCAGCTTTCAAGTTTTTGAATGAGAAGAAATTCAGGGATTTCAAGACTAATTGGAACTGATTGGTTTCTTTTTTTGTTAAAGATTATTTTTAATAATAATAAACGAGAAGTGTATTTAAAGGAGAAAACGAAGGAACAACGTAGGGGTCGTCAGGGGTTGAGGGAGTGCCCACCCAAAACAAACTTTACGAATGCTTTCCAGTTTTTAAAGATCGTAGTAAGATTGTAATTACAAAAGAATTTCCTGTGACTATACCTGTGACTGTACCTCCAACTGGAAGCAGTGAGTTGTACTCTTCCTACAAAAGAGCTCAAAAGAAGACGGCTTGTCCTCAAAAGATAAGAGAAGGATGATCTCTTTAGCACGAGGGACCAGCAGTCAACAGTCATTGTCGTATTATTTTTTAACCTCATTCCACACCTTAGCGGAAAAGGAGAAAAGGAGTTATTTATTTATTTTGATTTATCATTAATTTTTACTATCCGTAAATTTGCACAGGTTATTAAAAATGCATAATCTGTAGTTGGCCAGCTTCCTGCGGCCAAGTCTTTAGTGGGATGAAGCTAATTAGGATGACGTCGATGATTTGGCCAAATTTCATTATTCTCTGCGTGTATTTTATCTGATTTTTTTTTTTTTTTTTTTTTTTTTTTTTTTTTTTTTTTTTTTTTTTTTTTTTTTTTTTTTTTTTTTTTTTTTTTTTTTTTTTTTTT
>NW_019268517.1:3505673-3525566 GCF_002738365.1 Cucurbita moschata
TTTTTTTTTTTTTTTTTTTTTTTTTTTTTTTTTTTTTTTTTTTTTTTTTTTTTTTTTTTTTTTTTTTTTTTTGTAATTTTACATAGGTTGTAATCATACTGCCAGATGTAGATACTGCTAATTCATTTGTATGCTAGAGGTTGAAGTATGAAGCAACTGAGGATGTTTTAAGTTCTGAACTGTGTACATTTTTATAAAATGAGACATCTTTTTTTTAATCTATAATTAAAGACATCTTTTTTTTAATCTATAATTAGAGATAAGAGACTTCTTTTCAGATGAGGAAGCCGTGCTCCTATTGATTTTGGAATTTCATTGTACCTGTAGGTGTCAATATTATTTGCTGAATGGTATCGAATATGTGAGCTTCCTGGTGGTAATGAAGCCGCATTTAACCATTTCATACTACAATTACATCAGAATGGACTTCTGAAAGGGGATGATGTGGCTGACCGGTTTTTCCGTCTGCTCACGGTATGCTTGAATTCTTATTTTGGAAGAAATGTCTGTTCCACATTGAATCATAAATTGTTTTTTGCCAACTCACTGCATGCTGGTTAATGTAGGAAATTTCTGTGGCACATTGCTTATCATCAGAAGTAATTAACTCGGGTGCATTACAATCTCCACAACAAACACAGAATCTATCTTTCCTTGCAATTGATATTTATGCCAAGCTTGTATTTTCGATCTTGAAGGTGAGCTTAATAATGCCTTGATAAAATGTTGCCCCATCTGCTCCTTTGGCTCTTTCATTGCTCCTTTGATTTTTTTTTTCTTGCTTTTTTCCCCCTTCACTTCTTCCATGATGCTAATTTTCATCTGACGTGTTTCATTATTTTATTTTCAGGGATCTGGTAAAACTGCTCTTTTATCAAGGGTAATGAGCTTAAGAAATGCTTTGTGCTTTATTTATATTTTGCATGCTTGTTCATAACTTAGTATTCTATGCTGCATGCTTCAGATTCTGGCGGTGACCGTAAGATTCATTCAGAGAGATGCTGAGGAGAAGAAAGCATCATTTAATCCAAGACCATATTTTAGATTGTTTATTAACTGGCTTCCTGACCTTGGATCTCTAGAACCTATTGTTGATGGTGCCAACTTTCAGGTGTGAATCATTTGGCTCTAATAATTGCTCATCTCTTTTCTTCATGAATAATCTAGATTGTATGGTTACCATGTTGCAGATATTGACGGCTTTCGCTAATGCATTTCATGCGTTGCACCCTCTTAAGATTCCAGCGTTCAGGTAGTGTCTGTTCTTTCCCTTGCCCCACTTGATTTTTGGCTGAGAAAATAACCGTTGGATAGAAAATCAAATTTTGTAATTAGATCTTTACAAGTATCAATTCTAATGAGTGGAAGCTAGCATTTTTCTTCAAATCTTTGATATTATTCTGCATCAAAAATCTTCTTAGGAGCGGAAAAAAAAATCATAATTCAATATGGTGTGGCAGCCTTAACAAAGTTAATTTGCAATAATGATCGTGGGCTATATGTATAGATGCGTGTTTGTGGTTGCACTGATACGTTTTGTTCTTCCCTTCAATTTTCAACTATTGCAATTATGTAATGCTGGTTCATGCTTCCATCAGCTATGCTTGGCTTGAGTTGGTGAGTCATAGAAGTTTTATGCCAAAGATGCTTACCGGGAATAGTCAGAAGGGTTGGCCTTATATCCAGCGTTTGCTAGTAGACATGTTTCAATTCATGGAGCCATTTTTGCGGAATGCCGAACTTGGACCACCGGTTTGCCCTACTTTTTTCAGTCTTCAGTTTCATTACTTGCAGGATGTACCGTGGCATTTATTTATTTTTTCATCTACTTTGCAGGTTCATTTTCTTTATAAAGGCACTCTTAGGGTGTTGCTAGTGTTACTTCATGATTTCCCCGAGTTCCTATGTGACTATCATTTTACTTTCTGTGATATGATTCCTCCTAGCTGCATTCAGATGCGGAATATCATCCTTAGTGCGTTTCCTCGAAACATGAGACTTCCAGATCCTTCTACTCCCAACTTGAAGGTCTTGTCTTCATATTTTTGCAAGCATTTTGTCCATAGAAATTAAATTATGCGTTAGTAAAAAAAATGTTCCACATATGCAGATTGACTTGCTTGCGGAAATCAATCAATCCCCACGTATTCTATCAGAGGTTGATGGAGCTCTTAAATCAAAGCAGATGAAGGCCGATGTGGATGAGTATCTCAAGGTAATTTGTTCTTGCCCTTCACTGTTCTTACTTGCGAGAATGATTGGTTGGTTTCACATTTCTGAATTCAGGTAAAACAGCAACACAGTAGTCGATTCTTTTTTCCTTTCTGAACAAGACACAGACCTTTTAGTTTTTGTTGGTAGTTGGAGAAAGAACTAGCAATAATTCTTTTCTTCTGTAATTGATATATTATAATTATTCTTAGTAAAATTGTGAATATCTATTTTGGACATTATTTTGCTCTGCTGTCTATCCTCTATCTCCGGTATACTATGTTTTTTCTCATCTACATCTCCATTACCTTTCTCATAGTTCCTCCCTTTTTCTTTTCCTGCTCTCTGCAGACGAGACAACAGGGATCCTCGTTTCTGGCCGGTCTGAAGCAGAAATTGCTTCTTCCTCCCAGTGAAGCTGCTTCTGCTGGGACCCGTTATAATGTGCCTTTGATCAACTCCCTTGTACTTTACGTTGGGATGCAGGTACTTGGTTCTCTACCTTTCGAACTGTTCTTTAACTTGTGATCATCTCTGGCAATTACTGGTATTTTTTGTACTAGGCTAGCCATTTGAGGGCATAAATCAATTTATAGGGATCCCTTCTCTTGTGGCTTTGGTTCATATTCTGTTTTGAACTTTAAAGATTCCAATCTTTTTGTTTATTGGTTGCTAAAGCTTGAATTTGCACGCTTACTTTTACAATTGTTGTTCAGGCCATACAGCAACTTCAGGCAAGAAGTCCTCATGCGCAGTCAACTGCCAATACTGTTACCTTAGCAGTATTCTTGGTGGGAGCTGCTCTCGATATTTTCCAGACTCTGATTGTGGAGTTGGATACTGAAGGGCGCTACCTCTTCCTCAATGCCGTTGCAAACCAACTTCGTTATCCTAATACGCACACTCATTACTTTTCTTTTGTCCTCCTGTACTTGTTTGCGGAATCAACTCAGGTTAGATAATTCTGTTCGCAGTTCATTTTATACATTTTTGCCTGCTGGAACTGTCATTGGTTAGTGTCGAACGAATAGCTTTAATTTGAGGACTAATTGGTGTAATTAGTTAGTCACCTTTCCTATTTTTTGTTGTTTCCTTTTCTACTTCTTATTCTATAGAGAATAGTCAAAGATTTTGTATTATAAAAGGTTTATGCACTGAATAATAAGACAATCGAGTCGTATTCCTTACACTTAACTTGCCACATAGTATTAGAGCATTCCTATTCTGAAAATTTGATTATACCTAAATTCTACTCCAATCGGTGAAGCTTCCATTGCTACCAATCATTCACCATGACCAAGACCTGCCTAGTGGCATTCCCTTCTATTTGTTCCTCCATCATGTTAGAAGAATAAAAAAGATTCCATCATCAGTTGAGTAAGTCCCTATAGCCAAGAAGAAAGGTGGATTTCAACACGTATGATTGTCATATTGGCTCAATGGAAAAAACTTCTTCAAATGGTATTAGGTCGTGTGGACGAACCTTAAGAGGAAAAGGAAATTTTGTTGGAATATGACTAGCGAAGATGGATCCATAATTTACTGCATAGAGAAGAACACTACATAATGTCAATAGTTCTGAAATTTTATGGAGCCATCCATCAACATACATGTATATTTTTACAGAGCACTCAAGCCATATAAGACTTCATCCATCAACGATACATGTATGTTTAAAATATGTTTGAGTTTTGACAAGTCTCAACAACCAAGTCCAAGTACAAATCATCCTTCAAAAGAAACATCATTCCTAGACGAAATAATTTTCCTTTTGAGTAGAAAAGTGTAGATAAAGTCTTATGCTTGACTAACAACACGGTGTAGATGCATTGACCTTTGTTGTAGAGAAGAAAAAAACAACATAAAAGACAACCAATGGAAGAGTAACAAATACAATTTATGGTATACTCACTCCAAGTAATCGTGACACACAATGGAGAGTTGTTGGAAGTTGAATGGAAAACCTCCTAGACGTGAATGAGAAAATCGTGGAGGCTCATAGAATTGTGTTTGGGAAAACAAGAGAAAAATGTTAAAAAACACAAGCTTCCATCGCAAAGGAGTCCAAATCAGAGCAGAAGCCAAAAATCATGGACGCTAGTACATTCAATAATGAAGAGATTGGATTGTGCTCTTTGACTTAACAAGTCGTCAAGGTAATACTATTACCTTGACGATCTTAGGTAAGCCTTCATTTACCTTTTGTAAAAATCCTTCAAAGCTACTGATCACATGAACCTTTCACTCACAATTTTTCAAAGCATATAGGCATACCCAAGTAATCGAAAAATTATTGTGGAAAATGGGACTAGTTCCATTGTTGCAAAAATATATGATGTATACTCTCTCAAACCCTTCCACTAAAACATGTTCTACATGTCCCATAACTATCTATCAGTCTCATTTCTATTCAAAAGTTTGCCCATGATTGCCATTGTAGTAGTATTTTCTCCTCGTTATGTTATGTTTTTCAAGATCAAGTCTTGAGACGGATGATTGGACATGTTAAAGAATTGAATGACCAACTCTACTAACAATTACCTAAGAGAATAACAAATCTCGCACTTTGTGTCATTTCTTAGTTCATCCAATATATATGTACTTTTGGTTATTTCACCTTTGCACGGTTTATCCCTCATTCAAAGTTTTAGATTTTCATTGTAATGCATATTATGTAGATCTAGCTCATCTATATAAGTCAATTTATGCATGACCCACGACAGTCTCATCTTTAAGAAATTAATCTAGCTCACAACCGACCTACATAGTGTACTTAGTGAGCGCAATTAATCAATTTATGCATGACCCCGGAGAGCCTCACTGTTAGACAACATATAAAGTATTACATTAGTTGAAAGGAACTTTAGGAATAGGAAAATTTGTTCGAACAGAATAATTTCCTTGTGCCAGACCAATAGTTTATAGAAGATCTTCTACATTGTACTTTTCTTGAAGCTAACATGGTGACGTGGAGGAGTAAAAAACAAAGTGTGGTGGCTAGATCATCTATCGGATTAGAATTATGAGATATTGCATTAAGACTATGTGAGTTCTCATGATTGAGGATAATCCTTGATGACTTACCAATTAGGGGAGAATGCTTGATAAAGTTGTATTGCGGTAACAAATCAATCACCACAATTGCTAACACGATAGGTCAAAGCATATTGAAATTGATTGACATTTTATTAAGGAAAGGGTAGAGAAGGGGATAATATGCTTGAGTTGTGTTGACTTTAGCTTGAAGAGGTAGGGATTGTCAAGCTATCGTAATAGAATAGGTCTCAACAATAATGGCACTCTCCGGATTCAACGGACAGATGAGCCAACAAAAAGACTTCACAATTTATTGTTTCATGGGTTAGTATCTAAGCTAGAAATGGATGATATCTATCCTTCCGCTTAGGAAGGAGTGTCGTAGGAATATTCTTAATTTGAGGAGTAATTGATGTAGTAAGTCAACTTTTCTGTTTCATTTTCTGGATTGTTTCCTATTCTCTAGAGAATGAGGTGTTTTTATATTGTAAAAGGTCTAGTACTTCTAAATAATGTTAAAAATGTATATATGACAATATACCTCAATGTCGCAAACAGTTGCAACTGTTAGTAATATGGGACATCAGTTATAATTTAAGTTTGTTTTGGAACATGGGCAGGAAATTATCCAGGAGCAGATAACAAGAGTGTTGTTGGAGCGCCTCATTGTTAATCGACCTCATCCATGGGGTCTACTGATAACATTCATTGAACTTATCAAGGTAAAATCCCACCATAGTCCATCCATGTTTGATATTTTTAGTCGTTCATGTTTCAGTTTTTACATGATAAAAATTGTTTCCTGAGCGAGAAGCATGTGATATGTTTGCAGAATCCAAGATATAACTTTTGGAACCGGTCCTTCATAAGATGTGCACCAGATATCGAAAGACTATTCGAGTCTGTGTCTAGATCCTGCGGTGGCCCAAAGTCTGCGGACGAAAACATGATTCAAAATTGGGTACCTGATACCGCTCACTAATTCATCTGTTTGTGTATATTATTTGCCTGTCTTGTACACAGTATTTATTTACTCCCATCTAACAATTGTAGTTCCCATTGAGCAATTGTAGTTCCCATCTAACGATTGTGGTTAATTCACCTGTAAATAGTACTTTTCTCATTAAAAGTTAAATATGATTTGGAATTTCTTTGATGCCTGGCACCAAGGTGCCTACTTTTGCACCGTCATTTTCTTCTTTCTTGAGATGTGTTAATGGATTCCTTAATCTTCGCCCTCGTCTTATTTATTTATTTATTGTTTCTTTGACCCTATTTACAAACTCGAGCTATTCTGATATGAAAACTATTTTTATGGTCATACTAATGTGAAAGCCATTTTTATGGCCATACTAATGTGAAAGCCATTTTCAGGCCAAACTGGTGTGTGAGTATTTTAAAGCCAATACTAATGTGGAAAATATATTCGTGTTGGATTTTTTTTTTTATGGAATTATTTTTATTATCATTTCTAGGTCAATATTTATAGGAAAAAAGGAGCAATGATCTATTTTCTCAAGAAACAAGAACAAAAAATAGGAAAGGACAATATCTATATTTGAAAGTAGAGAAGCTTAAATTGAAAAGCCTGCTGAATGGAAACCACTCTAAACAAATCTGATTCCATTCAAGAATCATCCAGAAAAAGTGTCTTCCTGGAAGCCATGTTGCAAACTTGCAATAGGTTGCAACAATATGCAACGCTCCCAATTTCTAAAACGTCAAGTCAGCCTATTACTTGCAATAAGTAAATCACAACCAGAACAGAAATCTTTCATGCTAAAGAACTAGTAACAAAAATGGAAATTTGTTTCACTGTAATGAAAGGAGAATTCAGATCAAAATTAAACTTTAGTCTCATTGCATTTAAATATTCAATACTTAATCAAGGGCAAAACCCACTAGGCTTCTCTTCGCACGAAGTACAGCTTTCCCATAACATGGAGAATGGCAACAAACGCAATGAAACCAATGCTCATGACGAGTACAACGTTGGGGGAGATCTTGAGGCCAGGAGCATCATCCGTGTAAAATTGCAGCATTGTTCCAGCTGCCCCTCCAGATGTACCTGAACTTGTCGTCCTTCTCCTGCGCATGCTGGCAGTAGCTGCCGCACTTCCTCTCTGGGGAGCTCCTCCACCTAGTGCCATTCTGTATTGGCAAGGAGTACACAATGTTAGAACTACCAAGACGACTCAAGGAGTAAACAATGTTAGAACTCCCAAGACGACTCAAGGAGTAAACAATGTTAGAACTCCCAAGACGACTACTGACTAAATGACAACGATTAATTAAACTGTTCGGATCCTCTATTTAACATTTCTCAATCAAATAAGAACAATGCAGGCTCGAAGGAATATTGACCTGTAAATTCTTTCCTCAAATCACAAGATATGGATGTCCATTATTTAACAAAGCCCTAACCGAAATCATACCAAATACATAATGGAGGGGAGATCACAGTCCCAACCTCTTAAAATCCTAGCATGAAAGTGGGTTTAAAACTTACCAAACAATATAATTTGAAACCTCAAATAGAGGCACTATGTAATGAAACAAACTAATAGACCATGATTTGAGATTTTTAATTTGCGACTAACTCATTTGCTTGCAACAATTGGAAAGAAAAATCAGAGATCATGACTAACAAATATACCAAATTATGCATGAAATCAGAAGTTTATTTGACCAATATTGGCTTGAGGATCTAAAAACCTACACAATTCTGGATCAGCAAGGCATAAAAACCTGGGACGTGCAAATTGAAGGAAAAACAAACCATTCAACAGAAGTTCAGACAATTTCCGTAAATTGCAACCTATAGCAATCCATAAGTTTCAGAAGCCAACAAACAACTTCAAGTCTTAATTTTTCATAACAGCCGCCATAAACTCTCACCAAACAGAACCAAACAGAGGAAGAAACAAATTGAAAGAGGGGGGTGGGGAGGGAGAAGAGGGAGGTCTGTTGTTTTGCAACAGAAAACCCAGATGGAGGAGCGAAACGAACCTTACAAGATAAGAGCGATTTCAGTTCAATAAATCTTTGCAGAAAACTCATAGATCGGCTAAATTAATTTCCAACAAACTAGGCTAAATTAATTTGCGTCTTAGATATTAATATGAAGCAAGATCTGCAAACCATCCAAAATCTGTGAGACACAAAAGGCAGGCAGGAAATTGCAGTTCGTACAGAAAAAGAAGAAAAAACTATAAATCTGGCGTGAAACGAAACGAAGTCAAACCCTAATCAAATTAATTCTATGAAAAAGAATCCGAAACAAGATCGAGATCTGGTTGATAAAAGTAGAAGGAGGAGATCTTAACATTACAGAGAAAGAAAAGAGATTGAATCAGAGGAGAACTTGCCTGAGTCAAATTCGAGTTGGGATCGGCAGAGCCTCCAAAGGATAGGTTTAATGTTTGAGACGACGAAGAGAACAAATGCCAATGCAAACATCTTTCCACCTATTTTTATTTTATAGATTTTGAGGCGCAGATTGTAATTGACCGTATTTTCAACCAATCGTTGTCAACCACGTGTCATATTCTACCACGGGTTCGGTTCTCGGTTTTTTTCCTAAGCCGAAAACCTATGGGTTTATCACTACTCACTTTGATCTCATGCCTAAACCGAACCAAATCAGTTAGATTCGGTTCGGTCTTCCTCTTACTCAATTTTTTTTTCGGCTACAAAGCAAAAAAAAAAAAACATAAAATAAAATAAAATAAATAAATAAATAAAAGATAAATTTTTAAATCAAAACATAATCTAAAATTAAATAAGTCCATTTCTGTCGGACTCTCCATTGACTTTGACTCTTCATCATTTCATCATTTTAGTTTTCAAAATTGACAATTAATTTGTCTTGTTAGAGATTTGTTCCCCACCCATCTTGAGTTGTAAACACTTTGTAGTCTTCTATTTAAATGATTCTTGATTACCTAGGATTTATTCCTATGTACAGTTGGATTGAGATTTTGAACTTCCTCCATCGGTTGGTTATAGAAACTTGAATTGGGAGTATTGATTAAGCCTTCGCTACCTTGGTGAAACTTGTGGGTATTGATCGAGGAGGGGTAGGAATCAATTTGGTGGATTATAGCTCACGAATTTGGAACAAACCGGTGAGTACTATTACCTGTCACACCAAGAGCTTCAAACTCAAGTTTCCACCGCCATTGAAGGGGCTCTAAACACTCACTCCAATTATAGAATAAGCTTCCACTTTGATCTTTCCAAAATCAACATGAATCTAAAATAATGAAATCTATCTGTTTCTCACTCAATTGCCACATTAAAAACAAGACATCAGGACTAATTCCAGCCCAGCACGCAAAAAAGTTCATCAAAAACTGAATTATGGAGATGCGGGGTATCGAACCCCGTACCTCTCGCATGCAAAGCGAGCGCTCTACCATGTGAGCTACATCCCCTATTTGTTAGATGTTGTTTATTATATTATATGTAAGCAGATTTATCATCTGATTTCTGGGTCGGACCGCTTTCAATACAACGGCCCATACTTTCTTTTTAAAATGGGAGTGTTCATATGTTTCCCGCCTAGGAGCTGAGCCTTTTTCTCATTTCGAAAGGGGAGGGAAGCTCAGACACTATGGGTTGCGAAGTGGCGGATGAGATCATGGCGGGAAGTGCTGATTCTTCCGCTGGAAGATCCAGAGGTCCGAGGCTCTTCATTAAGGAAATGGTTTTGAGAAACTTCAAATCGTACGCCGGTGAGCAGCGCGTTGGACCCTTCCATAAGGTTCGTCAGCACTAGAGATAGGGTTTTTTTTTTTGTTTTGGTGCTTAGAATTGTTGAAATGGATGACTGAATTCATCTTCTCTTCCTCTGATTTTTCTGGTTTCAGAGTTTTTCTGCGGTGGTTGGACCCAATGGCAGTGGAAAAAGTAATGTAATCGATGCCATGTTATTTGTCTTTGGCAAGCGAGCTAAACAGGTAGGTCAAACGATCTGAAGTTTTTTATGACTATGGAATATTTTTCCCTTTAAATTTCAGGTAAGATTTCAGGTAGTTGGAATGGGGAAGCACAATGAATTGAGCCAATTTTCGTTGTTATCTAAATAAATCATGTACTAAGAGGAAATGTATCTAGTGTAGCTCAGAAATATATCAGGTGTTGCTCATTAAATTCTTTGTTTGTAGCAATTGACTAACTTCCTACTGGCAACAAGTGCGATTAGCATCTAACTGGGGTCTGATTTGTCCTTTTTTTAATATTTTTTAATATCTCATTTCTAGAAGCTTGATACCGTGAGTTTTCAATTCGTTATTTTTTGTTTGAACAAGAAACCAATGATTCGATTTGTTAATTATGAATGGGAATCTAGGTGTTGGTAAAATAGTGAAGTGCACTCAAGCCTTCTGTACACTGTAGTTCTGTCTTGGAGGCCAGGAACTCAACAATGTTTATAGATAGAACCTTCTGAAGAGTGGCAAAAGTACAATATGGCTCAAGGTGTTAAAGCTTCAACATTTGTAGTAGATAATGTCATATTTTCTTTCGGCGTGGTGCATCCTCTTTTTGTATGTTAAAATTTCAATACCTAATATATAAAGTCACCTAAGTTTTTAAGTGCACTCATATATGTATCAGTCTATTTGCATTTAGTTATTTTGAGGCACAAGCATGTTGTTTGCATAGATTGGAAGGAAAACAGTCATATTTCGATGAAAAATGAATCGTCAGCTTTTAATGTCACAAATCCTGAACCAGCTTTTGTACTTATAATAACATGCTCCTTGGGCTTCTTTCAGTGCATGCACGTGAGCGAGTCTGTATCCAATTTGTTTGAAAAATGAGTGTTTGATTATGTGAAACCCTTGGTCTCCAATAGATGCATTTTTCATCTAGATTTCCGTTCAAAATGACATCGCTTTTGTCTAATTTCCATTGTTCCATTCGTCAAGTACTGTCACAATGAGGATAACTCATATCTTCAAGGATTCAGCCTTGAGGTCTAATGTTTCTTCTAAATATTCCTGAATTTTGGGTAAATATTGAGAGTTGTTGCTAATAAACTTGATTCTTATTGCTTTAAATAGAGTATATATAGAGGAGGGACAGAATAGTCACATATGACTATCATTCTTACATGTATACAAACTCCACAACATAATAATGGTGCATTCATTGCAATGGAAATTGAGTTATTAAATTCCCCTAGTTTTTTCTAATGGCAAATTGATGTGCAGATGCGACTCAACAAAGTCTCAGAGCTAATTCATAATTCTACCGATCACCAAAATCTAGAGAGTGCAAGTGTTTCAGTTCACTTCGAGGAAATAGTTGATTCGGTAACTATTGATTGACAATTCCTTCTTAACTATTTTATGGCTTGCATGTTCTTAAAATGTGTTGTTTTTATAGAATTAATAATTTTTAAAATGTGTTGTTTTTATAGAATTAATAACTCATTTTGATTTATGTTGTTGACTAACTTTGCAGGATAATGGGGAATATGAAGTTGTTCCTGGAAGTGACTTTGTTATAACCCGGGCTGCCTTTCGTGATAACTCTTCTAAATATTATATTAATAATCGTGCAAGTAACTTCACTGAAGTTACCAAAAAATTGAAGGGTAAAGGAGTTGATTTGGACAACAATCGCTTTTTAATCCTTCAGGTTAGTCCAATTTCATTGTTTTTATTCTTGTGGTATAATTCTATAAAATGTGATATATCTTTGGTTTTATCAGGGTGAAGTCGAGCAGATTTCACTGATGAAGCCAAAAGCTCAAGGACCTCATGATGAGGGATTCCTTGAATATTTGGAGGATATAATTGGAACCATCAAATATGTTGAAATGATTGATGAGTCAAACAAGCAGTGAGTGTCTTTTTCTTCAAGTTTATTTGGTGGATATAAGTCTATCAAAAATCTTGCACTGTATGCCATTATTCTGTGAGTGTTGCTGTTCCTGCTCTTGGGGCATAAACAATCTTGCACGAACAAAGAGCGTTTACATTTACAATTTGATTAGACTACATATATTTTTCTAATACCTAATGTACACTAAATTTTAATAATTTTCAGCTCATCTCACGTATAGAATACTACTTAGAGCACCTTTGGGGAAAAAAAAAAAAAAAAAAATTGGAAGTTGAAGAGATAAAATACCTTAGAAGGCTCAAATTGGTTGCTAGAAGTTGTGAATTTGTATGCTCGAAATGTTAGGGATATAAAAAGTAAGACATGGGAGAACAAAGGTCACTCGATATCTATTCCACTTGATGAGTATTATTTACTTCATCAAGCTTCTTTTAAAACTACATAGAGAATAAAAAAGTTCACTCACAATTTAATTTCAAAGAAAATTCTTTAATCCTTAGGGATAGAGTTAAAGAGAGGAAATAGTTCGTGTTTATATTAACTATTTCCGTAATGTTGGACAATTTTTTTAATCAAAGTCTGTTATTTTAAAAACTCAGGATCAAAGGATTGATGTTATCTATATATTTATCTCTTCCATTATAGAGATCCACATTAATATTTTATTTTTTTTAATTTTTTGGACTTTGACCATTGTATACATTGTTTGTAATTGGTCTTATAGGCTAGAGTTCCTCAATGAAAAACGTACTGGAGTGGTGCAAATGGTTAAGTTAGCTGAGAAGGAAAGAGATGGCTTGGAGGTAGAGTACCCTTACATACTGAAAACAATTTTCGAATATAAAAACAAAACAATTTTTACATGTACACATATCAGGATGTCAAGAACGAAGCAGAAGCCTACATGCTGAAAGAATTATCACATTTGAAGTGGCGAGAGAAAGCCTCTAAACTAGCTCACGAAGATACTACAAAGAGAGTGACTGAACTTCAAGATGAAGTGTCCACCTTAGAAGCAAATCAGAAAACTGAGCGGTTCTTTCTTTATCTCTATCTACTTTAGCTCCTCATTTCTGTTGGACTCTATTATATTTGCGAAAAAATCTAGATTTTACCCTTCTACTTAGTTGAATAAGAAAAAATTAGTTTTAATTTCATCAAATTGAATCTTGAGCTTGAAAAAATTGTATAATTAATGATATCTATTAGTTGAGCTTTTATGCTTTCTTGCAAAGATTTATGGGTAGTTATTAGTTTCTTTTAGCTAGATGAGATTTCTTTTTATAGGTATGGATTATTTTGGTTGTGTTTTCCTTTGAAACATGAGACGAACTGCAGTAGCCTTTTGAAGCTTAAATGCGTTTGTTTTGTCTTGGTGAGGCAAATAGTACAAAAAGGTATATAAATTTGTTTATATAGATAATGAAAAATTAATGAAACAAGAGCATTGTAATAATCTTTTTTCATTTTTAAGAAACAGAGAGTGAATTGAGAATATTTCTTAATTTTTGGTAAGACTTTAAAGAGAAGTAAAAGTGGAATTGCAAAAGGCTTTATTTTGTGAGATACACCGTAGAAAAATATGTAAATAATATTAATCTACGAAATTTGAACTTTCTTATTTGTTTGAAGAATTGAAGTGCCCTTGGAGAATTTCGTGGGAACTGCGCCTAGGTGCACTTTTCAAAATACCTACTGCTTTCGTTTTTTTTAGTGTGGGTCGGGCATTTTGATGTTGGTTTTAGCTACCCGTTTACTTGTTCACTTTGTAATTAGGTTCAAATGTTTGTATGGTTGGGCTTGGGCATTTCTTAGCTTGATTTAAGGTGAATTTCTTATTTGAATCTACGTGATTATTGGTTGGGTTCTGAGCAATTTTCTAATTTGATTTTTATGAGGTATTAATTTTACCACTTACTCCAGTTAGAGTTGGGTGGAATGATATTGAAAATTTTAGCATAAAATTGATTCATTAAGCTCAATATTTTGTAATAAATGATTTTTCTGGCCCAACAAATGAAACCATATTAGTTTAGATTGGAAATGTCTATAGTGTATGCTAATTGTCGTGTTGCAGGGAAAAGATTCGTGAAACTAGCAAGGAACTGAAGGAACTTGAAGCTGTGCATGAAAAAAATATGAAGAGAAAAGAGGTTTGTTTTAATTTCTTCCAATTTTTTCAGACTCAAGTTCTTTTTGTTTGACCTGATTTTAAGATGGGATTTTGTTATATGACCAATTTATACCTTGTAATTGTGCATCTAGGAATTGGATGATGACTTGCGAAGAACCAAGGAAATGTTTAAGGACTTTGAACGTCAGGATGTTAAATACCATGAGGATTTGAAGCACATAAAGCAGAAGATTAAGAAACTTAATGATAAGTTTGAAAAGGTGTGGAAAATGTCCAATTTGTATTGTGTATGTTCATATATCTGATCTTGCCTTTTATTACAGGATTCTACAAAAATTGACGACCTAAGAAAGGAGTGTGAAGAATCAACAAGCTTGATTCCGAAGCTTGAAGAAAGTATTCCACAATTGCAAAAACTTCTTTCAAAGGAGGAGAATATATTGGAGGAGATTCAAGAAAATTCAAAAGGTAGTTATATTTTTCAGTAAATATTTTAGATCCTATGAAATTTAAATTGATTCCGTAGCGTTACCAAGAGCTAGCGAATATTGTTAAATTGTTTTTGTATACTAAGATTCAATCCCTATTATAATTTTTTTTTGTTAATCGTGAAGATTTGACTACAATGGAACCTCCTCCCATTAAAGGAGAAAAGGGTGTTGTGAAGAGCATTGTCATCATTGATTCGTTAACATTGAAGTTTTATCATTTTATTTCTTTTCATAAATGTAACTTAACTAACTTCAATTCTATCCATTCTTTGTAAAAATAGAGTTTTGTTCGAGGAAATGAGCAAGGCATTTTGCATGGCATGTTAATTCATGAAACTGATAGATAGTGTTTGAGGGGTATCTTGTGTTTGTTTTGTTAACCATGCAAACCTTATTTCTTTTCAACAGATTGAAAGTCTATAAAATTCTTTTTTTTATTTTTTATTTTATCTTCCAATCTTAACCTTAAAGTCTAATTTTTCTGTTCTAGACAAAATTTGCAGAGGTTGAATATTTGTCCGTGCTAATGTTGCAATTAACATTTTTTAATTTTGTTCCATTCTTTATTTCATTTGCTTCTAGTTCAAATTGAGATGTACCGCTCAGAGTTAGCAAAAGTTCGTGTTGAATTAGAACCTTGGGAAAAGCAACTGATTGAGCACAAGGGAAAACTTGAAGTCGCACGTACTGAGAGTAGACTATTGACTGAGAAGGTAAACTTATCGCTCATGCATTTCTTGGACTACACAGTAATGATTTAATGTCCATTACTCCTATCCTTAATAGCTTTTTTCTACTTCACAGTGAGGCCTCACATTTGCAGAAATCTTCTCAAACTAAAGTTGACTATGTCCGTTTTCACGTATATAATTATTAAGGCTGCAACTTTCTAGTCATTTTTCTTATATCATTGATGATATCTCTTTTACTTGCAGAACAAGAAAAATACAAAAAATAGTTATAAATAAAAAAGAGTCATTATTTGATAGATTAATTCTTTTTAAAAGAATATGACTGTGGGCATATCTTTTAGGAAATGTGGAGTTAGAATTCTATCTTATTGTCTGAATTGTGGCGATTGTTTCAGCATGAAGGTGATCGTGTAGCTTTTGATGATGCTCGCAAGCAGATGGATAACATACTGAAAAGCAAAGAAGAAAAGTCTTCTAGCATTGAACAAATTAAAAATGAGCTTAAAGAGAGAAAGTTGGAATCCTTGAAAGCTCAAGAAGAAGAACAAGTACTTGTTTCAAGAGCAATTTTCTATTGTTTTCTTTTATGCTATGGTAAATGATGAAAGATGCTTCATTATCTTTTCAGGAGTGCATCAAGGAACAAGAAACACTTATTCCTTTAGAACAGGCTGCTAGGCAGAAGGTTGCAGAACTTAAGTTTGTTATGGATTCAGAGAAAAGCCAGGGATCGGTCCTTAAAGCAATTTTGAAGGCGAAGGAATCTAATCAGATTGAGGGTATATATGGGCGAATGGGGGATTTAGGTGCTATTGACGGTGAGTTTTCTATATTTGTGATATTATTCTTTTGATGCAACTTTTTTCATATCTTAAACCTTCCTTGGCTATATATATCATAATATAATTCTAGGCATATAATGGTATTGTCAAGCCTCTTGTACGTGCTTTTGAAAATTTGTGTAACATAGATCACTATGCTTTCTAGTAGTATTGGCATATGAAGTCATCGGAATATGATTACTTTATGATAAAATTAGGTTTTATTTATCAATAACGGTACATTGTTCTAGGGAAGAACTATAGAGCTTCCCTTCTCTCCCACTAAAACCTACCACAAAATAGCCTACTAAAAAAGATACCCTTCATCTCTTTCCCCCATTCCATATGCACAACACAACACCCATTCACCTAAAACAACCAACAGGCCCGTACTAACTAATTTGTAACAACTTCCTTTTCCCTACTGTCTTTCTCACACGCCTCCTTCTACAATCATCTAGCACTTTACTTCTTATGTCTTATCTTTTCATTCAAAATATTTGTAGTTTTGGTGTAATTATGTTGTATTTGCAGCCAAGTATGATGTTGCGATATCAACCGCTTGCCATGGACTTGATTATATTGTTGTGGAAACATCTGGTGCTGCACAAGCATGCGTTGAATTGTTGCGAAGGGAAAATCTTGGTGTTGCAACTTTCATGATATTGGTAATACATTGCTTCTCACAGTGATATGTAGAACTTTATTCTTCTAAGAAATAATTGGTCTCGTTCTTTTTAGCACCTTGAGGAATGAACTTAGTTAAGAATTATGCGCTTGGTAATTTGATGAATACAAGAAAACTCTACTTTCAGATTTAGGCACAACATAGACACGATATATGGCATACAACATGACGCATCTATGATGACATGTTAATATCTAAAATTCTAGATCATGACCTGACATAAGCATATTTGTTAAACTTAAACGTATATATATTTTAAAGTATATTGTTTGATGATTTTCATGCTAAAAGTTTGTTAAGTCTTTGATACTACTGTACTCATCCTAACAAGTTAAAGCATATAATTTGAAATTGGGAATAATGGCTCTTCTTTTATTTCATTGTGCAGGAAAAGCAGGTCGATCATTTGTCAAAGATGAAGGCCAAGGTTAGCACTCCCGAAGGGGTTCCTCGCCTTTTTGATTTAATTAAGGTACAAGATGATAGGATGAAGCTTGCCTTCTTTGCTGCCTTGGGGAATACAGTTGTTGCTAAGGATCTTGAGCAGGTTTGTTCTCAGTACTTTATTCTACATTATGGAATTTTTAACATTTTTAAGTTTAAACTGCCAGAGATAATGCACATGTTCAGAAAAAAACTTATTTGAGTTGATAGGTGTACAATGGATACTGTAAATTGAGTTTGAGTAAGTATCTGCCTCTTCTATCTGGTAACTTCGTAACTTGTTTGGACTTTGAATGACCAATTAATCATTCAAAATTTCTACAACGTCTCTGCTTCAACTTTGCATATTATGATACCAGCAAGAAGTATTTTCTAGAACTGAGCGATAAAGGAACAACATTTGTTACATGAAAATAGCAAGTGCTTCATTTTTGTTTATTTAGTTATTCTTGAGACATGGTTCTGCAAACAATGATCTTTGTGACACGAGTGTATCCTTGCCATCATATTCTTATTATTATTTTGATTAAAAAAATGAAGGATATAACCGTTCTAGGGAACAAAGAATTAAAATTGGGATAGAATTCTTTGCTAACAATAATTGCTCATTGAAGTTTATTTGAGTTCTAAACTTTTAGTGAGGTTTTATGTTGCTTCATTCTACCTAGGCAACACGAATCGCATATGGTGGTAGTAGAGATTTTCGACGTGTTGTTACTCTTGATGGTGCCTTGTTGGAGAAATCTGGAACCATGAGTGGTGGGGGAGGTATGCCTAGGGGTGGTAAGATGGGTACATCAATTCGATCTGCCAGTGTTTCAGGAGCAACATTTGGAAAAGCTGAGAAAGACCTTTCAGAAATGGTTGATGCACTGAGCAAAATTCGCCAAAGAATTGCTGATGCCGTGCAACGTCACCAAGTGTCAGATAAAGCAGTGGGACAGTTAGAGATGTCATTAGCAAAAAGCCAACAGGAGGTAGTTTTACTGAAGACTCCTCACTTTGTTGTCTTGATAAATATAGAAGTTATTTTAACATGTTTTATTTCTGCTTTTTTTAATGCAGATTGACAGTTTGACTTCACAACATAGCTATCTTAAAAAACAATTAGGTTCCCTTGAGGCTGCATCGAAACCAAAAGATGATGAGCTCAAGCGATTACGGGAGCTAAGGGATATTATCTTGGAAGAGGAGAAAGAAATTGATAGACTTATGCAAGGCTCCAAAACGCTTAAAGAGAAGGTATTCTAGGAGCATCCCTATATTTTCTTCTACAGATTGTTTTTATCTTACTATGATGCCCATTGGGTCAAGTCTAATGTCAATAGATTTATCTAGCATATCTGTCACTCTCATGGTTGATATGTATATTTTAGTGCTGTGAAGCTTGTAACATGAACTATTTGTTTCAGTTTGTTCAAAATGGCTTCATGGTAATGGTTTTCAGTTTGCTCATGCTTTGTCTCGATTCTTAGGCTTTAGAACTTCAGAGTCAGATAGAAAATGTTGGTGGTGAAAGATTGAAAGCTCAAAAGTCCAAAGTGAATAAGATTCAATCTGTAAGTACATTTATTACTATGGAATATCCAAATAACCAAACTACTTGTCAGAGATTCATGTTTTGTCCCTTTGTAGGATATTGACAAGACCGGAACAGATATCAATCGCTATAAAGTTCAGATAGAAACAGGCCAAAAAACAATTAAGAAATTGACAAAGGCTATTGAAGAATCAAAAAAGGAGAAGGAACGACTTGACGAGGAGAAAATTAATTTGCAGGGTAAATTCAAAGAAATAGAAGTGAAAGCATTTGCAGTTCATGAGAAGTTCAAAGAGATAGAAAAAGTTAGTTGTTTACACATCCCATTCTATGCAATTCTGTAAGCTTATTTCCTAAATAATTTTGTACCCTTTATGTGCAGCTTATTCATCTGCAAGAAGAAGTCTGCGACACATCCAAATCTAATTATAATAAAGTGAAGAAGACTATGGATGAACTTAGGGCATCAGAGGTTCGCCCTTACAAGCCTCCGACTATTTTCTTTATTTGCATCATCGTAGAATGAGAATCAAAATTGAAAGGTTGTTTGTTACATAGGTTGACGCTGACTACAAACTACAAGATTTGAAGAAGTTATACAAAGAATTAGAGCTGAAAGAGAAGGGTTACAGGACAAAGCTTGATGATTTGCATGCTGCTTTAGCAAAGCATATGGAACAGTAAGTAAATTTTGAAAGATAAAGAACATTTTACAGTACGTTTTTTTTTTTGGGATGAAGAATTAGTATTGCATATCTTGTGGCAGAATTCATAAAGATCTTGTTGACCCCGAGAAACTTCAAGCAACTCTTGAAGAAGACAATGTTGAGTGTTGCGACCTGAAAAGGGCTCTTGAAATGGTAACGCTGCTGGATACACAACTAAAAGAAATGAATCCGAACCTTGATTCAATCACCGAGTAAGACTACTCATTTTGAGTTTTTTTTTTTTTTTTTTTTTTTTTTTTTTTTTTTTTTTTTT
>NW_019268517.1:3525727-3558773 GCF_002738365.1 Cucurbita moschata
TTTTTTTTTTTTTTTTTTTTTTTTTTTTTTCTTTTCTTTCTTTCTGAAATGCCATTTCTCGACAGATATCGAAGAAAAGTGGAAGTGTATACTGAAAGAGTCGAGGATCTTAATACAGTCACTCAGCAGCGCGATGACATGAAAAAGAAATATGATGAATTAAGGAAAAAAAGGCAAATGAAATTTTCTTGATTTTTTTTTTTTTTTTTTTTGTTGCTCTTTTAGAGCGCTGTAATTCTTTGCACTATTCCTTTCTAGGTTCCTGCTTCTTAGTTATTTTCTCGTAATACTTTTAGGTTGGACGAGTTCATGTCAGGATTTAATGCTATATCTTTGAAGTTAAAAGAAATGTATCAGGTTTGCATCTCAGCTCATTCTATCTTGTTTCATTCTCTTTTACATTCATTTTTCACTCTTTTATAATGTTGTATGAAACTGAATGATCGATCAATTTTTTGATTTTCTTAAATTGGGCATCACAATCCCACTAGTTAAGGTTGATGGTTATCGGCTTTCTTGCTTAGACTGTTGCTCAAGTCTACACTTATTTTATGTTCTTCGTTTATATATTCAATCATATGGATTTGCATTTATCTTCTAATGGCCACTCTTATCCATATCCCTCTCCCATTGTCCTTTGTTGCTAGTTGTATTTCTGAGTAGTACGCTTTGATATACTTCCTTGATGCTCTTTGACAGATGATCACACTTGGAGGCGATGCAGAACTCGAGCTGGTGGATTCTTTGGATCCTTTCTCTGAAGGTGTTGTTTTTAGTGTCAGACCACCGAAAAAGAGCTGGAAGAATATTGCTAATTTGTCTGGTGGTGAAAAGGTTGGCTGCTCTCTAAATATCTTGAAATCCTATCTTTCTTCTGCAAACGCTTGAAATGCATTTTTGTACCTTTAAACAACCATAGTAGCAGCCTGCTTATTTCATCGATCCTTATATTCATCATGTGGCATATGTCGAATTTTAATGGATTCGTTGTTTCTTTCAGACTCTGAGCTCTTTAGCTCTCGTTTTTGCACTTCACCACTACAAGCCAACGCCGCTTTATGTCATGGATGAAATTGATGCTGCTTTAGGTAACTTTACTGTGCACTTAATTCTTTTTTCATCTCCCTGACTGCTTATAATTCTATAAAAATATTAAAAGATCTTTTGGTTTAAGATCCATTGTGGTCCCATAATTCTCGATAACTTTTCATTTTAAAGAACTTTGTAGGCCGCCCGCCCGCCCCCTTTTATCTTATGTTTTTATTTTGACACCTTTAAGTGACAAATGTTTGAACTCACAAGCCGTTAATCAAGTGTTAGGATTCAAAATAGTTTGGTATTTTTGTGGAACAGTTAGTGAAATATTAACTTCAATGACCAAAATGAACTTTTATGTAAAATTTAGGAGCTAAAATAGGATATTTAAAAGTTGAGAGATTAAGATAGTACACACAAAAATTTAGGAACTCAAACAAAATTAGTATCATAGCCAGAAACTAGAATGAGATTTAGACCATATTTTTTCCACTTCATTAACTTATGGTTCTTGTGGCTGTAGATTTCAAGAACGTATCAATTGTTGGCCATTATGTGAAGGACAGAACCAAAGATGCTCAATTCATCATTATAAGGTTTGATGAACTCACAAACTGGATCCTTACCGACTTACAATTTAACCAGGCAATACCATTTATGATTGATTGTCTTTTATAATGTCTACAGCTTGAGAAACAATATGTTCGAGTTAGCAGATAGATTAGTGGGGATCTATAAAACTAATAATTGCACAAAGAGCATTACCATCGACCCAGGAAGCTTTTCAGTTTGTGACAAAGTTGCTTGACATTTTCCTTTTGGTTTTGATAATATGTATTATACATGTAGAGAAAAGACAATTCGTCTTTTTATGCAATTTCGTTGTATACCTCTGTACATCATGTATTTATGGTGGAAGTTTAATGTATGTCTTAGATGTTAAAATAGTAATGAAAATTGATTTTGTTAGTGGTCTTAGTTAGACATGAAAATAGTGAGTAAAAAACCTTGTATCCCAACATTCAGTTGTATGTTCATCGATATGAAATTTGTATTCTACTACCACTTATTTTGTATTCCGTTTTAGGCCCCCTTGTCACATTTGAAATTGAAATGAGTTAGATCAAAATGAATGATTGAAATGAGAATGCTATTCGTTCATGTTTGCTAAAGTCCATTATTGAGAAATTATGTGTTTATATCGTTACAAATCATCAAATAGAAGGAATTTTAAGAATTTGATAAGTTTTATGTGTTGAAGCTGTAAAATTGCACCCAAGATTGCAACCCAAAGTAACTAGATGACTGAAACTATGAAACTATGAAACTATAAAATTGTGCATTGCCGCCGAGAGATAACCAAAGACACTGGTTACATAGCCTTATTTTCAAGTTCATGGACACTGGTTCCATAACCATTGTCCTCGAACTTGAAAATGATTAAGTTACATAGCCTTATTTTCAAGGCAACTAATTAATGGAGTCGAAAAGTAAAAGTAAAAGTAGAATTTTGAACTTATAAGATACAATTTTAGGAATTATTATATTATGGGATTAAAGATACGTTTAGGAAGAAGAAGAAAAGGACGTGTGACGAAACAATTAGCTTGCAATAGCCATTAATATGCTAAAATCAACTTTCTAAAATATCCGTCACCCACTTTTAGTACGACCACTCATTTTTATACATTTTTCATGTTCTTCGTAATGACATGTATAAACTAAAGCAAAATGTTAAAAGGATCTTCACGTTTAATGTATTTGAAATCGAAAGGATCTAAAGTTTAAACCTCAACGAATAGAGTACAAATAATCTTTTATCCAAATACTCAACATTTTTCTTGCTACATTGAACCTAACAGGGGTAAAACTTGAAGTCGTTAGTGCTAATTAATAAGAAAAGTAGGTTATGAATGATCAATAGCATTCTATTCCCAAAGCTAACGAAATATTTCAGCATTTAAAAAATGATGTTCCAACTAATAAGCACTTACCAATAAGTTTCCTGGAGATCAAGCATTCAAGACTACTTACAGCAAGTCTTCATTCAAGGAGCAATGATAAACAAAATCATTACCAAAACATCTTATTACTATCTATGAGCAAAATTAATTGCTAGAACCACTAGATTATAAACTTAAACACTTCATCAGTCTTGATGCAAATTTCAATCCCAAACTCATCAAATACATTTACAAGCTTCAAGTGCTTTGTCCAGTAGGGAACTATTATTGCACATAAAAGGGTAAAAGGGAAAGAGTGTTGTAGTACTCCAAGCTTAGATTCAGTAGCAGGAAGCATCTGCAAAATTAGCAAGAAGTCACATAAGTTGCACAGATTACAACATTTACGAACACATTAAGAGTGAGGAGATAGTTCAGTGAGGATGTTTTGAACATAACACATCGGGAAAAAGTTTTACATTGTCATAGAACTCTATTCAATTAACAACACTTAATAAAAATAAGAGAAAAATATTATAAGTTAGAAATACCAGTTTTATTTAGTTATTTGGTAAGAAACCAAGCTTCCGTTGAGAGAAATGAAATAATATACAAGGACATACTACTGAAAACAAAAACAATAACAAAGAGTTCAAAACCTAATTCAATCCAACATAATACAACATAGCTCCTATTTACAAAGGCCATGTAACCACGGGTCTCCCAAACCTCCACAGACGAACTCTCTAACTCTATAAACTTCATCCTATTCCTCTCAAGCTAAATGTCCCACAAAATAACAAAGAAGCTAGCATGCCATGAAACATTTCCTGCTCTCAACCATAGAGTAACCATCCTTACTCCATGACAAACATCCAAATCAACCCATCCCTCTGAATCCAAAGCAATTGTGCAAACTGGCTACCTCATAACATATGATCAAGGTCCTCCTCTTGCTACCTATAAAGAATGCACCAAAGCAAGTACAACACAGAGTGTTTTTGAACACAATCCATGGTATTGACTTCCTATGTAAAACTTGTCACACGAAAATTTTGACCTTTGAAAAGTTATTCTAGAGAGTGGAGAAAGAAAAGACACCTTAGGGTAAAAAAGTGGCAGGCAAGATGTGAGAAAGATAATTGTGAGAGAAACCCATAGAAGATCAAGGGTTCAAATCTTGAATTCCCTTTTCCCTGGGTTCAACCTCATCAACAAGGCCATGCCCAAAGGTTGGCCCAAGTTCAGCCCATTGATCCATGATTGGTTCAAAAGCAAAGTTTGACCAGCCCGATCGATCTGACTCATGGGCTGACCCATTTATGCCACATTTGGATCGGCTCGTAAGGCCTCCCCAATGGACTTATCATTGGGCCAACCCAAATATGTACGTGCACCCAAAAGAAATTCTAGATAAGAGGAAGGGAATTGAACCACCTCACACCCAACCAAAGAAGCCAAAGAACTCAACCTAGAGGGGTAGAAGTTCAAACCTACAATGGAGCTTTTGCCCTATTAATCTCAAGGAAAAAACAAACTTCTAAGAATATTAGCAAATGATCCTCCCAATCCCAAATTGAAAAAGGTGTCATCAACAAGCTGAAAATGCACTAGATGCATCAACTCCTTAACTCCTTTCCCACCTTAAACTCCTCTCCAACCCCTTTTATCCACTCAACACCAAGGGAACAAGAGTGCGTCTCCCAAGAAGAAGATGCTTACCCATGTAAACAATCGGTTATGAATTTTTTCTATAACAAGACTCTATAAACCCTCACTCTTCAGAATACCACCCAAAAGAAATTCTAGATAAGAAGGGAACTGAATCACCTCACACCCAACCAAAGAAGCCAAAGAACTCAACTTAGAGGGGTAGAAGTTTAAACCTACAATGGAGTTTTTGTCCCTATTAATGTTAAGGAAAAAAACAAACTTCAAAGAAAGACAAAAAACCATTAAGATTAACAAATGATCCTCCCAATCCCGAATAGACAAAACGGGTGTCATCAACAAGCTGAAAATGCAATAGATGAATCAAACTCCTTAACTCCTTTCCCACCTTAAACCCCTCTTCCACCCCTTTTATGCACTCCAAACGAAATTAACATACTTAGAACATTCACCCCTAAGATAAAGAGAAAGGGTGATAGAGGATCCCTCGTCTAAGACCTATAAAAGCAAATATCTTGCCCCTAGGTTTCCCATTGACAAATATGGGAAAAAATTACTGAACTTATACAACTCCACACTCAGGTCTCCACTTAAACTCAAATCCCTTCCTCCCCATGACTTCATGTATGAAATCCACATGGTCATCAGTTTTCCTAGTCTTCAATGACTTGGTTAGCAATCAACACTTGGTATTAGATTTGTGTTTTGGCAGTTGAAATAGTGCTAGGATGGACTTTCCTCAATCTATCAACCAAGTCATAACTATAATCTTATGTAATCTAGTAACAAGATTGAGTCTAAAGTATTTCACCTTGTATATCTTATCTTTTTTAAAGAGATAAGACAGACATTGGTCTCATTCATACTTGCATCTCTAATTAACAGAGAACAGGCCCCTTGGGAGTAGGAAATAGTGCAAGGAAGGACTTTCGTCAATCTATCAACCAAGGTTATAACTATAATCTTACATAATCTTGTAACAAGATTGAGCCTAAAGTATTTCACCTTGTATATCGTATCTTTTTTAAGAGATAGGACACTACATCGGTAATTCCCCTTGCATTAAATTCAGAAAAAGACTTGGGGATAAGACATACATATGCCAGTGATGCCCTTGTGCATCCAGATGCATTGTCAAGCCATGAAACTTCGTTATTCAATGGAGAGCGGTTTATTTCTAATGAAGAATGCTGCAGAGAAAATATAAATGCATACAGCTTGAGATATTATCTACATTCTATTAGAAGCATTCTTTAGAAGAAATAAAGTATTAAAAGACCATTCTCCTCATCATTAGGGGGAATTGACATAGCGAGGATTTGTCGCATAGCTAAGCGACAGGAAATTCAAATTGGTACTCTAGATAGCTATTCCTAAGTTCCATAATTTTAAAGTGGTTTGACAAATGAACAGAACAGAGACTATACCCGTGTAGGTGCAGAAACAACACCAAGACACAATTCCTTCATACAAAGCTCCAAAACAGTTAAAACGCAATGTTCATGGCATCACAGTTCATAGCGCATCCAATCAAACTATGATACACCAGTCACAACGACACAAGAACCAAGCTCTATTCCTGGGTAAGAATGAATATGCAAGCAATACATGAATAATGAAATCGAAAACTCGAAGTAAATATCCCATGACTTAATTAATATATCCAATACAGACTACTAAAAATAAAAACGACTTCCATTCCAGCAACCACTAACATAATTACCAAAGTTAATCAGGCTAAACTTCCAAGAAATTCAAAATTGTCATAACCAGCAGCAGGAAAAATTGTGCGTTCCTCCCTTAATTTATTTAGAAGTATACATAAAAGACAGATCTATAGCATTGAACGATTATAGACAACAACACGCCACAGATTGCCGCAGAATACATTTAAAAAGAAATAGCACATCGAAAAATAGGAAGCACTGCGAAATTCTAGAACATAAAAAAGAAACCCCATCGAAATTACGGGCAACCTTGACCCAGAAAGATGAAAAAAAAGAAACACATTCGTTCTCTTCAGATGAGAGCGGGATAAAAATTCATTTAAAACAGAAAACTAGGGGAAAATGAATACACAAGATTCAAACACGACAGAATTCACCCCGACGGCGGAGGGAAGAAAGTATTAAAATGAAAACCGGAGTGAAGAGTTAGGGAAATCACCGGTAAGAGTTAATGGGTGGCGGAGGAAGCATCAGCATGGTGATGGTGAGAGGAAGAAGGAGAATGGATCCTGTTATATACTTGCTCGCCGACAAGGTAGATGCCGAAAGCAACGAGAGCGATGCCGAGGCCAGGAGTGGCATGTCGGAACTGATTGGAGAGCATCGGATGCTTCCTCCACTCGTCTGTCCTCCTGAAGAACTCTCCAGTCGATCCCAAAGGCTTATTCGCCATTGCAAAACAGCTCTGATTTCCCTTTCCTTGCGCTCCTTCACCTCGTCCTGGATGGGTGCAGATCGCCACTTCCTCCTGTCCTCGCTTTTCAGCCTTCCCAGCTACTACTTCAAATTACTATATTACCCTTTAATTTTGTTTCTGGATTTATAATTAATCTGTTATTTTATAATTTCTAATATTATGCTCTAGCAAACAAACATTTAAAATATCCTTTAAATAACGCTTAATTAAATAATTTTAATAAAATTATATAAACATTTAATTGTAAATATTTATTCGAATTTATATTTTAAAAAATCAAAATGTTCTATACATTAGAATAAATTATAACTAATGAGATATATTTATAAATTTTATACCATTGTAATAATTTATTAATGAAACAATAATACATTTTTTATGGGTCATTTCGTACTCTTAGCCATCAATATTAATAATTATTAAAATAAATAAATAAATATATAGGAGTAAATAATAACTGATAATAAAAATATAAAAAAAAAAAGAAAAAAAAAAAAGCCTAAAAAATTAGAATATTACATTTCATGCCATTCCCACCCTCTTCTTCCACAATTCAAACGGCTCCTAAACCCTACTTTGTATTTCTCTCTCTCTTTTTCAAGTCCGACGGCAGAAATGAAATCGGCGGCGTTACCTTCTTCAGTGGAAGCTTTGAGAAATGGAGAAGGAATCGCCTCCGCCCTATCTTCTTCCGATCAGTCTCGTCTATTGCTTGCCACTAGACCTCCCAGGTACTTCTCCATCTCTCTCTCTCTCTCTCTTTCGCTCTGTCTTCGTTGTCTTTCAATTCGTCTTGATTTCCGTCCACTTTCTTGGGGCTCTAATCGGTCCTTACTCGTGCGGTTGATTACGGGCTTTTCCTCCGCCAGAGGGTTTATTATTAATATTTTTTTGTTGCCATTGCCGGAATCACCCGTTTCTCAATTTGTTGCTTGTTTTTGTTTGAGTTTTGTTCTTTTCCACAATTGGAATATTGAAGGCACTCTTCAAATTTCTAACAACTATGTGTCTTCTCTGCGAATTCCGTTGGATTACTTTCCCTTTTCCTTAATCATTGGGAATCTTTTTCCCTCTTTCTTTTTAATGGTTCACTTCCATTTTCATTTTGATGGTTCACTTTTTCTTAACTCTTTTGGATTGGAGTAATTTATATGGTAGATTGAATTTCATTTATTTTTGAAATTTTGGGAACTTCTATGATTGTTTCTTTTGATCTATACTGAACAGAAACTACAAAAGTTCAGTCTTCCTCATTTGTTGTAATATGATAAATTTGACTGGTGTGTGTATGTGTGGGCAGGCAAGTAGTATCGATATTAACTTGTTCAAAGCTATGTGGTATTTGCTTTGTTGCCGGGGTGGTGGTTGGTTACTCGTTAAAGCGACGCGTGAATCGATGGGTTTCCAAGCTATTGAGGAGATTAAAAGAGGATTGATAAGTCCATCCCTTTGTTCTGGTATGCCACTTTCATTGATTATAATTTATAGAATTGAATTACTGATTTGTTGCCCAATTTAGAGCAGGAAGATGAACATTCCTAGCTCATTACCGGCTCATTATTGGACAATTACTTGTTCACAAGCATGGAGTTAATGATTTGAATTTTCCATCTAATGAAAAATCATTTTTGCTCCACTTCTTCTTCTTCTGATCCTTTGGAGAGGTATTTTAGTGATAAGTTCTATAAGAGCTCGATGATCCCATTTGGTCAAATGCCTAGGGATAAACGTATTTCTGATTTGGTGGCGAGAATTTCTTTGATAAAAACATTTCTGGATTTGATTTGCAGCTCAATTATTTCATCAAATTGGTATTCGATCATGGGACTTACTCGATTTTAAGTTTTTGATTTGGACCTGAAATTTTAAATTGTTTCATACGTTTTAGGGCAGAGTAGAGAGAAGGTTGAACAAACCTGTCCGTTTCCAAGGGCTGTTCATGTGAGGATTGGCTTTATGAGTTTCAAGATTTGATGCTTTTTTGAAACCTTCTCTCTTTTGCAATCTTTTCTCAGCTATGGTGGTGTGGATAAACCCACTTTTATAATGGTCAATGTTGTTTGTTGATAAATGATCAATATTAGGTCTCCAATATTTGCCATATTTAGAGGTGGTAGGAAATACCCTGTCATGTCATTCCTCTATTGGAGGTCATTCCATACATGTGAATGCAATGACGTGCCCATCATTTCAATCTATTTTCTTATAATGCTATCTTAATGGTAAGTTGGATGTGTACCATATACTCTACACACAACCCATACCCATACGAGCGAGTATGGACTTACTAGTTAGTTTGCATACCGTTAGGCCACTTTTCTTGTTGGGCGAGCATACTATGGGAGCTCCTTAGGCCGACCACCCGTTAGAACTAGTAACCGTCCTGACAATATTAGGTTAACATAATGATCGTTTTTCTGCCTGACCAGAACTAGTCATCGTCACAACAACATTAGGTTAACATAATGATCTTTTTTGTGCCGGACTATCGCAGCATTATGATAAATATAATGATTGTTCTCCTGTCTCGTAATGTATGCGTTTGTACTATCGTGAAGGGCTAGGCATATCGCTCAATACATGAGCACATAATAATGCATGAGGTCTCAACATTTTTACATATCACATCATTTTTCTTATCATTTCACAATTTGTTATCATATCTTTCATGCATACGTCGGATTTGTATGTATTTTATGCTAGTTCGTCGTTTTGCATGTCAAACATATTATATCATTCAAATTACATAAATATATCATATCATAAATTCCATGCTTCCAGGCATAATAATTTTCATCGTATACATATCATACCATAAGATATCGCATCACAATATATTATACCATAAATATGTCAATTTATCACATATCTTCTACCATAACATACCTTATATCATTTTCATATCATATTACATTCACATGTCGTATCATAATCATATCATATCGTAAACATTTTGAGGTCATATCGTAAACATTTTGTGGTCATATCGTTACATGAACGTACCGTAGTTACATCTTTACAGAAACGTATCCTAACGCTATCGTTCTATCAATCTATCATAATCCTATCCCTTTCTATCCATAATCTAACCATATTCTTTTGTCAATTGATCGTGATCATATCGTTTTTATCAATCTCCCATATCCATAGTACTTTGATATGTTACATAACCTTAACATTTCATGAACATGTCTTACTTCTATCATTACATTACGTTTAATACATTATTATCGTATCCTATCTCAAACATATCATTGAACATATTGTATCGTAAGTATTATCATACAATTTACATATTAAATATTATCATACAATTCACATATTATAACATATATATATCATATCATAAACATATAAATCCATAAACAATTCACACATATCAATATATAACACGTGCAAAACCACGGGCCATGTGCCAACATCAAATATAACCATGTCGATAGTAAGGTCACTTACCTGATTAGCTTAGGTTGATGTTGCGAAGTTATCCTTAGCGAAAGTTCGATTCTGTCCATTGAAATCTAAGTCAATCTATATGAGCTCATGATATTAGTTTTAAGTTTGAGCCCATCTAGACCAAGTGCTATATTAGAGTATTTGCTGTTATAATATTATTTTCATACAAATCATTTAATACCCTTTGGATATTCTATTTTCTATTACGGTGATTAATACCTTTTAACATTTTTTAGATATTTTATTCTCGTTGTTTTTCCTTTTTTTTTTTTCTTCTATTATGTTAGCCATATTCTTAGTTTCTATGTGTATTTCATTTTTCTTTATTTCGATTCTGTTAGCCTTGTCTCTGTATTTTCTTTTATCTTTCATTTGATTATGTAAACAGATATATTATTGATTTTTAATTTAATTGAGTCCATTTTTTCTCAATTTTTTCTGTTTCATGGGAAAATATTTTTTTCTTCCCTTTCATAGAGAACGGATGGATGAGAGGTGAGGGGAGAGAAGTGAGGAACGGATGGATGAGAGGTGAGGGGAGAGAAGTGAGGAAGGTTTTTTTAAAACTAATCTTCTTATTTTTTTTATAATTATTTTTATTTGTTTACTTTTGTGGGCTATTATTGACCCAACCCATTACTCTATTTTGGAATTGTAGTAGCTAATTTATTTTTTATTTTAATTTTCTGAATTTTTTTTATGTACCATTCTTATTTATTAAGATAAAAATGTATTAAGAGTTCACAAACAAAATTGTAATATTTTAACATAGTTCAATATTGTCACAGAAGTAAAAGACATCAATTTAAAAAGTAAGGAAATACAAAAAATAGATAGTAAAATTAAAAAATATTAAAAATAGTTCGTTAAAGAAATTATGGGTCAGAAAAATAAAAACTATTATACATTACCTCGATGAACCGAGAGGGGTTCTAAATTATCTAAATAAATAAATAAATTGTTATAGAAGTTGCACCAAAGATAATAAATAAATTAGAACAAAATAGAGTCTATAAAATCAATTCTTTACCAATTCTAAAGAATCATCCTACCTGTATTAAATGTTGATTAAAAAGTTATAGGAGACCATCATTATTTTCATACTAAATGTTAATTCAAAAGCCACGTAAAAACTAGAACGGTCAAAACATTTCGAACAACTCTTGATACAACTCAATATTTAAAATCGTTTACTTTCCACCGACTCGTATGCATCTGTAATAAAATTGCTTTTATACATATAAGCCAAAGATTAAGACGACCGAAAACCTAAAATATAATTATCGAACGAGCATGAATTACATTTTACCTAATCTCAAAAGTCCAAAAATATAGGCATTATCTTCATAAATATAATCACTAATGGAGCTATCACCCAAATACATTTTTTTGTCTCCCTTATGAAAAAAAAAAAAAAACAAAAATTATTTAGTTGGTACCTTTTTGAAAAAAGAAATATAGTTTATGGTTGAGATCTCACTTTCAAAAAACACAAAAACAAAACAAACAACGACCTTAACTTCCTTATTTCACATAATTAATTTTTCAACTAAATAAAAATATTATAAACTACGCTTTAAAATTTAAATGAAAAAAAAAATATGATGAGATCACGACGAATCCATCTAGTTAATTAAAGCATTGGATTAGAGAGCGTTTGTGAAACGAATCATAATTTCTATCCTTTCTTAGTTCAATGACGAGCAGAGATTGAATTATTCATATTAAAATATATTTTATTTAATTATGCTAAAAATATTGTATGAAAATGAAATCTGGTAGTTTTCCGATTTGATGAATGAAAGTGAAAGTGATTGGCACGTGAATTTGATTGTTTGTATAATTTTTATTTAACCTTATCAAGAAATTTGATTACTATGTGTCCCTTAACATGACGCTAATAACCATGTGGCTCGTAGAAATTGCAATTTCTATATTATTTATATTAAGAAGGCCATGGGGATGGTTATGCCGGCAAGAAAGATACAAAACTCCATTATATATCCCTTTAATATATATATATATATATATAACAACAATAATTTATAATTCAATTAAAATTAAGAGGTCAGAGAGTTGAATCTCCTATTGGGTTGTTATTTTTTTTTGGGTAAATTATAAAAAAATATTTATTACCTCTTATTTAAAAGGTAATTGTATGGTTTGAAACTTGCAATATTAACTTAGTTACCTTTTAAAGTAAAAAAATTATTAGAATATTGAACGAAAAATTAGTGTCTTAATATCATTATTTCGTACCCATCAAGTCATTGCCACGTAAAATTTTAATAAGTACCTATGGTAAAATGTTGAACAAAAAAACAAGACAGTGACGTGGAAGAATTTGATAATATATATATATATATATATTTTTTTTTTGTATAATTTTAATATAATTAAGCAATCTTTTACGATAGGTACATTATATTTGATAATATTATGTAATTAAGTCAATTTAAAGATATGGTTGATTGATTGAAAGGGTAAATATTTTAATTAAAATTAAAATGGAAAATATATGTTGTTTGAAGAGTAAGAAAAGGATGGGGGAGAGAGAGAGAGAGCATAATGGAATTTAATATAAATGTCGGGAAGAGAAAACCAAAATTACGGCAAATATTACGTGAAGAAAATTAAAAAAAAAATTATATATATATAATAATGAATGATAAGGAATGGCACGTGCGAAAATGGTGGACTGTTTTGGGGCGTACGATGGGACATCGGGAATCAGATATTCAACGCCTAAATAACCTCCATTAACGGCTTCATTAACGAACGCCTCATTTTCTTATTATTATTATTATTAAAACTTATTTGGATTGTTGCTATTAATATTAATTTTGTAGGGTCGGTTTTAAGTTTGGCACCCTCTCTCAAATACGTGATCTTGTAACGATTTGAAATTTTTTACTTAATTTAAGGTCGTTACGGTATACATATCATAAATATGAATGTAGAAATACTTCATTTAAACTTTCATATAACATAATCTCCAGCTTAAAACACTGTCATGGACTTCTATGTTTTGAAAGCACTTTTAAAAATGACACAACAAAAGACTAGATAAAATAAATAAACGTTTAAATAAAAAACATTCTATTCTAGCCTAAGTCTAAGAAAATAATACGACTACCTTATGCATGTGTCATGGTTTCGAGTTGCGATGTCGTCGTCAGTCGTACAGGAATGTCTTGCTTTCACTTGAAATAAAGGTATCATGTGGTTTGAGTATTTTAAGAAATAGTCAGTAAGTGACCCTACTATTGGGTATAATGCGAATGAAATGACGAGACTCTATTTTTTTTTTTCCTATGATACTATTCTAATTGGGCAGCTTGGATGTGTACCACATACTCTACACATAGCCCATACATGCGAGTATGGGCTCACCAGTTCGCAAACTGCTGAACACCTTTTCTTGTCGAACGAGTCTTCTCTAGTAGTTCAACTTTTGCCGGACACCCATTAGAATTAGTAATCATCATGACAGCATTATGTAAAACATAACGATACTTCGTCAATGGATGTACGTGTCCGTACCTTCGTGATGGAATAAGGGTATCTCCCAATGCATGAGCACACATAATGCATGAGGTCCCAACATTTTTCCGTTTTCATTATCATTTAATACAACCTCGCTAGCATTTTGTACATATCATATCGTTTCAGATATCGATCATCATTCATATCATATTGTTTCTCATTCTTCGGTTCTCATATCATACATAATTCTAGCGGGTTATATTTCATCCCATTTATTGTGATTTTATGTCATTCATATCATATTGTATACACGCAATTTAAGAGACATATCATAACGCTCCATGCTTTTAATATAACATTTCATCATATACATATCATACTATAACATATTACATCACAATGTATCATATTATAAACATGTTAATTTATCACATATCTCGTACCATAACATATTTCATATCATATGACAACATATATATATATATCTGTCATTCACATGTCGTATCATAATCATATCATGTCGTAAACACTTTGTGGTCATATCGTTCCCTAGCTTATCATAGCCTTAACGTTCTTATACCTATCATAGTCATATCGTTACATGAACGTACCTTAGTCATATCATCACAAGAACATATCTTAACGCTATCGTTTTATCAATCTATCCCAAACCTATCCCTTTCTACCCATAACCTAACCGTATTCTTTTATCAATCTCTTATATCCATAACACTTCGGTATGTAACCTAACTTTAACGTTTCAGGAACGTATCTTACTCCTATCGTTACATTTCGTTATGTGCATACTTCTCGTATCCTATCTCAAACATATCATTCAACACAGCGTACCGTAATTATTATCATTCAATTCACATATAATAACATATACATAACATATCATAAACATATCGATCCATAAACAATACACACATATCAATATATATTGAACGCATCGTACCATAATTATGTGTTTCTTGTCGTCCGATATTTCCAGTTTTATTTTTAAATTATGTTCACAGAGAATCTTTCCTCAATCTTCCTTCCTCATCTCTATAATTATTTTCATTCTCTAAACATATTAGATTTTCATTTTCTAAACCGATATTACTCTTCCTTTCCATTCATTTTCATTATGTAAACTTATATTATTGGCTAATTTACTTATATTATTGGCTAATTTTGTTAATTGATTCTTACTTTCAAAATTTCCCGTTTCTTTCTTTCAATCAGCAATTCCTAACTTCCAACTGTATTTCTTCTCTTATTTTATATTATTTTTAATCCATTGTTTGATTGGTTACTATTTTACATTTATAGAATTTCTTACTATCTTGTAAAATATTGCTTGTTTGAATATTTCTTACATATTGTTTGTAAAATATTTCTTACCATTTCTTACCCTGCCTTGTTTACATATGAGAGAATGAGATCTGATATTTACTATAATGTAAAATATTGGATAAAGGAAAAACATCTCACTAACTTAATTTAAAAAATTTGAGATAATTTACTGTAATAACATACCAAAATCTTATTAGCTTCTATTTGCGTTTGTTTAAAGGAATTTTATTTTTTCCATTTTACTGTTTATTTTTGGACCAACTGTAATATTGTGCAATGGATTGGGATGAGAGATTAGTGGAGAGAGCTGGGTAAATTTTATTTTATTTTTTAAGTAATTTTTTTAGTTATCTATTTATCGATTATTATTATTATTATTATTATTATTTTGACCTATATTTTTTTTAATTTTTGGGCTATTAAAGATATATATAATATATATATATATATATATATATATATATATACAGATCCCTATGGTGGATGTACCAAAGTTTGGATTTTAAAAATATTTTATTTCTAATGTTTTTTTAAAAAAAAAAAAAAAAAAATTATAAGAACTTAAAATTTTTACCCTTGTGTTAAAAGTTTGGGATGGTTTAGATATATATATATAGTTTTGGTTGGGTTGAATTTTTGAAAAAGCAAGAATTCTGGTCGATTCGTGGATCGACATTTTTTAGTCGGAACAACCGAACCAACTTGAAAAATAGAGTTACAACCAAAGCCTAACCTACCTTACTTCTAAGATATTATAAAAAGTAATAATATTTGATATTTGTAACCGATGTTAATGATATATGGTGGCTTGTAAACGTTTGAGATTTTAATTATTAATATAATATGTATTGTTGATAAGAATTATTTTTTAAAAAAAAAAAATAACAACCTGACAACTCAACCTAACCCAACAGGTAAAGAGAGGATTGAGTTGAGAACTCTATTCTAATTGCTTGAGTCACCCACTCAACTGACTTGAAATTTTGAGTTAGTCCAAAAGATTTCTCCAACCCAGCTCGTATACCATCTTAGCGATAATATATGGTTTGAATTTTTGAACAACCTCATGCAACCCAATTCAATAAAACCAAAAATGCTTTTGGTTGCATGAAACAAAAAACAAACCCTTTTGAGAATTCATGGCCGGCATGGCTAACCTTCAAAGTTTTTATGGTGTCCTTTTGTGACCAAATTTGTGAGCATGGATTCAGTTAGATACAAGGCGGTTCCAATATGAAGACCGACATTTTTTTTTGTTATATCAAGCTATTGAAATTTTTTCTGTAACCCTACTTTGTCACTGTACCAGTCTTGAACTCCTTACGAGTGTGAAAATTATCCTCCCAAACCATCACAAACCGACATTTTTTTTGTTATATCGAGCCACTGACATTTTTCTGTAACCCTACCTCGTCTCTGTACTAGTCTCGAGCTCCTTACGAGAGTGAAAATTATCCTCCCAAATCATCACAAACAGACATTTTTTTGCTATATCGAGCCACTGACATTTTCCTGTAGTTCTTGTGATTTAACCACAAATAGAAACGTGCAAGTTGTTGATATAGATAGTAATAATTGTCTACACAACGCATTCTAAAGTTACGATTCTTAATCGAGACAATCGATATAAATCATTTCGTACCATCAACTCATGTTATCTTGTAGAAAATATCGAGTTCAAACGTCACGTACCAAAAAAAATATTGGCTTTATTATTCCCTAAGAAAATACCAAAAAGAATATACTAAGAAATGCCTCCTTCACTCGGCCATCTATAAATAGGCCAAACTCCACCATTTTCACAGCACAAAGCAGCAATTCAATCCCATTTTTGTGCTTAATTCTTCATTCAATATGATGAATTTCAAGCATTCCCTTTTCTTTGCTACCCTTCTTTCTCTTTCACTTACTCCTTGTTTTTGCTTCAATCCCAAATCCCTTAATCTCTCCAACTATGAGTCCTACGATTCTAATTCCGGCTGGTCCCCGGCCGTCGCCACCTGGTACGGCAGCCCTGTCGGCGCCGGGAGCGACGGTACTTCTCCACCCTCCACTCCAATTCCATTGAATATTGTTTTTACATTTATTTATAATATGACTGTTTTTTAGGAGGTGCGTGTGGGTATGGAAGCGCGGTGGGGAAACCACCATTCTCGTCGTTGATTGCGGCGGGAGGCCCTTCCTTGTTCAAATCCGGCAAGGGCTGTGGTGCTTGTTATCAAGTGAAGTGCTCGGTAAAGGGCGCGTGCTCCCGGAATCCGGTGACGGTGGTTATAACTGACAGTTGTCCTGGCGGTTCCTGTGCTTCCGACGCTGTCCATTTCGATCTCAGCGGCACTGCTTTTGGTGCTATGGCTGTTTCTCGTCGTGCCGATGAGCTCCGCAATCTTGGCGTACTGCAGATTCAATATAAAAGGTATGCATTGACTCTAGTTAATCATGATTTAACTCGAGTTAACCACCGGTTTAATTTAAAAATAATAATAATAAAGAAATATAAATAGCATATACATTCAAATCGGGTTAGAAATCACGACTCTCCACAATTATATGATATTGTTCACTTTGAGCATAAGCCATCATGGCTTGACTGTGTGTTTCCCAGAAGGCTTCATATCAATGGAGATATATTCCTTACTTCTAAATTGTTCTTGTTAAACACAACTCTCGGTGGGAAATACTCATATTTGAGTATAAGCTATCATGGCTTGGCTGCGGGCTTCCCTCGGAGGCCTCGCAACAATGGAGATATATTCCTTACTTGTAAATTATTCCTGGGGATGGTTGAACACAACTCTTTGTAGGAAACACGAATTTATGATTTATTAAAACACGGCCAATAATTTGTTGGGATTTTGAAACAAATCGTGTTAGAAATCACGACTCTCTACAATAATATGATATTGTCCATTTTCAGCATAAGCTATCATGACTTAACTCTGGACTTTCCCAAAAGGCCTCACAACAATGGAGATATATTTCTTACTCCTAAATTATTTCATGGGATGGTTGAACACAACTCTGTGTGAGAAACACTCATATTTGAGCATAAGTTATCATGGCTTGGCTGTGGGCTTTCCCAGAAGGTTTCGTAACAATTGAGATATATTCCTTTGGTAAATTATTCTTTGGGATGGTTGAACACAACTATCGGTGGGAAACACTCACATTTTTTATTTAAACGAATCGAGAAGAAATTACAAGACACTGTGAATACGTTTTAGACAAGCAAAACTGTGACATTGACATGCAGGGTGGAATGCAAATATGGTGGAACTTCGATCCAGTTCGTGGTGGATGCAGGGTCGAACCCAAACTATTTTGCAACTTTGATCGAATACGAAAATGGAGATGGAGTTCTTGGTTCAGTGGAGTTGAAACAAGCGCAGGGCTCGGGTCCATGGATTCCCATGAAGCAGTCATGGGGTGCAGTTTGGAAGCTGGACTATGGCTCCGCCCTCAAGGCTCCCTTCTCTTTCAGGCTCACTGCCCTGGAATCCAGGAAAGCCGTGGTGGCTAACAACGTGATTCCGGCAGGGTGGCAGCCGGGGAAGACTTATAGATCAGTGGTCAACTTCAAGGCTTAGTCAACGGAGTTGAATAGTAATGATAATTAGTATGAGTAAGAGAGGTTAAGCAAGAGATGAACCGAAAGTCAACTTTTCTGGGTTAGTGAGGTTGCATGGTTGTATGGAAATAAAACCGAGTTTGTTTGGAAACTTTATATTTATATAATATATTCCCATTTGCGTTATTGACCTTATAATACACTTTTTGGTTATATACTAACACCAACAGACATCGAAATTTTAAATAATTATAATTGATATTTACTAAAATTGCATGTCTCTATTATAGTAATGTTTTCTATAACATCCCACAATTCCACACTCCAATAAATTCTCCCTCCTTATCTTGACTCAAAATCCAACGACCTGTGTTATTCGACATAATCCTATTTCAGATTTACCCATACAATAATAATAGAGGGTTAATAATGGTATGAAAATAGAGGGTTAATAATGTAATCTTGAACAACATGTAGTTGATATACAAGAGGATTGTGTTCAAGTAATAATGTAAAAAGTTTATAGTATATGAATAAGGTTGGGTGTCTTATCCCGGTAACACTATTGATATTACCCAATTTGTAATCGTTACAAATGATTTGATCCAAATCGTTTATGTGGAGACATGTAAGTGAGGGTATCCTATACAATGAGTTTGTATAAGATTGGACCAAAAAATATTTAATCTCTCCTTATAAATCCGTTAATTAAGAAGATTAATGTTTCACATGATGATTATATGCGACTCGATCTTAATCCTGAGTGAGTTATGAACTCTTGCTTGTGAGGGCTTGTCCTTTCATTTACATGGTTGAAAATGACTCTTTTAGCCAATTCAATATACTTACCATTTTGGGGACTTGACCAAATCGGGAGTTGGGAACATAATATCATGGGATAGAATTCACTCATTTCCATATAAGAAAAGTAGATAAGTTGTTCTATTGAGTACCGATTTCAGGACTGGAACAATGGGGCCACACCCTCTCATTGGCCCGAGAGGGACTTGGTGTATGATTAGATCATAAACAAATTGTTCATTAGAGAATTAGTGGTACTTATGGTGAAAGATTTAATTACAGAGGTAAAACGGGCTTTTAACCTAGCTGTAATTATGAACAACTCGTGAATGATCGACTTACTTGTAATGGTTATATCAATGGACATAACTTGTCCTACCGTGCATAAGAGTGCAACTCTGGTCTATAGTAGAGTGACCTATAGTTAATAAATGAAAATTGATTAATTAAATAGTTTAATTAATTAATTTTGTATCATAGCTTTGTAGGTCTATAAGGTCCTATTGCTGGCTCATAGTAACCCTAAAATATTCCATTTATTTAAAGGAAAATTTGAAGGGTTTAAATTAATATTTAATATATTAAATATATTAAATATAGAAGAGAAAATAAATTTAATTTGAAATGTTAAATTAATATTTAATACATGAGATATATTAAATAAATAGAAAAAATATATTTAATTTGAAGTGTTATTTAATATATTAGATACGTTGGGGAAAAATATATTAATGTAAAAGGTTTAAATTAGTATTTAATATATTAGATATATTAAAAAAAAAATATTTATAATATTTGACACAATTAAATATTAAATTAATTAATCTATTTTGATAATTAAATAAAAATATATTTGAAATTTGAATGAAATTCAAATGGATTAAATATATATTAGGGTCTTATAATATATGATTTGTTTAAGATATTATATCACAATATATTAAATATGTAAATATATTATTGGACAAAGATTCTCCAAGAGACATACGAATCTCTCCCACTTTTTCTGTAACAATGAAATTACATGTCGAGAAAATTCTCAGAAACTTTTTATTCTTCTCCCATCTCTTTAAAATTTTCTTTCAAGAGCCTCCTACAAGCCTTTGTCGTGTGTTTGAGTCATAGCAAGGAAGATCTGGTGGAATGTTAAGAACTTCGGCATGGTTGGAATACTCCAACCAGTCTTACAAGCCAGGGTTTCTACAAAGATAGAGTTCTTACTCTTCTATGTATTGCTTTGTTTTGATTCTTAATAAAAATAAAAAACGGTTCCCAATGCTTCCGTGAGAAGAGTTTATTCCCTTCAATTGGTATTAGAGCCTATCGATTTTTTAATTTTGAATTAAAAGTATTATGGTGGGTATTTGATTTTTCGTATATGTGATATATGTAATATTGTTTTGGCATATTAGTGTGACATTAGATTTACCGCTTTGTTAGACAAATGTATACCCTTATGGGTTGGGTTTATTGTGAATTGAAAAGAGACAGCTACGACCAGTATGTTTATAAATTTGATGTACAATTTAGGGTTTTTGAAACCTTAATTTTACTACATTTAGAATTATTGTGGAAAATGTGTATTTGAAATTGTTTCAAATAGTATGTATATTTGGAATCGTTCCAAAAGGAAAAAGATTTATGTTTTGAAACTTCCAAAAGAAAAAGATCTACGTTTTGAAACTTTCAAAAAGAAAAAAAAGATCATTTTTTGAATTGTTTTGAAAGAAAAAGGGAAAAATCTTAATATCTCATTTTGAATTGTCGACATTTGGAATAGTTCCAAAAGTAATCATCTCAAACCCTAATTTTATTACTTATATTTGAAATGGTTCCAAAAGAGAAAGATCTCAAACCCTAATTTTATTAGGGTTTGAAGATTTCAAAATTTAATTTTAATTTGAAAGTGTTTCAAATGAAAAGAATTTTATTACATGAGTGGCATTGTAAACATTTGTAAATTTGGAATGGCTCTCAATGTTTGTATTTAAATTGTTGTAATTTAATTTATTTTCAATTTTTAGGATATGCTAAATATGTCTTCAATTTTTGGTCGAGTAATCTATTAAATTTGATTTTAAAAGGTTTAAAATGCTATAGTTTTAAGATTATTAATAAGTAAATTAGTTTATAATAGAATTAAAAACCGTTTAATTAAGGTAGGTTTATTAATCTAGTAATTAATAGTTAATTAAAGATTAATGAATTTAAAATAAAAATCAGACTATAATAGAACTCTATCCAAGGAAGATTTTGAGTAGACAGGTATTTAAACTGACATAATTGGACCACCCCTACCTAAGAACTCGGAAATGACCTAAGAGTTGAATTAGTCCAATTTTATTTAATTTGATTAAGCAGGCTCGTAATCTGATTAGTTTTTGAATAGTTTAAAAACTTGGTAATTCATGTTAAAACAATTCAACCCAAGTAGATTGGAAACTTAGATAAATGAGATTAGCCTAATTTGTCTGAGTAATAGAAAACCCTATTTCAAAATACATGGAGAAGGACATCTGTGAAGATATCAAGATATTAAGGACACATGTCAGGATAACTTACGTTCTCTATTATTGATTCACATCGTGAGATTCATGTGGGGCCTCGTGACTGCTTTTGGACCATTTCCTACGGAAGGTGTTTGCATGAGTCATGGTGAATCTCTTGAGAAAGTATTTATAGTAAATGGGAGAAGGAAATGTGTCAACATATCCTATGGTCTCCATCATTGGTTCATAATGTGAGATTTGTGCAAGGCCTCGTGGCAGCTTTTGGACCATCCCCTTACGGAAGGTGTTTGCATGGGTTAATATCAGGGTGAACTCTTGAGAAAGATAAGATATAGTAATTTTATTTCCAATACTTGATCTGCCCTATGGCGGCACTTGTTGGTATAAAATTACAAGATCTAAAATGATGTGTTACATTTACGAAGAGATCATTAAGATTGTTAATGATGTTTTTGACCGAACTAATGGTAACTAATATCATAGGAATAAGAGTTATAATGGTATAATGTTTGGTTGAGATTGTCTCAGTTCAGTGAAGGAACATTTGACCTACCCTACGGCTGCACTTGTTCTAAATCACGAAATTAAGTATTATCAAATTCAAGAAAAATCTTATGACTAAAGCTACGATAGGAAATAGTTCCTAACTAGCGAGGATATAAGTGACACTACCTGTACAGTTGATATAAGATCTACTATCAAGATTTTTTTCTTCATTACATTTACGTGTAATTCTTGTAAAATACTTGATGAGGTAGAACAGATTCTACTAGTTGACACTAGAAAATCAATCTCGTGTAGTGGAAGACATTAAGATATTAAGTAAAAATTGTTACTAACCATAAGAAATTCAATTTCTCAAACTAGTACATATTTTGAACTATTAAAGTTTATATTTTAAAAATTGTTTGAAAATATGTTCCGCTTAAATTAAGTATAATTATTATGTGTTAAAATGTTAACACTCACCATACTACGAAATAAAAAGACAAATTGTTTTATCCAAAAAGGATGATACTTGTCTTTAGCCGTTCATTTAATTAAAGTCAAATTGAATAAAATAAAAAGACTAGTAAAAAGTAATTTTCTGAAACCTTTGAGTAATTACATTACATATCTATGGATCTTGATTTTCATGCAAGATAATCATTGGGCTTTTATTGAATAGGGCTACGAGACCAAAGAGAATTTTGGGCTCATGCACACAAGATGAATGCAAAGTCTAAAGAATATTGTTAATATTTTATCAAATTGATTGATGATTATTTGATAACAAATGCAACCTAGTCTATTGTATGAAAATTCAAGGTTAATAATGTAATCTTGAACCGTATGTGGTTGACATACAAGAGGATTGTGTTCAAGTAATAACCAAAAGAGTCTATAGTATATGGATAAGGTTGGATGCCTTGTCCTGGTAACACTATTGATACGACCCACTTTGTAATCGTTACAAATCATTTATAGAGACATGTAAGTGGGGTCTCCTATACAATGAGTATGTATAAGACTGAACCAAGAAATATTTATTCTCCCTTCATAAATCCGTTAATTAAGAAGATTAATATTTCACGTGATGATCATATGCAACTCAATCTTCATCCTGAGTGAGTTACGAACTCGTGCCTATAAGGGCTTGTCCTTTAATTTACATGGGTAAGAATAACTCTTCTAGCCGATTCAATATGCTTACTATTTTGAGGATTTGATAAAACAGGGAGTTCTCTTTAAGTACTGATTTCGGGACTTTTCCAATGCTTCCGCTATGTGGATGAAGAGTTCATTCCCTTCACTATGATAATGTACGACAAGGTATGTGCATTATATGATGATGTATGATGTATTCAGTGCACTTGGTGGCTTTATGATGACTATGATGTCTTGCATGACGCTTACCCTAATATGATTATGTTTTCCATATTAAGCATGTTGTATGATAATAAATGTCATGTTACATCAAGTCGATAAATCGATCTAGAACACAACCCTAAGAGTATGAAAATGATATTAATATAAATATCTAACGTTACCAAGCGTAACAAAGAGATGAGAATAGGGTGGTGTCAGAAGAGATGTTAAGATGAGAATTAGAGGGACCTCATGCATGTTGTGTGTACATAAACATAGAGATACTTCCTCTTTAGATGATAAGTGCGGACGCGCACAATTTGATGATGAGGGTATTCATGGGGAGCATGATACCAGGGGTTCCGTTGACCTTCGGACGTCGCTACAGACAGCTAGCTTGACAAGAGAGGGTCCAGGGGGGTGTGCGAATCGCCTGGGGATTCACACTCACACGTGTGGATCGTGTGTAAGGAAGTACTACACATCCACAATAGTCCGGACTAGAGGCCACCCCTAGTATAAGATGAAAAAGAGATAGGTCCCTAGAGCATATTTACATGTGATTGTATTTAGCATGACCCCGTATAGTGGGGTTACTTACTGAGTATTCTTCGAAATACTTAGACCGTGTGCCACATCATTTTTCAAGTAGAGGTAAGGCGCGCATGTGTGGATGACGACGATATCACAAGTAGAGACTGTGACATGTGCATGGGTAGACTCATATTTAAATTACTAGTCTTAGGTCTGAATAAGTTTTCTTGCATTTAATTGATTTAAATAATTTTGTATTTGTTTTTTATTTTCTTAAATTTTCAGTATTTCGTTTTAAACACATAAGACCAACACATAAGAACAACAACTCAAGCGCGCACCCACGAGATATTGTCTTTTTTGGGTTTTCCCTTATCAACTTTCCCTCAAGGTTTTAAAATGAAATACTATGTGTATCATGTCATGTCTTGCCATGTAAAGTTATGTGATGACTACCGTATACATGATGCATATATGTACTATGTCATGGATGAAGGGAAAAAGAGAATGATGTTAATGCACGAAAATTTGTGAAACTTCAAGCATGTATGTATATCATATGCATCAAGATGCTTGTTCATTATATTATGTTAGCAGACGCGTATCTTCGATATTTATATTCACCATTATATCATGCGGCCCTTTTCTTTTCTGCGGCATCCGGTGACGCATTAACGTGTTGTGCCAGACCAAGTTAGGCGTAGGGGTATGTATACGAGCCCACATGGTGGGTCCATGTGTGCGTGCATGGGTTGTGTGTGGAGAAGTAACACACATCCAACCCTACTCAGAACTGAGAAGAGTCTAAGGTACATATCTAAATAATAAATGGTTAAGAAATGAAGATTTTTTTAATAAATATTATTTTCATTTTCATTAATTTAATGCTTATATCACTAAACACGTTATTGCAACTTTAACTCACATAATCTTGAAAGAATATAAGACAATATGTAAGCTAAACATTAAACTCATAAAAGCTAAAATATAAAATATAATAAAAAATTCAAAACCCTATTACAAAATTAATTAATAATAATTACATTTTTAAAAATGTTTAATTACTTATTCTTGAATATTTCACTGAATTAAAAAAAAATCTAATTGAATATAACCTTGAATTTTTAACATTCATAATAGCTTTTTCTTAATTCATTTAAATTTTTTAAAATTAAATAATCTAATTATCTAACTGAGTCTTAATTAAATTTTTTTTTGAGTGGCCTCTAAAATTAGGTCTATGTTATGGACCATGAATCTTCGTAATAGAGTGATATTGTTTACTTTAAGCATGCACTCTCACGGATTTACTACTTATGATTATTTATTTAATTAAGCTAATGCGAGACTTCTTCTCAATAGTCCATTAACATTGAAGGACGTGTTAAAGAACTTATATTAAGTTAAAAATTAAAAAAAAAAAAAAAAAAAAAGGGTGAAGATTAGAGAGTATAATTGAACCTTAAAGAACATGGAAAACGTGTGCAAGAAAGAGAGAAGGGCTAATTGTATTACTTGGCTTGTAATTGAAGGGATACGACATGAATAGGTGTGGCAGTTAAAACCACTGGTCTGAGCTGCTTTCACTCACTACCTCACTCTCCTATTTTCCTTTTTTATTATTATTATTATTTTTTTTTAAAGTTAGGGAGGCGTCCGGTGGTGGTTGTGTACGAGTGGCGGCGGCGCCACCGTTGGTAGGGAAGAAAAAGTCCATTCTCTCTCCTCCACCCCCCACTTGTCAGCTTTCACTCATCCAAAGCTCACCCCCTCCCCTCTCTCTCTAATCCACAAATTAATTTTATCTCCAAAATTAAAATTAATTAATTAATTAATTAATTTAAATAAATAAATAAATAAAAAAACTAATTTCCCTCTGAACTAAAAACTAGGATTACTAATTTCACTCCCACCCTTCGTTTTGTTTTAACCATACCCCAAACCCCTTTTTAGTTTTTCACTGCAACAGCACAACTAACCTAACCCAACTCTTCCCAGCCTCTCCCTATTTCCTTCCTTTTTACCCCCTCATTTACCACTCCGTCATTCCCCCCCCCCCTTCTCTATATATTCTTCTTTTCTTTTTCTTTTTCTTTTTTTTTTTTTAATTTCGTACATATAGATATATATATATATACACATTTTTTTAGAGTGTATATGGCAGCTTTCATTGTGGACCACGACCTTCAAAAGCCCAACTTGAAGCATTTCTGTAAAATCTGCAAAAAAGGATTTGGGTGTGGGAGAGCCTTGGGCGGTCACATGAGGGCTCACGGCATAGCCGATGATTCCACCTCTCCCCATACAATTGACGACGACGATCATGTCTCTAACGATTGGGACGACACTCATCATAATAAATCCAATCTGGGTCCCACCAATCGTCGTATGTACGCCCTACGAACCAACCCAAATCGTCTTAAAACTTGCCGCGTGTGCGAGAATTGTGGCAAGGAATTCTTATCTTGGAAATCCTTTCTTGAACATGGTAAATGCACCACCACCTCTGATGACCTTGACTCTCTTCTTTCTTCCCCGCCTTGCTCCGATGACGATGATGACGACGACGATGATGACGATGAATGTAGCGGTGCGGTGAGGAGAGGTTCGGGTAATCATAGTAATAATAATTGGTTGAAGAGGAAGCGATCTTTGAGAGTGAAAGTTGGGTCTCCGGCTTCTAATGAAGATGAGGACCTAGCTAATTGTCTTATTATGTTGTCGAATGGCGCGGTGGAGCCCATGTTTGAGGAGGACGAGGCGGAGGTAGAGGTCGAGGCCGAGGCCGAGGCTGAGGAATCCTGTGCTTCCGCGAGTAAGGAAGATCATCATCTTATTCTTCACCACAATAATAATCACACTAATATTAGAAAACCCATAAATTTCATACCGCCGCTATCTTATAGACTTCCGGATCAAGACAAGCCAAAAGCAGCTGCGCCTAAGGGTATGTTCGAATGCAAAGCGTGTAAGAAAGTATTCAACTCGCACCAAGCCCTCGGAGGCCATCGGGCTAGCCACAAGAAAGTCAAGGGCTGCTTTGCCGCACGGCTTGACCATATGGAGCTCGACCCACGTGAAAACGATGACGTATTCGAGGATTCATTTTTTCCTACTAAACCCAACAATAATTCATACGAATTGGGGAGTTCTACCATGGCTTCCAGTTCTAAGAGGAAAACCAAAGTACATGAATGTTCAATTTGTCATAGAATTTTTTCTTCCGGCCAGGCATTGGGTGGTCACAAACGTTGTCATTGGATTACCTCTAATGCTGCCGCCGAAGCCCCACCTCCGCCTTCTATTGCAAAGATTCATCAATTTCATGACCACAGGGTGCCTCCTCCTCCCTTTGATTCAAATTCAACCGTTGTCCTCCCGCTCGACCTTAAGCTTGATCTCAACCTACCAGCTCTGGCCGACGAGGTTCGTCGCCCAGCCTTCGAGGTTTCGACAGAGATTTACTTACAGTCGTGGATTTGTAAAAACAATAAGGTGGATGAAAATGACTCACGAGAACAACGACGACGGCGACAACAACAACAACACCAAAACAACAATGAAAACAAGGTCGTCATCAAAAATGAAGAAGAAAACAATTGCTCCAAGAATAATAGTATTATTCATAATAATAATAATAATAACAATAATAATAATAACAATAATAATGTGGAGGATGAGGCGGACAGCAAGGTGAAATTAGCGAAATTAAGTGAGCTAAACGATACGAGCATGATTGGAGGGAATTCATCGCCATGGTTGCAGGTGGGACTTGGTTCAACAACGCCCGACCCTTGATCAATTTTTGTGAAGCAAACCCCAGTAATTAATTTTTTTTTTCTTTTTTTCTCCTTCACATTCTTTTATGTGCATTTTTGTAACAAAATCATACGAAATTAATTACAACGAGAGGACATATAAATTAAAACACTTCATTTTGCTGTGGTCAGTTTTGTTTGATTCTGCATGCACTATATTTGTGGTGGAAATTGGAATTTTTTTTGTTTGTGTTTTATTTATAGAGTATATATATTTTAATCCTTTAACATTTAATTTGACTTCTAATTATCTAGGTCAGACCAGTAATTATAGCTGGCTGGTTCGAAGTTGGGAAAGGGTTGAAGAACTCCGAGAATCGAAACAAAGTTAACACAGTTTTAGGGTTATTGAAAGGTTTTGATTAATTAAGTTGGGGTTTTACAAGGTAAAGAAATTGAAAGTTTTTATTAGGATTTTATTTTGTTACCTTTTTCGGCCCTTCACCTTGAGGTCGACTCTTGTTTGCATAGTATTGATCGAAGAGTCGTGATCATTAGAAGATGAAGTTTGTTGTTGGAGAAAAAAAAAACACAAAAAAGGAAAAGAACGTTGGTAAGTGGAGGCATGTGGAGGGAGGCGAAGTTGCTCGAGCGAACCGGTCTAATTTAGTTCAATTCGATCCATTTTGTCTATGTTCTTCATTTTTAGTTGACTTCAACCTTATTAATATTGGGTGAAACCATCGAGTTGATATTACAAATGGATCATGGAGTAACTTAAATGGTCTATGGCCCGTAGATCACCAACTATACCCTTATTTAGCTCAGCACAGGTCAAATCTAGAATATATTAAGATATAATACTTTATTTAAATCAAATTTAAATATCATGACATATGTTAATATATTATATTTTCCTTTTATATTTAATATATATAATATTAATTTGAAACTTTAAATTAAATATATGTTTCTTCTTTTATATTTAATATTAATTAGAATATTTTTAAAAAAATCAACTAAATTGATTATGTTAGTATTATTATGAGCTACCAACCTTACAGCACTTCAATTACTCATCGAATGGGAAGGGGTAAATTTAATCTTGATGTAACAATATGACTAAGATATGCTCATGAAATGATAGGTTAGACCATGTATAATGTAAAAATATGATTATGATAGATTGATAAAATGATATGGTTAGGATACGTTGGTTAGAAGACGTTCATGCAACAATGTGACTAGGATACGTTTATGCAACGATGTGGCTAGAATACGTTAATGAAACGATATGGTTAGGATACATTTGAGAAATGGTATGGCTAAGGTATGTCCATGAAATGGTACAATTATGAGATGTACAAAGACAATAAGAGTATGACAAGTTTAGGAAATGATATGATTAGGATATGAATATGGAAACAATAGAACGATATGATTATGATATGACATGTGAATGACGGATATATATATGTTGTGATATGATATGAAAATGATATAATATATGTTATGAAACGATATATGTGATAAATTTATATGTTTATGATATATTCTGATACGATAAGTTATGGTGTGATATGAGAAATGATATGACAAAATGATATAATATGAATGAAGACTGATTGTATTAAATGATAATGAAAATGGAAAAATGTTGGGACCATGTATGCATCTGGAGATACCCTTTATTCTTCGCCACAGTACGGAAACGTAAGCTTGAGACAGGTGAACGATCATTATGTTTATCACTATCGTGAGGGTCGCTATTTCTAACGAGTGTCCGACATCAATAGCTACTAAAAAAATGCTCGCCAGATCAGATGTGGAAACCGATTAAATAGAAATTTGAACCTAGTAAAAAAAAAAATATATATATATATATGATAATTATTGAATGCAACAAAATTATAGGCAATATAATTCAATAGTGTCCGGCAATATAATATTGTTGACTTTTAGATACACTTTTTTTTAATAGTGTCATAATTTAATTGCTTGTAAGTCCACTCTACTCAAACATCACATCTTCTAATTCAACATTAATTATTGTTCATATCCCCACTCCATTATTTCATTACCTCTTACGTTTTTTATATATTTTTTGATTGAGTAAAATTTTTTAAAATTTAAAACCCTAAACCCTAAACCCTAATTTATAAATTTTTTTAATCTATACAAAATTTCAACTCAATACAATCCAACACAAATATTAACTTTAAAGTTCCAGTTAATTTAGCTATTTAATTAAATTTCTTTATTTTAATAAAATTATAATGTTATTTATAAAACATTCATTTATATATTTTTATAAAAAATTATAAGCTAAAAACTAGTTTTGGAAGGAGAGAAAAAATAATTAATAAAAAATTAATAAAATTTCCATCCTCAAATGTCATTTTTGGACTTTCCTTTCAAACTTTACTGTTTTTAAACAATTGATTATAAATTCTCGATTGAATCTTTTATTTTTTATTTTTCATCCACATAAGATAACAAATTATATAAAATTTTATTTTCTAAAAAACATTTATTGTTGTTATTATTATTTTATCTTATTTATTCATGTGAGATCTTATGTTTTATGAAAATCATCCAATTTTTAGAATACAAATAGTAATAATAATAATAATATATTTTTTTAAATGTTTTATTTAATGGATTACAATCTAAAGAAATTAATTTAAAGATTATAAATTTGTGACCAAATTTATTGTCATAATATTACTACCTTCCTTGAAATATTGAATATAATTTTTCTTAAAAGTTACTCATAAAAATAATTGTTATTACAAGGAATAATAAAAATATAAAAATTGAAATGTAAATATTGAATTATCATGAAAATATAATGATAAACAAATTAAATACTAAAAAAAATATTTATCACAAATATAAATATTTTTATTTTTTATATGTAAAAAAGCGGAGATAGAATGAAAAATTGCGCGAGAACAGAAAATACAATCCTCGTCTCTATCCCTAACCTCGTATCATTTGTATCTCCACAACACCCTAACTCTAATCTCGTAAATGAATATCGAGTAAATGGGTACAAAAGTAAAGAGAAGAAGAAGCACAATTGGCGTTATATTTATTTTAATTCATTTATTAGCTCCAACTTTTTTTATTAATGACTTTAAATAGTGAATGCTTCGTTTCATTAATAATAATATTTAATTAAGTTCATGCATTGTCCAAAGTATATGAATGAGTCAATGAATTAAAAATTAATTTTAATTAATATATTTTAGATTAGAAATTTCACACATATATATTACAATTACTTGATAATTAAAGTGAAATTGCAAACTTAATTTATTATAAAAGAAAATTTGATATTATTGCTTTATTAAAATTAAATTTTTTAATACGTCTCCTTAGAACCCTAAGAATTTTCGAATCTTGATATTATTGTTTTATTAAAATTAAAATTTTTAATAGTCTCTTTAGAACCCTAAAAATTTTCGAATTTTTATTTTTCTGAATCAACAAAATGCATATTCGACTAGTTCTCACGAACTTTTTTTTGTTGGTTATTAACTCCTGACTCATTTTAAGACCGAGCAAAGTATGAATGACTGATTTCGGTTTAAGGACATTTGTTAGACTCTGACAAAGTATGAATGACTTTATCATGTTTATGTTATTAGTAGAATTTTCCTATTTTGCTTCTCCATAAAGCACGTAGAAAGTTGGAATACCCCTGATTACTTTATTAGATTGATTAGATTACTTAATTAGGGAAAATTCCTGATCATGAACTTTCCTCGAGGGGTGAAGGGGTGAAGGTTTACTTATTAGAGAGGAATGCAACATCACCCATTTAAAGCCGGTATACTACTAATGACGGAGTTTCAGTTGTGCTTAATTGAGAGTTTGTCTTGCACTATATAGAGCCAGGAATGATGTAGAATAGGAAGCTTATTATTTGCAACTGAGGGATTAGTAGACACGTACAAGAGAGTTAGCTAATATGGAGACTTGATCCATGCTTGTTAAATCCACCCTCAGCCCCAAAACTTGATGAGGGCACCCTTAACTCATACGCTAATCGTGTATTGACTTAGATGGATCAAAGAGATTAGAGATTAATTGCCTTAAGTCTTACACCCCATAGAATAGGAGTGACGAGGTTCAATGAAAGTATGAACTTGATAAGGCTAGATGACCGAGTCATGGAATTGGCTAACTCTAGCGCCCACCAAAACACATAGTCTTAAGCACATCGAACCAGAGATAAAATTCAACCCAACCCTATAAGTAGGTTGTTTACTGAATATTTTTACACTCATTCTTACTATTCTTTATTTTCCAGATAGATCATAAATAAATGGTCGAGGATAAGAATGTGCAGAGCCATATAGTTACACGAGACAATTAAATCCAAATCATTTTTACAACGATTCATGATTCAAAATCTCGAAAAATAGGTCATTTCAAAAGAACAATTAGAATTTAACACGATGACGACGTCACATGCTAGCTAGTGCATGTACCCTTTACAATTAGCATAAATCATAATTTAACGATAACCCTTTTGAATTAGGAGCTGAAATTAGTAAAGAAAGTCCCGGAAACCGCGTGATTCTTTATTAATTTTTTAATTAATTGCCCACTTCTAATTCAACAATTTGGTACAATTCATAAACACCCCCCCCCCCCCCCCCC
>NW_019268517.1:3558851-3586973 GCF_002738365.1 Cucurbita moschata
AAACCCCCCCCCCCCCCCTGTTTGGAAACGCCTATTACCTTAACCCTAAACCCGGATACGACTAACACTAACCCACCTCCGTGACTCCGTCTACTAACCCCCTAACATTACGCATACTTCCTCCCTTCCCCACCACACGTCCCCTACGTTCAATTTCCAGCCCGAAAGATCCATTTTTGAAGGGCTTTTTCATTTTCGTATTTTGCTAAACTTACCCTTCCCCAACTCACCCTCTCACACGTGGATTCACCATCCGTCTCCTGTTGTTGGATCACTGTCACCGCCATGTCACTTTATCACCCGAATAAATTTTTAATTTTTTTAATAAGAGCTGAGGCCTTCCCGATTCTGTTTGTCGTTACAACAAACAGGCAGTTTCCTCGACCTCTACAACTATGCCATCCGTTAATTTTTGTAATTACTCCTTTAATTCCCCTAATATTCTTAATTAATTACCGCTAAAATTCAACTTAATCACCTTCTTTTCTTTTACCTTTTTGACACTCACATATATAATTAAAAAATTAAAAATCTTAACAAGGGTAGTTTCGGAATAACAGCATCTGAAAAAGGGTAGTTTGGGAATAATTGTGTCTGAAAATGGGAAGGGATGAGAATACTTGCTTTCTTTCTATTCGTTGTTTTTACTATTTATTAATCTATTCCCATTTTAATCCCTCAAAGAGCTATCCAAATGACCGATTTACCCTTGGTTCATTATCCTCCCAAAAAATAACTGAAAATTATATTTAAATATAATTAAATATACATGATTTTTTGATTTGTAATATTATTGTATATATCTATTGGCTGAGGATTGCTTGTCACCTACCTTTCAGTTTACTCTCTTTCTCTCTCTATCACGTTCAAAGGAAAGGGAGGAAGGAGGAGAAGATTCATACTCTGTTTTATTTTATCTTTTTTTTTTTTTTTTTTTTTTTTTTTTTTTTTTTTTTTTTTTTGTCTTNGCAATGGACAGGCACAAGTGTAGGCTCTGCTTCAGAAGCTTCTCTAATGGCAGAGCTTTGGGAGGTCATATGAGGTCCCATATGGTGAACCTTCCACTCCCACCAAAACCAGAGGACCCCCCATCGCCGCCGCTGTTGCCGCCGCCGTCGCATCTCCATCTCAGTGAAGATGCTGCCGACTCTGCTTCTTTCCTCTCCTCCCCCTCTTCATCGGAAGGTGATGCAGAGGAAAAGGGTTTGTCTTATGGGTTGAGAGAGAATCCAAAACGGAGCATTCGGATCGGAGATCCTGAATTCTCATTCGCCATCGATGCTGGCTCTGTTGTTCTGCAAGACAGAGAAAGCGAAACAGAGTCCTCGAAGAACCCAACTCGGAGAAGATCGAAGAGGACGCGTAAACCAGATCATAATCACCACCATCACCACCATTACAATGGTTTTAAGAGACTGAATCAGCCGGAGTCGTGGACGGAGACGGAACCAGTGAGCTCGATCTCCGGTAGTACGACGGAGGAAGATGTCGCGTTTTGGCTGATGATGCTTTCGAGGGATAAATGGACGAAGCATCAAAGTGGGTATGGACGACGGCGAGAGGTTGAGGATGACGACGACGACGACGACGACGACGACGACGGAGATGACGACGGAGATGACGACGACGATGAAGAAGAAGAAGAAGAAGAAGAAATGGAAGAATCCATGGAGGAAACCGATGATTCCGAGGCGGTGAAACTTACAAGAAATCGAAACAGAGGGAATTACAAATGCGAAACATGTAATAAAGTGTTTCGATCTTATCAAGCACTTGGTGGGCATCGAGCAAGCCATAAGAAAATCAAGGTTTCTGTAAATTACGAGAATCCCCAATTGACGACGGAGCAAGAAAATGCAGGTACAACAACCATGGCGGAAAGGAAAATTCACGAATGCCCTGTTTGTTTCAGAGTGTTTTCTTCCGGCCAAGCTCTCGGCGGCCATAAGAGATCTCACGTCACCGGATTCTCATCGGCGAATTCGAGAATCCCGGCGAAGAAGTTCAGTGACAGTTTGATAGATCTTAACCTCCCAGCTCCTTTCGAGGAAGACGATCTCAGCCAAATCGAGCACTCGGCGGTTTCTGATGCGGATTTCGTCAACGCCATTAGGCAATAAAAGCTCCTCCGATCAAAATTCCGAGGTAACTAAATTTAAAAAAAAAATGAAAAAAAAAAAAAAAAAAGAAGAGGAAATTTTGACCTGTTACTGGGTATTGATTGATGATGATACATCAAATCTGATGACTATTTTATATGGTTCAAAGTTTGATTAATTAGAATTGGAATTCTCATCTAACTGCAATTCCTTCTCTGAAATTCATGCTGTAATTAGTGCTTGAGCCTTCATCAATGGCGGAAAATGCTCTTTTTCTTTCTTTTCTTTTTTCATTTTCCCCTAAAATTTCTGGGTTTTTCACAAGTGAGTGAGTTCATGTTCGTGACTGAATTTTGGTTGAAGCTTCCATGACAGTCTTTAATTCTGTGTCAATTTCCCTTTTCCTTTACTTACTTTTTAAATTTTCAAAAGCTTCCACGATCTTCATGAAAAATATTTAAAAAAAAAAAAAAAAAACCATTTTTATTTTTAAAGTTTAATTATACTAATTTTTATGAATTTTAGTGAGAGAATAATATTGTTGTAATTAATTTGCATTAGTGGCATGATTGACACCTTAGAATATATCTTCTGTAATTTTCCAAGATTGCAAAATAATTAAATATTTCCTAAATACATTTTTTTTTTACTTTGTAATATTTATCTTCTTTTTGCTTCCTTGGTCAAACATTATGATCTCTTTTAGTTTTCCATTTTTTTTTATATAATTTATAATATAAGAATATTCTAAGAAAATAGTTCTTCCTTTTTATAAAACAAAAATATTCTTACTTATCGATATTTGCGTACGTTTTAATTGAGTTATTTCAAAACTAGTCATTTTTTATTTTACTCGGTAATTTAGAAGGGTTTAGGGTTTGATAGGTACGGGAAAATTACTTTTTTTTTTTTACTTTTTATTTTAATTTGTAATTGAATTGCTAGGCGTGATAGGGTAACCCTAGAGTAAGTGTAAGTGTAAGTGTAACAGTGACAGCCACTTTTAGTGTTCTTCAACCCGTCGTCTATCAACTGAATTAGTGCCACTTAATTTCTTGTGGGGTTTGTCATTTTCCACAACATGACAATAGTGTCATAGTTTTTTTGTTTTTAAACATAAATTTCAAACCTTTATATATTGTTCGTAATATTCGTTCCATCTTTTTTCTAATATAAAAGAGTTTTACAACGCTAACTAAAAGATTGATTCTCCTTCCCTGTTCTAAGCGGATAGATGAGCATGAGGCTCTCCTTCCACCAACGTCCTTCTCTTTACCTACTCTACTTTTCAAAATATACTCAAGTCTTTTGTAATGTTTCCTCGTTTCCTCCTTTTATCTCTTTTTTTTTTTTTTTTTAACCAATTGTTGAACATTGAACGTGAGGAACTTTTAGACGGGTTAATAGGTATTCGTATGATAGGAGTATACACATGTTGAGTTAGAAATTTTTTTTGGACTAACTCAAAATTTTAAGTTGATTGAGTTGGTGACTCGAATAGTACAAATGGAGTTCATAACTTACCGGGATTGACTCAACCAACCCAACCAAAAAAATGTCAGACTCACAAACGATTCAGATTATCAAATCATATGAACTGGGGAGGGAGAAAAATCGCCAAAATATTTTGAAGAAATTAAATGGCATATATATCTATCTATATATATATCTTTATGAACTTTTTCGGCCACTTAATATTTAATAATGATGGGGTTAATAGTAATTTTGCTAATGTATACTAATATTTCACGTGTAAATATAGTAAATCATTATTATTTTTTGTTTTCTAATAAATCATTTCCTATATGGTTCAATGATTTTTTTTTTATCTTTTTCAAAAGAAAAAAAAAATGATAATTATTTATTAAACATTTAAATTTTTTTACTGATTCTGAAAAAAAGAAAAGAAAAATCCCATAAATTTTCTCTCTTTGGCAACAATAAATCTAATTCAAGAAAACCCATAATAATATTAAAATTCTTTTTCTTTTTTTTAAGTTTAAATTCTATTAAAAAAAATTTGAAAACAATAAATTTTCTATTTTCTATTTTCATATTTTAAAAATAGAAATTGAAAAAAAAATGAAAATCAAATTCCAACCCGGAATAAAAAAAACATATTTATTTAGAAGAAAAAAAAAATACAAATTTGTTTCTTATTTTTGTATTTTCTTAAAAAACAAGAGCGACGGTGTCACGCGTCAAATATATTTTTATAGAAAAAAGAAAATAAATTAAAATGCTTTCAAATTAAGCTTTTATTCCTTCTTTAATACATTCAGGTATATATCATTATAATTAACATGACATTTATTTCATGAATTTCATTTAAAGTATAATGATTGTGAACTATTGAAAATAAAAACAGAATTCTAATATTATAATTAAATATATATTTTTCATGTCCATCTTTTAAAAAAAATAATAAATTATTAGAATAACTACGAATTTAATAGACGAAAATTTTGGATTGGTTAAATTGGTGACCTGAAGAATCCGAATAGAGTTCATAATCGAATGAATTGAGTTGTCAAGTGGTTCTTTTTTTTTTTTAATTATTTAAAAAAATCATACTTATCGACAATATAGGTTACATAAATAACTAATAGCAACGTATGATTAACATTTGTTACAAACGTCAAATATTCTTAATTTTCCTAATAATTTTAAAAGTAAGATAGGAAAGAATTGGATCATAACCCTATTTTTGTATTGGTTGAGTTGACGTGACCAAAATAATGTCATTTTTTGAAAATTCAACTCAAGGTAACCCAAAAAAAGAAAAATGTAACTCAACCTAACTTTTATATAATCTAAATTGATTGGATTGTCGAGTCATTTGAACACTTCTAGAGGTTTGACCAGTAAAATTTATTCTTCTCTATCGATAATTAATTGGAAGTTGATAAATATAGAATTTATTAATGTGTTTAAAGTAAAATTTACCAATTAAAAGATATTTACTGACAAGGGGCAAAATGGGGAATTATAATAATAAAAAAAAAGAGTTTAAGAAAGCAAAAAAGAGGTAATTTGTTTGTTAAATATATTAATTAATATTGCATCTATTTTCCAGTTTCATCATGTTTGTTGTTGTGGGTTCTCTCTCACTGCCCTTTTTTTAGTCAAAATTATTATTCCAATAATATTCTCTTTTATTTTATTTTATGCCAAATTATAAATATTCCCTCTCATGCCCTCATCATAATTACTCAACCATTACACAGGTAGACCCGAAAAAATAGAAGGGAATCATTACATTAAAAGGAATGAGGGTGTTGCAAAAAGTGAACAAATTAGAGGGGCGTTTTTGTCAATTCACTTACTTTATGAGATATAATTTGAGTTTTCGGTTTTTACAATTAACCCACTATTCGTCAAATCTTTAATAAAGTGACGGGTTTAGTCTCGAAGTTTGAATGTTTTTTTAATTGCTGGTCAGTAAACGTCGAGGCTAAGTTATTTACGAATGAAAATTAGAGAAGATGGAGTGGATTTTGTGTAATTGCATGGATGGTGAATATTTTGGAAAAGAGAAGAAAATAATAGAAAAAAAGGAAGGGAGAAAATGGGGAATATGTAACGTAAACCAAAAGGCATTGACCTGAAGAGACCAATGAAATTTTGATGTTGACTTTACAAATTGGTTTGCGTTTCAATGAGTAGCAATGTAAATAAATTAACATTATAATAATATTTTAATGAGATTAAAATTAAATAATAGTTGACTTTAGATAAATTAATTTTACAAAAAGGCATTAAGCCTTCTTTGACTTTTTTTTTAATTATAAAAAATAAATGATTTTTTTGTAGTTTTGGGTAAAGTGGCTAAAGTTTGTGACTTGTGGGCAAACTGCTTTTTTTTTTTTTTTTAATTAATTTTATTTTATTTATAAAAAATAAAAATAAAAAACTCAACTGACATAAAAATAATAGTACATAACTACTTGAAGGTAAACTTTAAAAAATTGTGACCAAATCATAAAATATTATTATAAAGAAAAGTATTAGTTATATTAATAAAAATACAACTATGGTTTGTAATTTGTATAAAAAAAAAATACTTCTGAATTTTAAAAAATATTAGTGTTAGTTTTGGATGAATGTTTCAAACTTTTAAAAGTGTTTAAAATTTTTTTATTAATATCTTTGAATTTTACAGAAATACAAATTAAATTTTAAAAGTAGTATTAATGTCTTTTATTTTTATAAAAAAATTCTCTATTAATATATGGACGGACAACTCAGTTTTTATGTTATTTTTAAAAGTTTTTTAGTATTTTTAAAATTGATATTAACTCAACGGTAAAGGTATTTTTGAACTTTTTAGAAAAAGTTCAAAGTGTTCATTTATAACTCAAGGGCATTTTAGAAACAAAGTTGTGTATGCTCGAGACTCCCACTGTACGTTGAGTTACCCCTAAATTATATCAAACTATTTCAACATTCACGAACGAAGTCCATTCAATCTGATTAATGTTGATTATTGAAAGTCGAGGAAGAGTGTGTGGAATTACAAGGATAGGCAATATGAAATGGATGATAATAATAAGTGCGATCAAATCCTTAGAAAAGATAAGTATTCTAAGCTTTTGATGGATAGTGGGTTTGATAATAGGCATCAAATTCTTAGCCCATGCGCACCACAAACACTATCACTTGTGTTTTGGTTGCAGTGGCGATTCCAAACTAGGGCTTCTCCTTCCTCACTCTTCACTGCTTGCATTGCATGTGATATCAAATATGCCCACCTTTCCCTTTTACTTTTGGTTCCCTTTGACTCAACCATGAACTAGACAGCCACCAATTTCCTAATCCACTTCGATAAAGACTTAACGACTTGAATATCGACCAACTTTTGGTTCCCTTTTGATGATAGACAACCATAAATTTGCTAAACCACTTCCAGAAAGACTTGAATATCGTGCAAGAATGTTGAAATTGATATGATGAAAGTGATTTTGTGATATTGTTATGATATTGTTTACTTTGAGCATAAACTCTCGTGATATCTCGTTCCAATGAAAATAGGGTTGCTTACTTATATGCTGATGATATTTGTAAGAGCTCAAACTCACCAATAGCAGATATTGTCATTTTTTTTAGCTTTGTTCAAGGTTTTAAAACGTGCCCACTAGGAAGAGAGATGTTTCTTTCTCCTCTCCAATTGATGTGGGATTTCACAATCTACCCCTTTTGGGGACCCAGTGTCCTCTTAGCACACTGACTAGTGTCTGGCTTTGATACCATTTGTAACAGCCTAAGCTCAACGTTAGTAGATATTATTCTCTTTGGGTTTTCCTTTTCGAGCTTCCCCTCAAGGTTTTAAAAATGTGCCCACTGGGGAGAGGTTTCCACACCCTTTAAAAAAATGTTTCATTCTCCTCTTCAATCAATGTGAGATCTCACCATCCACCTCCTTTGGGGACCTAGCGTCCTCGTTGGCACACCGACTGGTGTCTATCTCTTATACCATTTGTAACGGCCCAAACTCACCCTTAGTAGATATCGTTCTCTTTGGGTTTTCCCTTTAAAGCTTCCCTCAAAGTTTTAAAACGTGTCTACTAGGGAGAGATTTCCACACTCTTATAAGAAACGTTCCGTTCTTCTCTCGAATCGATGTGGGATCTCACAATCTTTGTCTTAGTTAATAAACGTGTGACTCCAATAAACCTCAACGTTTTGGTCATTCTAAAAACAGTTGGTAAAATTAGAAGCGTTTTAGTCCAAACTTCCATGAATATATTGGAAAGTTGATTAAGACTTTTGGGCACCATTAATTGATGGCACCAAAACACTGTGGAAATGCAATATGAGTATTGAAAATTAGACTTTGGTGGCCAATCCCCTTTACAATCTCTAATGGTAAGTTTGACCAATGGTTATATGGAATTCTTTTATTTATTTATTTATTTATTTATTTATTTATTTATTTTCATTATCTAGTTTGGTAGGCTGTTTGGATTACATCACCTTCCTTTCCAAGCATACTAACTATAAAAAATGTGTAAACTTAGATTAAAATAAATAATATCATATCAATAATTTAATTTAATGTTCTTCAAACCACAACCAATAGAAATTAATACTAATTAAAAATAAAATAATTTTATAAATACTTTAACTTAGAAAGTTAAACCAATGACATATGATTAATTTAATCATATTGATATTTAGTTTACGTGTATTTGTGGTGACATGAGCAACAAAATGTTGGGTGGGGTCTGATATCTTACGTTCGAGACAATAAGGTTTGTACTTCAAATTTCAATTTTTCTGAAGTGGTTTAATATGACAAATTTTTATTTACATGAACTGATGTATTCTACTCGATAGCATTTTAATGTCTTGAAACCATGATGAATCAATTTTAAGTATATTTTATTTCTTTTTATTTTAGAGTTTACTTATAGAGAAAGTTTACAAAGAAATTATTAAAATAATGATGCCTACAAAAATGAATGAAGACTAAACTTTAAAATTAACCTTTTTCGGTTTTTGTGCATTTTACCATTTAAATTTAAAAGAGAATGGAGGATCGTTTGACCATCTAACTTAAACTATAAAGGTTGAGTTTGATTAGATTTTTTTTTCCGATTGAGTTAGAATATTTGAAAATTTGAAAATTCAGTTTGATTTGGGGGTTGACATTTTTTTGTCGGGTCAACCCAACCAACCCAAACATAGGGTTACAACCCAATCCTACTTTTAAAAACATTAAGAATATTTAACATTTGTAACAAATGTTAGTGATATTTTATGTCTGGTAAATGTTTGATATTTGAATTTTATGAGATTTTTGTTATCAATATAACACGTATTGTGTATAAGTAATATTTTTTTTTAAATAATTGAAAAAAAAGAATAACTTGACCACCAAATCCAACTCGAAAATAGTGAGGTGCCCTGGAGATACTCATTTGAAATATGACGAAGAGTGCAAAATAAACTAGTTGAAGAAGGAAGAGTGAAAGTTGTGGAGCCTAAGACTCTAACGATTATGAGTGAAGACGTGTCGAAGTGAAAGTCTTTAGGATTATTTCACGTAAATTTGTGCACGAACGTTTTAAGGCATTGATGGCTTTTGTTGTTCGACCGTTCTGAGGAAGTGGCAGCCTCGTTCCATTGGTTAGGAATGTTCCTTCGACAATTGGTCGTTCCATTGGCGGGTGGCAGCGTTGCGTTGTCATAACTAAAACATATTGGGGTTCTCTTTCCATATTCATCAACTTCAAATTTTCTTTATCCGGGTTCTTTTCCATGTTTGCTAAAACCTCTTTCATCTCGCCTTTCGGCCATTTTTTTGTGTTCTCCGTAGGGTGGAAAACGTGCTCTGATGTTAGTTTGTTTAATATCTTAATACACAAATCACTTGTTAAACTCACAGAAAAATACACAATTACATATAATCTAAGAACCAACCATATTCTATTGAGGGTTCTTCAGTAAACAGTTGGTTATTAAGTCCGTTTGATAAAACTAACAACTATCTCAAAGATAAAACATCATCTCGCTATTCGAGAGAGTTGATACTCTCCACAAAGACAACTCTGGTTCATTGTTGAAAATATTTAATCTTGAATTATGGTTTACCATATATATCATATTTAACACTTTATTATAGGCAAATATCTTATATGATCGATATATTTTACCATATGACTGATGATATTTTACCATCTAGTCGACATTTTGTATGATATTTATATTTCACAAATATCTCATTCACAAAATCAACATTATTCCAACTGCCCTCCACCAAACCCCAACATGAACATCATCTCCACTATTTTTCCATAAAACACGCACACTCTCAACCCATGATTCCCATCTCATGGTTTACAATCCCTTTTTCCCCATTTTACCCTTTGTGATATAACCAGGGATACCTAGAAGTCTTACACATGCACCTGAAGAACTGTACCTATGAAACTGATTGGCTTCTTATTGAAAAATAAGTAATGATTGCCCCTTGGTACCATTACACATTTGTACTTCTCTAGAACCTTCATAGCTATTGTTGAAATCATACCTTGAAATCGTGTCGTCGAAGTTATGCAATCAATATTGCACATAATCCTATTCAGCATGATATGACGAAGCATATTAAATCTGAGAAAGATCAATACATCTAAAATAGGTGATTTCGATTATGATATTAACAATACCAAGTATTGTTATGATCGATCAAGATGTACACAAAGAACAAGAGAGAAAATACAAAGAAGAATATTGACGTATGTACAACAAGAGAATACAGAGAATGAAAAAAAAGTATATTTTGGAAGCACTGCCTAATGGCGTATATATAGATATAATCTACCAGATCTTTATCAAATATCTACCGATTTGGATTTTACAAATATCTACCAAATATATAGGAATTGCGGTCAATGGGGCTCTGTCTCTTTTAATACATTGTTAAATTCTCAGTGCATATTGAAATCCCAAACTAACTATTACAGTCAAGATTTACTCAGTGCAGTTTTGAAGGTGGATGCTATCTTTACAAGTTTTGTGAATGCAAACTTTAGAAAGAGAGCTACTTCACAAACAATGATCGAACACATCCCCTAAACTGTCAATATACATCTTATATGGTCGTCTTCTTTTCTTCTCTTCATCTTCCAAAACCGTGATGTTCGGTGTAATCATAGTACCGTGTTTTGTCCATTTAGATAGCAACCCACTTTTTGTACCGTGTAGCATAATGATCCAATCACGAAGCAAGCTGTGTTCTTAGTGTTCTTTTATTTACTCGGTCCACTTTTGGTATTCCTCTTCCAGCAGCCATGCCTTGTCATCCACGTGCAGACCACTGAGCTTGATCAAGGAGATATGCGAATAAAAGCTGGCTATAGATGAACAACGAAAAGTCCGGATCATCCATGAAAACAGTGTCTTGTCTACATTCTCCAAATTCCTTACGTACAACTATCTTCTGCATCAACCAAGGGATCACAGGACGGCCATTACGTCTGAGACAGTAATTCAGTATTTGGTTTCAAGGGGTATGCTTTTTAAGCTTAAGGTATACAGAATACAGATGAACCGAGAGGGGAAAAAATGGTGAAAATGGAGCTGCCTCTCAAATGAGCTCATTACAGGTGCAGCCAGAGAGCTCGTATGACAGGTGCTCAGATGGAGCTTGCCGTAATTGGTACGAGTAAGCAAAGCAGCAGTCCTACAAAATTATGATAACTTGAGATTGCTACGGTGCAATGTACAGATGTATGATCCCAAACGGAGATAAATTTGACAAAACGAAAGAGAAGATATGTATGTCATACGCTATTTGCATCTCAAAAAGTAAAGAGGATGAGTTTACTTGCCCATAAAGGGGATTCCATTACCTGCTTGCTGAGATGACAGCCACCATCAAAGAAAGATTTCAGTGGGGACAAAATGATGATCACCAACTGAACGACATTGGAATAGTTGGCATAAAATGTAAACTACGCAAAAGAAAATCTCAAGAAATAATAGACACGTGCTCGATCTTGAAGAAGGAGAGCTTAGCTTGTACCTCAATTGTTGTGGAGATAGAACGCCGGGCAAGCAAGTGGACGAAACCCCGCCTCTTATGGTTCCTACCTGAATAACCAGTTTTGACCCTATGTAGTGAACATACAAGCATAAGTTCTTCATGATCGCTTTTCAAGTTTCTTTTTTTCTTTTTCAGTAAGACAAAAATTGCATGCATGAGGGTTCTAGTATTCTCTCATTTGGTAATTGTAAAGGTTAAAGGCATCTTTCAAGTTTGATCCAAACAAACTCCCACTAAAGAATTCGCAGTGGGGACCAAATGACGACCAGAGCAGCTGAACACTATTTTGGAAGACACTATGAATAGAAAAAAGTAAATAAAGGACAATGAAGACCATGAAACTGAAAGGTGAGCGCTCATTCCTAGAAAAAGCCATGGAACCTAGCACATACCCTATTGCCGTGGGCGGCACTTCCACCTCGTTGATAAGTGGACAAACCCATCATTAAATTGAAGGATAGGATACGGTCCCGTGTGATGCACATTATCCTACAAGTCATAAGTACTTCTATTATTACCGTCAAAGATAGCATCTTTCGTTCAGAGAAATTAAAAACTGCATAAAGAGGCCATTTCTTCTCCGGTTATAGAATTTTTTATATATATTTTTTAAAAATATATGAAACAATTTCGTTCACAGTATGAAATTTAAAAAAAAAAAAAAAAAATGAGGGGGAAAAGAAGCTCCAACCAGTGGGAGTTACATAAAACTTCTCAAGCTATAACAATAATGAAAGATCAGAGGAGATAATTTACGTTAAGTGATGGCCAAAAAGGTTGTGGAATAAAAAAACTGCTCAATAGTTTGTTCCTCGGCTGTAAAAAACCTTCTGATCTCTTTCAATCTATGTATAGATTTGTATAGAAGGTCCAATTCATTTTTGAGTCGATGTCATTCAGTAAGCACTTAGTAGAGAAGAATCCTCGGCTATCAAGCCTCCACACCCATAAACTGAAGATTGTGTCAAGTGTACAAAAGACAAGGAATGCATAAGATCAGCCAATTCCTCAATTTCAGCATTCTTTAGGTTTCTTATCTTTAAATCCCACATTTCAGCTTCTGCGTTCCAACTGTATTTAACCAAGGCATGCTTATCAAGAGTGATAGAGGAGATAGCCCCAAGGATGGTATCATTGGCAAATTGTAGATGATTTATGTTGATAGATCCATTAACCATCTCAAAGCCTTTGATCAAGTTCTTGGAGGCAGCTTGGAACAAAACTCTATTGTGGCACTCCATCATAATAATAAATAAAGAAGGGATCGGAGAGGATCACCTTAACTAAATCCTCTAGAAGCAAGAATCTCCTCTCTAGGACATCTGTTCACAATAATAGAAAACTTGGTGGATAAAATATACTGTCAGATCCATCTCCTTCACTCAATTCCAAAGCCTTTTGCTACAAGGATCTCATTCAACATCTGGCCTTGCATTTTCTCTCCAAAGAGTCTCTTCCTTAGGGGCCAAGGAAAAGAGTATAACCTTGATAGACTTTTCTGTGCACCATGCATAGCAAGAAGGTCCCTATTTCCTCGAGAGCGCAAAATAAGTTCTGTACAGAGATAGTTCCTCTGAGAAGTAGTGTAGCCAAAGGTCTCATTGTTCCAAGAGCCAAATGGTGGATTTGATGCCTGTTAGTTTGTGAATGAAACCACGCCTTGGTCAGCCATGGAGGGGAGTGTTTTTTCCGCAAATGTTCCACCATGAGGTAAAAGCTACTGACATTACATGTTCCACTATAGGCTTTTAGTATAATTTGTTTTCCTATTAACAATGTAACTTTCAATAACCAAGACATTGCTTCCTCCTCAATGAGTACCCAACATATAGTGTTCGTTCACGAGTCCCAGAACTACTTGGATTAAACCCATGTTCTTCTGAAGTATTTGGAATATCATTTAACATATTTCCTCCAGCACAAGATCCTGTAGTTTGTTTGAGCTACATCCATCCCCAAAAAGTAACGTAGATTTCTAATGTCTTCAAATGCATGTTCATAGCTCTAAATCTTGAGTATTCACTCATTTAAATAAACAAGGAAAAGAATCTTATCACCCTTCCCATGTAATCAAGTTCACATAAGAAAGATTCAAATAATCCTATGAGGATATCTACAAGTTATGGGTACTGAGCATTTTTTTAATAGAAACCAGAAATCATTTCATTGAAGTATGAAAAAGATAAAATCGTTAAAAGCCCTATTAGATATAATTACCAAAAACACCTCCATTGAGACAGGAGGGTTGATAAGCTATACTTACAACACAGACAAACTCATGTTTCTCAGATCTTACAACACATTTGGCAGCAGCTAGGAGATGAAGTAATCCAAGGAGATTTGCACTGGAGGATGTGAAAACTGTTGATCACCCATGGCTGAGTTGAATATAAAAATCTGTACTTGGAGATTTGCTGCATCTGAACATAAATCCTTTAAGAACAGTGTCTTATCTTCCCTCTTAACAATAGAATTTGTATGTGTAAACAAGCTGCTACAATTTATCTATTGATGTCCGAGGGCATTTGATGTGTGGATAGAATACCTACCCAGTTTCAGATATAGTGAGTAGCTCCATATTTAGTAGCAATAATTCTTCTTCAGAGAGCATCTTTTTCTTGGTAGAAACGCCTAACCCATTTAGCCAAGATGGGTACATTTTTCTTGTACAAATCATATATGCCCAATCCTCCTTCAATAGGTGCTTGGATAGATAGACCATCTAAGAAGGTGGCTGCCCTTTCTATTTTGGCCTCCCTTCCAAAGAAAATTCATGTACAACTTCTCAATAATCATTGTGACTTCAGCAGGAACAAGAAATAATGAGAAGTAACATATGGGAAAATTAGTGAGGTAGCTTGTATGAGTGTCTCCCACCTTTATCTATGCGTGAAACAAAGATTGATGACGAGGATTGATATTCAGAGGGAGACCCAAAAAAGTAGGCGGCCAATAAAGGCATCCTACTTAAGCAATCATCCACAAGGATGAATAAGAAAGAGGAAAGGGGATTCCCCTTCTTATTCATTAGAGGTTACATCCTGTCTGAGAGTACTCTGGCTATAACATTCTAAAGACAAGTAGTGAGGCAAATCAGCCAATCATCACTCACTAGTTTACTGATGTTCCTTTTTGGGATGAGACAAATATATGTTTTGCTAAAGATAGCATTAATGATCGTATTCCTAAAAATATCATCGAACACTCCTATTATGTCTTCCTGGATGTTCCATGATTTTCTAAGGAATTCATTGGTAGATCCATCAGGCCCAGGTGTCTTATTAGATCCCAAATCTATAAATACTTTGTAAATTTCCACTTCTGTGAAAGGAGTCTCTAAGAAGTCTCTCTGTTCGGCTGTAATAGGGCTTATATCCCTATTATCGAGCACTGTTCTCCTACCATCCTTTTTGGTGAAAAGCTTTCTATAAAAGCCTATGAGCTCCCTCTCTATCCCATTGCCATTCACTAGATTAGCTGAAAGAATTTCCACAATGGTTCCTTCATCTATTAGCTGTACAATAAGGTGGGAAAAAGCAGTGTTGGCATCACCCTCTGGTAACCACTTAGATTTTACATCTTTGGCGCCACATAGCTGCTTCATTGACAGAGATAGCCAGTAATTCCGCTTTAATAGCTAGCCTTATTTGGACATCTTACCCAGTTAACTGGCCAGTCGCTTCCTAGCTCACTGTGAAGTCTTGATTTCACTTTCTTTTGGTGCCCAAAAAAGAGCTGGTTCTATTGTTTTACTCCTTCAACACCTTTAATTTTTGGATAAAACCATGGCCAGGGCATCCTTGATAAGTGTGGCCGACCACAAAATATTAACCAACCGAAAGAAAGAGTGGTGATTAAGCCAAGCATTGATAAGTCATTAAAGGTGTAGGTCCCGAGGACTCCTAAACCAAAGTGAGGCAAATAGAATAGTTGTACGATGTGATTTTTCAAGTCTACAGTCCTTTGTAGAACCATTTTTTTTCATAGTACATTCAGCGATCAAAAACCAGTCAATGAGAGTCAAAGTTGCCATGGATCGGAAGCTAGGCCAAGTAAATGACAATTCAATGAATCAATTAACTTTTCCATTTTGCGGGTAGGAGCAGATAAAGTTGATTTCTTCCAAGTCCATCTAGTGAGGTTAAAATCCCCTCCTCAAATCCTATTAGGATGGCACAAGGCATGAAAATTGTTTGTTATTTCCTTTTTAGTTGATCTTTTTTTATTTTTAAGTTGGTGTTTCTTCTATATAAGAACTTTCTTCTCATAATAAAATAGAAAGAAAATATTATTTCTCTTATACTTCACATGGTATCAAAGCTTTAGAAACCCTAATAAACAAATCCACCCAGCCGTCACTGCCAACTGTAACTATTTCAAACATCCGTATGTGTTTACCCACCGCCACCCAGACGAATTCACACCTCCTTAGGCTCCACAATTCGCATTCTTCATATCAGGTCTCATACACGGATTCCCATAGGTGTCTGCTCAAAAACTTGTTTTTGTCACCAACCACCACCATTGCTACCTTTATCTACACCGCCGATAAGCTGCACCATCGTCACTGCTCAACCTAGTGCCCTGCTCATCTATCGTTTTTCCCCCCAAACTTTTGCTAACTGTTTATCTTTCTTGACTGCTGCTTTTTGTGTGTTTGGTTTCTGTTTTTCCAACTTTTAAGTCAAATAATAAGTCTTCGATTGCCAGAGTCACAAATAATCTTATCCATTCCAATAGTCCTACTGTCCAAATTACCACCATTCAGCTTAAGAGGGATAACTTTCTTTGTTGGTCCCAAAGTGTCCAGATGTATGTTTGTAGACAAGAAAGGATTGGTTACCTTACCAAAGATAAGATAACACCATCAAAAGATGGTCCGATATGTTTTCAGCATTGATTTTGGGGGAGTGGGTAAATGGTCAATGAAGTTTTGTGGCTGAGAAGGCTTTTTGGGAGAAAAGGTGGTCGGTTCAAAGTATAAAGTGTGGGCACATAAAAAATCATGTGAGTTGGAAGAGGAAAAAGGTTATGTGCGAGAGGAAGAATGTTGTGGGTGCGATTTATTGAGAGACAAAAGGGGAAGGTCAATTTGATGGGTTCCATCACAAGTACAGGAAGGCAAGCCACTCTCCGAAAAAATGAGGTGAAAAGAAATACATAATAGGTTACATATGTAATTTGATTCTTTCTTAATCAGATTCGGGTAGATATTAAAATTGATATCTTCCATTATGGATTAACTCCTATCTGCACCCCAATTATATAGAGTAGATGCATCATAAATAAATAAGAAAAGCTCCTGTATAAGACTATCTTGTATAAGACCAAAGCTAGACTATCTTGTATAAGACCAAAATCAAACAGATCTAGATTAAACTATTGTTCCTACCTATTTTTTTTTTTACTCTAAATTTGAGCACCCTAAATAGGTCTTAAGAGACTTAATATCATTGATTGAATTCCATTAATGCCAAAAACGAGTGTATAGTTTCTAGGGATTTTCCAAACAAACATCACCTTTATCTTGGGTGGCGCGTGGCTTTTCTCTCACACTGGCACGGTGGAAGTTTTGCCAAGTTTTGCCACGGATTCCAGCCATGTACCCAATACAATACTCCTCCATAAAGGAAGGGTCAATTGTGACCAACATAAAGGATGACAAGTAAAATTTCACTGGTAAGAACGCATGATGAATTCCCTTACTTTTATTTTCTCCATCATATACATTTAAAATAAGGTTTTGTATGCCTTATCTAAGTATCCACCACATTTGTCGCCAATTCTTAAAGATTTCTATTGAACATTTGTATAACGGTAGATTTCTATCCTTTATCCACCCTTCCTATGATGGAACCTTTCGATCTCCATGCATAATTCCAGCACTCTATGGGAAGAAACGAACATGAAACTCACCAACGATATATCATCCCTTGATATTTGCAAGGACTCTTGTTCGTTGTCTTCACATGAAAGAAGAGCCTTATCTGGTTGAATAGGATTAACTGATGAGAAAGCCGATAGGTATTATTGAAGGGTTCACAAGATATCATGCCAACTATCATGAAAATGTTTTCTTTGTACAATGACAGCAGATGATAAGTAGAGAATATGTAAAACGTTGCAAACTGAAAAGGGGTGGCTTCATCATCAATACTGTGTCACTAGACTTGGGTGGCTGATGGTTTCCATTCAATTCCTTTTTTAAAGCCTCTTTGTCTGAAGAGTGCCCATTAACAACCTGTGGAAGCTTGTTGGTGGAGTTAATGATAAAGATAAAACCATCACCAACCAGTTTTCGTGGCCGAGAGGGAAAATGGGCTTATTTAAAACTCCTGCTCCAAGCTTGGCTCTTTCAGCGTAGTTGCGCTTATTGTTTGAGATCTTTTTAACCCAAATGATATTTTCCTCTACTCTCGCTTCATTGAAAAACTTGTGTCAGGGAAAGGTCACGATGTTGAGTAAAACAAGGCAAGGAGCCATGACATTTTCATTGGAAAAAGTGAGGAAGAAGCTTTGATCAGAGGAAGCTTCAGTGAGGTGAAAATGGTTTTGTACTCTAGGATGGTTATCAGTCGGAGGCTTCATCTTTCACCGGTAGGGAGAGGAGAGAGGAGAGAGGTTAGAGAGCATCAGATGCCGCATTATAAGCACTAGATGTATCTGTCAAAGGAATAACCTTTAATTTGAGAAATATTGGTGTAGTCCCATTTAGTAAGGGAACTAGTCTATTTTTTGTTTCCTTTCCTGTAATATTTCCCATTCCAAAGAGGATTAGTTAGCTTTTCTTTTATGCTTCCTATTCCCTAGAGGATTAGTTAGCTTTTCTTTTCTGTTTCCTATTTTCAAGAGGATTAGTTAGCTTTTTTTTATGCTTCCTATTCCCTAGAGGATTAGTTTGCTTTTCTTTTCTGTTTCCTATTTCTAGAGGATTAGTTAGCTTTTCCTTTTTGTTTCCTATTCTCTAGAGGGATTAGTTTGCTTTTCCTTTTTGTTTCCTATTCTCTAGAGGGATTAGTTTGCTTTTCCTTTTTGTTTCCTATTCTCTAGAGGGATTAGTTTATTCTCTAGAGGGATTAGTTAGCCTTTTATATATATATATATATATATATATATATATATATATATTATAAATAGGCCTATGTTCTTCTTTGATGAAAAACAAGAAAGGAGAGTAATACAAGCTACTCTTGCAACATTATCTATCTAATCTACTGTGATAATGAGCCTTTTCATCAAGTGCTGCCTAAAATCTGATTGCAAACCCTCGAGGTGCACAAAGTCTCTGGCCGTTAAAAGACAAGCATCAAGGTGAAACTTAAGCTCAACATGCAATCTTGTTCTTTTTGTTCTGTGTGTTCATTCCTTCGAATGATAAAGAAAAAGTGAAATGGAGAGAGCAATGTGAACGATGACCATTGGAAATAACACTAATTTTTTGGTAGTGTTAGTATTAAATAGAACACACGAATACATATCAATTCAAAAACATCGACATTGGATTCTAATCAATTAATAAATAAAGCCTTCATTTCCCCAATAGAAAGGTAAAGGAAATCTCCTTACTAAATATAGATAGAGAATTTGACAGTTGGCTTCAGTTCATATCCATGATACCATTAGATTGGAGGAAGGAGTGGACAGCTCTTTGGTCTCTTGAAAAATCAGGGGCATTCTCTACTAGGTGGGCTTTTATAAAGGTAACAAAAACTAGCCAAAAGCCTATAACTCCAATGGTCAGCCTGATTTGGAAGTTTAATCTCCCAAGGAAGATAAATGTGTTCCTATGGAGTCTTGCTCACAAAAGTCGTTGCAAGTATAAACAATCTCATCAAGATACAGGTTCCTTTTATGATCCGGAAGGCTAAAAAAAATATTCCTAGATACTAGATAAAATTAAATCTAGCTAAATCCCTAGATACTAGGTAATAATAATATATAAATAAATCAATCCCTACAATCAATCCCTATATATTAGGTAATATTTTCCCTTATGTAAAGGGACTACACAAATATCTCTTAATTACACAAATATTCCTTAAATCAAGACCCTTCCTTCAACACTCACTATAGATATCAAAGGACACCAGGAAACTATTTTATTTTGGTGCGTATTCTGTGCTTAAGGAGAGAAGAAAACAATGGATCTTCCTCAGGTGTCCTTTTGCATCGAGAGGGTGGAATCAAATTTTTAAGGCCTTTGATTTTTTATCATGTAAGCCGGCATTTGTCTTAGATTGGCTTTGAGAAGCTTTAAATGGGAGGAGCCTTAGAGGATACGCCGGAGTTATGTGAAGGTGTGCTGTAAGGAAGTTTATTCGGGAGCTTTTGAAGGAAAGAAATAGGAGGATCTGAGTCCTATACTTTTGAGTTGTTTGCAACATGTACAAATTACTTCTTGTTCGTTCGTAGTGTCTAAGATACAAGATACTAGGTAGAATCGTCCTCCAAGACTGGGAGCTGTGATTATGTGAAATTTACGACCATGATATTTACAAAAGACCTTCCCAATTTATAGTGAGGGATGTCACACCAAGATATAGCTTGGTAAACAACATTGTCAAAGAATTTTGTATAAGTTTGTAGGGTTTTTGCATTCTTGAAAGGTGGTAGGTTAGGGTCATGTCCAATAGATCATTTACCTCTCTAGGAGATGTGAGATGCGATCCGAATATATTGAGAATCATTGTCCAAATATTCTGAGCGTATGTGCATTGCATAAATAAGTGGCCTTGTGATTCATTTCCTTTCTTGCATAATGGACACCAAGTTTGGAGAAAGTGTAATGAAAGGCTTTGTGATTTTTTTTTAGGGTGATATCCTTTCCATATTACTAGCGTGAGATTTAGTGCTTCTACTTTTTCCCCATGTCCATCATCAAGGATTTTGAGAATACCTCTCAGAATTGGGGAGACAAGTTAGTGAGTCTGTTTTGTTTCACAATACCACTGGGGCAGGGTCAAGGCTTAATTCGGCCCATTATGTTGCTTCGTTATCCTTTAAATTCCTACCAAGCTTCAGGTCCCACAATTTGTTAACAACATTTCACGTTAATTTGACAGTGACATTTTTGTTATGAGAGAGCCTATATAAAAGTGGATTTTTGTTATGAGAGAGCCTATATAAAAGTGGATACCGCAGGCTAAAGTAGTGTTTTCAATCCATGGGTCAGTCCAGAATGATGTTTTCAATCCATGGGTCCTCCATCACCCACCCTATAGCAAGTCCGGTTGGTGATGAGGTTTTGATATTTCTTTATGTATTTCGACCCTTTTGCAGAAGATGGAGGGGGTTGATTTTTATCTGATGTAGTACATTTAGCCTTTATAAGATTTCTCCCGAAGGCTTTTTAACAACATAAACTAACTTAAATTGAAAGAAATAACAATTAACAACATAAACTAACTTAAATTTACCTGCATGCATATAAAGATAACAGTGCAACCCTTATGATAAATCAATGCTAGGGATTATTTTCTGCAGCACACTACTAGTTGCATCTGAACTAGAATCACCATTATCATTAAGGGATATCAGCTCACTCTCCAAAATAGAATAAGCCTCTGAAAAAGCCTACAATGAACAAAAGTTTTGAATAAGCAAAATAGAACACGATCATATTAAATATTTTTGATGGGACAATCATAGGAAAATATAGTAATGTAAAATAAAATTTTGTATGTACAGCCAAGAATCTGATTTAAGACCAATATTGTATCATAACCGTGTTAAAGATGCATGCAAGTAGCAGTGTTGAATGAGCCTCTTGTGTTCAGAAGAGTTATCTATCTTAATCTATGTCATTAATTTTAACACTCAAGCATTTTCCTTCAAGTGAGAAAGTCCAGGAAAGTTGTTCTGTATCAAAAGAAAAATCATGACCAAGTCACTTTACAAATTACACTCAGCAACTCATTTTCTAGGCAAAATTATTTTACATTTTCATTTAAAAAATAAAGTTGCTCAGCTAATTTGCCTCAACTTCAAAGTACAAAATTGAAATAGAGACGTTGGTTTTACATGGACAACATGATTATTTTTCCCAACAAGAAAGGTTGCATTGTTAATAAACATGACCCTTGGATTGAAGCTCATTCTAAAAGGAAGCTAGCGGAAGTTGCCCTCTTTGATAGGGAATTTTTGTTGCATTCTTTGTCGGAGGGTGGAGGAAGACTTGGATCAAATCCTTGGGAACAGTGGCACAGTCTATTTGGAGTTACTTTGACACATTTGGTTTTGACGATTAAATCACAAAGATTACTCAGAGATGATTGTTGTTTCGAGAGGGGAAAGCTTTTGTGGCAATATAACCTTTAGTGAAGTGGATAGGGGCTCTTGTGAAGTTTTCTCCCTTGTTAGATTCTATGTTTCTTTTTGGGCATCGGTGACAAAGTCCTTTTGTAATTATTCGTTACATCTCATTTTACCAGATTTGAGTCTCTTTCTTTAGTAGGATTTCAAACTTGATTTTTTTTAATATGATTTTCAGTAAAAGTTCAGTTCTTCAATAAAGGATAAAAAAAACTAGAGCTTCATGTTTTTTTATGATGAGTCCAAAGTCAAAGATTCTTGATGTTCCTTTGGGGTTTTCAGAGTAGGTGTCGGGTTGGTTCAATACAAGGCTGGATTTTCATAAAGCTCATGTGTTTTCTTAAGTCTTTTATATTTCTTTCTTTCTTTAGGGATGATATTCCCTCTCTGAATTCCCGTTTTGTCTTTTTCTTCTCTTTGCTTTCACTATTTCTCACTTCCTCTACTTCCTCTCTTCCTCGCACTCAGTTCCTCTCTTCCTCTTGGAGTTTGTATCCTTTAAACAGTTTTGTTCCTTTCATAAATATATAGAAGTTCATACCTAGTTTAAGGGAAAAAAAAAAAAAAAAAGATTGTATTGCAAAGGGATATTTCTAAATTGAGTCCCATATTTATGTGAAGTACAATCCACACCATAATTCTGAACTTGACAAAGTAAATGATGCCATAAGGACAGATGCCTCACCTTGATACATTGATGAATACGGAAACAATTTCGTCCAACGTTATTCATGGGGAAAAGAGGATCATCAATATGTAAAGGATCAATGCTACATAAAAATGGAACGTTGTTAGCAATTATAACTAACCTATAAATGGTAAAAGTGGGCAACGCCTTAGATAGTACTAAGAAATGCCATCAAAATAAACCTGAGCGATAATCAATTTGGAATTAACAACTTACCTATATCCCCTTTCTCTCTTAATATAGACTCCACTCCCCTGTATTGAAATACGCATTTGACGAGGATCAAAGACATTCCTGGATTAAAAGTAATACAAATTAAAGTTGCAAAGACATTCCTGGATTAAAAGTAATACAAATTAAAGTTGCAGTCCACTGTTGTAGTGCGAAAAAAACTGGAATTAGAAACTGAACTTCAGTTTTCTTTTCCCCTATAAAGTGGAAATGTAAGTGATATTATTTATTTTTGAAACGAAATGATAATAATAAAGAAAGTCAAACTTACCCAAAGAAGTAAAGGAAGTCCATTAAAAGGCTCCCGAAGTTCTGCAGGAACATTGAGTTTGGTTGGATAAGTTTAAATTCATAATCACCAATATCTACAACCAATGCCCAGGGAGAGAGTGGCAACAGCAATGATTAAAATATTAAAACAGGCCTCAAGATTTTAACATATACACTGCTCTTAGTTTATCATAAGAAATTTTATGTCACAGCAATGAAGATTGAATTTCTTGGAGATCCTTCCTTATAAATTTGCAGTGCTAGTCCAGCTTCTCAAATAAACCCTTACAAAAAGATAACAGGAATTTACTTGGTTGATAGGACGGCTAAGATGATGTTCATGCTGGAGAAAGCGTACAATCAACAATACCTGCAGAAGAGTTGCAACAAGAAATTTAAAAACCTCATTGCAAAAGCTAGTGTTTTAAAATGAATAACCACTAGATTCCTTCTTTTTTTTTTTTTTTTTTTTTGTTAATAAAACAAAGGTAACATCTTCGAGCTTTATCAATTATAAAAACATGCTAGTAATGAAATAAAAGCAAAGAGAACCAAGAAGACATTCTGAAGCAATCAAGAAAGAACAAATAGCTAGCCCCAGAAGACTAAGAGGAAGAATAATTGGAAAAACAGCAATCTCCACGTGTGGTCCTGAAAAATTAAAATGTAGGTGGCTACGAACTAGTGCCAGACCTCACATCAATAAAGTTTTGATAATAGTTGGATACATCTTAGAGGTAAAATAAATGGGATATGTCTTTGATCCTCCAAGAACCAAGCAGCTGTCCCCTAGAGAAGTTGGTGAACTGCACCGATAAATCAACTTTTATGAACCTCTTCCCAATTTTACCTAAATTGAATACGTCTCTTGTCCAAGAAAAGAAAGGTAAGAGACTTGCCCTCATCCATGAGTGGGATCCCTATTAACTCTCTCCCACATTGGAATCCATGAATGAGCAAGTCCATGGAGTGCTTGATGAGAAATTTCTTGTGAGACGAGGTCTTTTCTACAAAATCCTTGATGATGGACATGGGGGAAAAAGTAGAAGCAATAAATCCCACGCTAGCAAAGACAATATGGAAAGGACATCAACCTAAAAAGGTGAAGTTCTTCCTTTGGGAAATAGCGCATAAAGCCATCAGCACAACTGAAAATCTTCAAAAAAGAATGTCTTACATCACTCTCTCTCCAAATTGGTGTCCACTATGCAAGAAAGCAAACGAATCACAAAGTTACTTGTTTATGCAATGCACATACACTCAAAATTTCTGGACAACGATTCTTAATATATTCGGATGGCATCTCACATTTCCTAGGGAGGTAAAGGATTTTTTGGATATGGCCTTAACGTACCACCCTTTCAAGAACGCAAAACCCCTATTATGGAAAAACCTCATCATGGCTTTCTTTTGAAATATGTGGAAAGAAAGAAATCAGAGAATATTTGCAGAAACGACAATGTTGTTTACCAAGCTATATCTTGGTGTAAACTGCCTAATATTTTTACTTCCTACAGTTATACCTCCCTCATTGCAAATTGGGAAGGTCTTTTGTAAACATCATGGATTATACATCCCTCTGGTAAATTTCACTCATCAATGAAATTGTCTCTTATCAAAATATATATATATATGATCAAAGAGGTGCCTTTGAATTCTCACTAGTATTAGAAGGGTAGAAATTTGTGTCGGGCTTGTACTTTTACAACTTTGTGGGGGATTTGATTGGAGAGGAACAACAGGATATTTGGAGGCGTGGAAAGATCTTGAGAGGATGTTTGGGGGGTTAGATGTAATGCTCCTGGTGGGTTTCTACTCATGGAGCTTTTTGTAATTACTAGTTTGGTATATTTCTTTTGGATGGAATCCCTACTTGTAGTTAGTTGAGGGATTCATTCGTGGACTTTGTTTCTTTTTTGTATGTCCTTGTACATTCTTTCATTTTTTTCTCAATAAAAAGCTCAGTTCTTAAAAAAGAAATTAAAAATTAACAAAGAAAAAAAAAGATACCTCTGATCAATCAGGTTAGGGAGGGTATCCAAGGAAGGTTTAAAATAAATAAATTTTTCTTAAAATATTGTGTCCATTGCCTAAGCCTCAACACTCAAGTGACCAGTTCCAAAAGAAAGTACTAGCTAGTTCATTTCCCCTCGTGCTTTGTTTGTGTTCAAGAAGAAAAGAATCTTGCTCGTTTGTTCTTGGATTGTCCATTTACTAAAAACTTGCAAATACCGTCACTTTTGTACGGAAGTTGGATGTTAATTGCCAATTGAAGTTAGATGTTCTAGTCAACTATTTCAGAGGGTAAACCCCAAAGAAGGCTAAAAAGATATTATAAAAAAAAAAACTGAGGTTCATTGCCTAGAAAAGTTTCAATATTCACACCGTCCAACAGAAAAATCCCGGTTGGTTTATTTTCCCTTGCGCTTGCTGTTTTCCTTCAAAAAGAAACTCTTGATTATGTGCTTTTGCATTGCCATTTACCAAAGGATGATCCTTTTTGGCTCACTGAAGCTCTCCCGGGTTGGTAGCTGAAAGATAAAGTGCTTTGGAAATGCACAGTTTAAGCCGTTTTATTTTTATAAGAAACAAAAGTTGAAGAGATTTTTTTTTTATTTCTTTCTTATTTAAACAAGATACAGGATCCTTCAAGATGGTACAGTATATAGCCTCGTGTTGGAGTGCTCTTCAAAGCAGTTTATTCACTTTTCTTGATAAGTTTGGATTTGAGACATTTCTTGTAATAGTATTCGCCTGGTGAGGGTTTTCTTTACCTCAGCTGTAGGCTGGACCTTCTTTTTCGTTCTTAAATATATCCTAGTAATAACAAGAGACATTTCTCCCTTATTTTCTTGTAATCCTTTCCTTTTAATGAAATCATATCATTAAAAAAATATATTTCCTCTGAATCACTGAAAACATCAAAGACTTGGAGCATTTTGATTACATTAAGCTACAAAAAGAGGTTGGGACAACTCACCAAACAGTAAGAACTTAAGCCGCCAGAATAGGACTGATCAAGACTACGATCTGCCAAAAACATTTTTAATACCAACGCCAAAGGTATAGTGGCTGGAAATTGTTCAGTCAGCTTCTTAACCTGCAATTGACATTGTACAGAATCAAAGACAAATTACAAGAAAATATTTGTACACAAACAGCACTCTTGTGAAACTTTACTGAGAAAATTGGGAAAAACAGATTAAACAGAGAATATTTATTTCTGAGAGAAGACACAAGATTCAGTGTGTAGGCAGTAGGACAGTCAAATACTGAACAGACCCTATGAAATAGGAAACCCCTTCACTAAAAAATTTCCTAGTATAAATTCCAGATAGGAAATGGTGGAGCAGCAGCCGGATGCAATGGGGGAGATGTTTGGTATTTTCACTTCCAAAGGAATTTATCAGGTTAAGAAATGGCAAAGCAGCTCTGATAACACTGCCTCCTTTTCTAGCAAGATCGTTCCAAAGTAAATCCACAAAGATCTCACTTCAAAGCAGCTCTGATAACACTGCCTCCTTTTCTAGCAAGATCGTTCCAAAGTAAATCCACAAAGATCTCACTTCAAAGCTTTTCTGGAAGGTCTGTTAACCAAAAATAATCAAGTTTTCTTTTGGATTTTGCTAAAAGAGGGCCTGAATCTAAATGACAACATTGAATCAAAACATCCCAATTGTTCTTCCAACTGAACCAATGTAGCCATTCCTATTAGAAGGTGAAAATTGTACCGTTTTGTTCCTAACCTGTCCTTTACAATGGATAGAAGCTTTACCAGACATTCATCATTAATCTCGTTCTTCCTAATTTGGTCCAGTGAGACTTCATCCCTCTTGCACAGTTCTCACTACATATCCTCTGGCAAGAGCTGCCTTCGGTATTTGTGGATTAAGGACTTCCTCTGTGAAGGATTGGGTACTACAAGAAGTCCCCACCTCAAGATGGAAAATAATCTGTTTCCAAGTATAAGGAGAATTAGGATTGGAATGGCCTTCCATTCTAAATACCAGGAGATTTCCCTCAAGAAGAATCTGCCGTCACGACCTCAAAATTAAGTATGGTAAATTACCTTTAAGGGAAGGAAAGTATGAAGAAGTTGGAACCTACACACATGGGGCATCTTCTTCTCGCTACAATCATTGTTTTATGGAAAATCATTCCTTGAGGGAGCTTGGAAAAATAACTCTCTCAAGGAAATTTAGGAACGAAAAAGGCAACCAAAGTAGGGGAACTGCTTTGTTTGCGTGCACAAGCATTTCAGATATGAGTTCAAGTGAAATGCTCCACGTTGGCTTCAACTCCTTTGTGTTCTCTTATATTATTGTACTTTTAGCATAGGGCTCCGTGTTCTCTACTACAAACTTCTGGACTTCTATGGTCATCGCCCACTTGAGAGAAAAGCTAAGATACATCGGGCAAATGCTACCAAAAAAATAATAATAATAACAGAAATTTCAAAAGGAAAAGGAAAGAGTGGGATATGCTTGAGTTGGCAAAATTTCACGTATTTTTCTGAAACTCCAGAGGCAACGAGTCTAAAAACTAAAATACATTACTAATCAACGATTCTTAATATATTCGGATGGCATCTCACATTTCCTAGGGAGGTAAAGGATTTTTTGGATATGGCCTTAACGTACCACCCTTTCAAGAACGCAAAAGCCCTATTATGGAAAAACCTAATCATGGCTTTCTTTTGGAATATGTGGAAAGAAAGAAATCAGAGAATATTTGCAGAAACGACACAGACCTACACAAAACTTTTCGACAATATTGTTTACCAAGCTATATCTTGGTGTAAACTGCCTAATATTTTTACTTCCTATAGTTACACCTCCCTCATTGCAAATTGGGAAGGTCTTTTGTAAACATCATGGATTATACATCCCTCTTGTAAATTTCACTCATCAATAAAATTGTCTCTTATAAAAAAAATTAAAAAAAAAAAAAAAAAAAAAAAAAAAAAAAAAAAAAAA
>NW_019268517.1:3587986-3609889 GCF_002738365.1 Cucurbita moschata
AAAAAAAAAAAAAAAAAAAAAAAAAAAAAAAAAAAAAAAAAAAAAATCGAACGGGGTGAATTTTGGTGAAAGCTCTATTCAGGAGTCGATCCTTGTATGCAACAGTTTGTTCTTTGAACATTAATTCACAACTTATCACTTTTTAAATTATAAACATAAAGTTTATTCTTGGTTGAAAAAGAAAAATGCTCAATGTTCCAACAACATAACATTATCCCTTTTTCTGCTCATTATATAAGAATTGAATTGAGAGAAGAAAAATAGTTGCAAAGCAAGGGAAAACTAAGAAATTAGAAATCACATAGAAAGAAGAGGAATGGAAGACAAAAGCATCCATAACCAAATACTTGTCATCCAAGCTAATAAAGGTTCAAAGCATAAGTCTATATTTAAAAATTATAAAAGTAAATAAAAACAAAAGCAAAAATAAAAAGCATTTAACAAACGAGATCATCTCATAATGATATAATTAAACAAAATCCCATATGAAAGAACTGATGGGAAAAGATCGTTAATTGATTCTAGTAAAAATTTGTTAGTTTAACTCCCAGTCAAAGATTGTTTTAGTTAAGGATAATAACCGGCAGATTCCACTAGAGATAATACTTATAAAGACTTAATAATTATTATACTAGGTTAAGCTGCGTCCTCTGTCTTTGAGAAATTCAGACCACAAACAAACTTTCAATTCCATTAAATAGCAGTATGAATATCAAGTTCACTGTTTCTTCTTCTTCTTCCTTTTTTATAAGAAAAATGACTTTAAATGGAATGTTCCGAAAATCATAATTGGAATGTTCAGAAAATCACAAACAATTATGATAAAATTCAGAAAGTGAAGTATGCTATGTTCCAAATATGGATTACCAGCCCAGAAGTTTGGAGTCCCGTATGTGATGGAGTCTTGAAACTGATGTCAATACGAACTGACTTGGTGCTAGATGAGGAATCATATTTCACCACCAAACATTTTTGCAGCGCAGAATCTTCTAAACTAGCCATATCATTAAGAAGGTTGACATCTTGTTCCCCAGATACGGCAGAGGACTCCTCCTTGGATGATTGCATATTTGAAGTGGATGAAGCAATGAGATCGTGGGGAACTTCAACAACAAGCATGATAATAGGTATCTGACGCAAAAAATAAACTGATGAGTAAATGTACTGAATAATTATTATTAACAACACAGAATTAATTAAATAGTTTAGATATAGAAGGCTGTTACAGCAGTATTTTCCACCGTCTTTAAGGAATCACTTTTTACCCATTCCTGATTGGAAAGATATCTGGCTGCATGCTGGAAGAAGCCAAAATGTATATTAAACTTCTACACACAACAGCCAAGCGAATTGTATTAAAGAGAGAGAGAATAATATAAATGTGACCCATGTGACACTGAGAATGCACTTCTTTGTCGTAAAGCTACAGTTGAGCAGCTTCTGCAACCAATCCAAACGCATCTTTATAAATTGTGTTATGGTTATTACATTAGTATAATTACATTTTTGTAAATAAATTAGTTTTGTTATCTTTATCCTTGTACAAATGTATATTAGCATCTTTAGTAAATAGAATAGAGTATTTTGATTCTCTCAACCTTTAGTGTTTACATGGTATCAGGGCTTTAGGTTAAGTAGGTTTTTGTAAACTTAAGGTTTGGAGTTTAGGAATCATTTGTTTATCATTGGATTTTTGTGTCTTAGGATTATTCTACAGAGAAATAATTTAATTGAGAGCAAGATAGATAGACTAATTAATCATAGTGAGTCTGACAAAGAGCTATAAAAATGCTTGAAATCTCTTCAGACCAAAAAGGGAAACATTATTAGATTGTTTGGTGAGTGCAAGAGAACATATCCCGAATTAATGTTCGACAGCTAGATAGTACTATTGTAAAAGTTCAGACTACCTAACGTGAGCCATTGTTTATTATGGTTTTTTTATTTGGTCTTGCCTCTAAATATGATACAGTCAAAAAGTCAAGTCTATTGTAGCTCAGACATCTCACCATTGGCACACTCTTATACTCGAATACTTCGTACAAAGAAGTCTCGAGCAATCTTGTCATCTAAGTCTGATAGTGTTTTGGTTGGACAAAAAAATAAGTCTAGAGACCATAGAGGGGAAGGATTGACCACATCTAGAGGAAATCCTAACACTCAAAAATTAAATTCAAGGGATATTGTTTATCACAATTGTTAAAAGTTAGGACATATAAAACGTGAATGTTACAATTGTTGAATAAGGGCAAAAAGTTTCAATCTGCATATGTTGCCCGTATATTTAACAACCCTAACAAATATGGTACAATTTTGATTGAGTCTACAAAATTATGACATCATCATCTTCTCCTACTATTGTCATCACCTATACAAGTAACATATCTAAATTTTTTCTTGCCTCCTCTTTGAAATAGGCACTTCCGATCACATGACAAGTAATTTTAATTTATTCTCAAATAATTTTCCATTTAAATCTTCACCTATTGTTACTAGCAAATGAAACCATCTCTCCTGTTTCAGATCAGACAGTGTCAATCTTACCAGCTCACTTTCATTTGTCCTCTGTTTCAAAGTTTACCAACCATTCTCATTTAACTTGATTTTTGTTGGTAAACTCACTCAATCTACATTGTTGTGTTTATTTAGGATCTTATGACAGAGAATATTGGGAAAAGGAGTGAATCTTGAGGTCTTCTACGTATTTGAACCAAAAATATCCATTGTCATTACATGCTCTAAAGTGTCTTTTCCTTTTGAAAACGTTGTCATTTGGGTCATCTGTTTATTTCAGTGTTGAAGAGTCATGGGGAGGATAAAGAGGAAGATCATTTTCTTATCTACAATACTCTCCTTTTCTGTTCCTCTAATGATTCACTTCCAGTTGTACATGTTTTTCTCACCCACCTATCACTCAGGTTTGTTCGCTTCGGCCTCCCCCTTCAGTTTCATGCTCTCTACTAGAGGCTTCTTCGTCCTTGGATCCTGAAACAAGCAATGATCATCCTATTGCTCTTTATAACGGAAAACGTCAGTGCACTTATCCTATCTCCTATTTTGATTCATATAACCATTGGTCTTCTTTTACCTGTTCATTCATAGCACCCCTACAGCCTGTATTTGTTCCTAAGACTACTCATGAAGCTTTGTTTCATCCGGGTAGATGTATTTCAATGGTAGAGGAGATGTCTGCCTTAGATGACAACTGTATTTGGGATTTAATTTCTCTTCCGACACAGTATTTAAAGCCAAAGTCAATTTCGATGGATTTGTAGCCGGTTGAAAGCTCATCTTGTAGCTAAAGCTACACAAACTTATCGAGTTAACTAGTGATGATACGTCAAGAATTCAATCACTCAAAACCTTTCTTTGAAGTCAATTTCATACAAAAATATTTGAGAATGTGAAAATACTTGATAGGAATAGGGGTAATAAGGAAATTCAGTTTTTTTTTTCCCCCAACAAAAAAACGAAAATTTTCATTGATTAAGTGAAAAGAGACCAATGCTCCAAAGTTAATAACTCTACAAGGGACTGAATAATAGGAAAATAAAAAGATTACAAAGGAAAAATAAAAGCATGTCAAATGAGACATGAATCTTGGATAGAATGTCCAGCAAAGAGATTGATGAAAGCACACAAAGAAGAGGCCTTCAAACGGGCCGAAACGAACAGATCTGACCAAAGAGGATTCTCGTAGTTGAAAATCTTTTGATTTCTTCCCAAACAAATTGTCCATGCAGAATCTTCTAACCATGTCGATCAAAATCATAAAAGAGACAACTTGCTCCTCAAATACAACATAGGAATTTGAGAAATCATAAATAGGATGAAGAGCCATGAAAAGAAACACCAACAAAGGACTTTAACCACCACAATCCAACATAACAGAATTAAATGTTTCTTAACCACTAGCCACTCTTTATGCATGGGGCCTAATAAATGAGTAATTTTCCAAATAATCTCCATTAATAGAGATCCCACCAAGAACTATTTAAGCAAGGCAACAATAGAAACTATTCCTTAACTCCAACGGCGATGAAGATAATGAAGAGTCAATGAAAAATTCGATAGAAAATTCTGTTAGTTCCAAGGACCGAAATTAATACTATCATGAACCAAAAGCAATAATAGTGTTGCCTTGAAAACAACGAGAGAACCTTAATAAATGTTGCCTTAGAAACAATCAGAAATTCCCAATGATCAAGGCACCTAAAATAACTTCTTGAAAAAAGACTAGAAGCGAAAAAAGCCTTAATTAAAAATCAAGTTGAACATCTTCACCAAATATTCTAACAACCAATAAACCCCAATTATGAAGGCCGTTGAAATATCAAAATGCAACGGTTCGCTAAGGCATTCCTTGTGAATCTTCTTAGCATTTTCCTAAGGCATTTAACGAAGCAATTTCATGCGTTTGTAAACCACAAAGCTCGATTAAAGATGAAAACTTGCAAGAAATAGAAGTTGAAGAAAGACATTGAGATTCTGAGATGTGATTTGGAAGTAACTCTTTAACTTCTTCGATTTTGAATGCGACTGAAATAAGGAAATAAAAGCATTTGCATAGGATTCTTCCACATTGTTATCATCCAAAGAACTGGCCTGAAACCCTCAACGCAATGGTAATGCGTCAAAAAAAGGGATGTCAAGCGCATGAAAGAAAGAAGGAAAAGGGAGGAAGTCGTGCGAGATCTAAGGCACGCCAGCGAATGTTGTGCTAGGAAAGCATACAAATGCGTCGAGATGAGGACAATTCCTTCGTCGCAAGGCATACTGCGCTAAACACAAAGAGGAGATCACGTCTACTCTGACAAGAGACAAAGGCTCCTAACGATCGTATCATAGTGTGTGTTACTGTTGCAGAGTTGTTAACCTACGTCTGGTCCGTTTTGTCCTCTTCCACGTGATATTCAGTGTGTGTGGAGATGAAAATGCGCTGAGATCCATGGTAAGCTTTGCCTATAAATAGGGAGTCATTTCTTCGCGAAAGGAGGGAAACTTATTTTTCTAATAGGAGTTTTTGAGAGAATTCTCTTAAGGCTTGTCTGAGAGAATAGGGGTTTTCATGGTAACCTTGTTGTGGAGTCATTTCTTCGCGAAAGGAGGGAAACTTATTTTTCTAATAGGAGTTTTTGAGAGAATTGTCTTAAGGCTTGTCTGAGAGAATAGGGGTTTTCATGGTAACCTTGTTGTGGAGTCGGAGCAGCAAGTCTTCGCCTGAGGGGACGCAAGGGAGGAGTGAGAACCACCCTCGTAGTGTTGGAGAGGAAGATTACCACTTCTATAAAGTTTCTCTGTTTTTGTAAGGTTTGATTTAAGGCCCCTATTTTGAGCTACTCTTATTTTGTATTTGCTGAAAATTTCTCCAAAAATTCTTGGTGTTCTTCTACTTGAAAGTGTGTTGAAATTACTTTTATCAGTTTGGGCAACTGATACAAAGTAGTAGCACATTTATGCAGTGTTTAATGAACAAGAGTAGCACAAAGGAATCTAACTACCTATTTAGCATAGTGCAATACTGGAAGGGGGAGGCACTTGTAGGACTCCTTGAATAGGAAAGGTTCACCATAGGTAGCTAAAGAGCCAAGCATTGTGCCGTTATTCAGAGTTAATATCCATTTATTACTTAATTTATTTTCATTTCCGTTCCATCACCAAACCAAACTACTTTTTATAAATCGGGCTATTTTGTAGTCTGTATTTTTGCTTGTCAATCTTCTCTTTATGAATCAAAAGTGTCAAACTCCCTGTGGAATCGACCCAAGAGAACCCAGGTATTATTTGCCAACGCAATCTATTTATACTTGGGCAGTAGAGTCAAGTGATATTCTGTGAGCCTTTTTGTTTCAATGCATATCTCTTTTTGTTTCAATGCATATCACTTTTTGTTTCAATGCACGCCACATTTTATCACCATTTGCACACATTTGATTAAATGCATATCAAATGCATTGCAGATCACATCAAGCGGATAACTGGTACTTGACAAATAAATAAAAATATGCGGATGGGAAAGGGAGATTAAAAATATGCGGATGGGAAAGGGAGATTAAACCAACTGGTACTTCCTTTAATATCACATTTTTTTTTACCACTCATGTCTCAACGACAGAATATTTCCTTGAATTAGACAATAGGATTTTGCTCTAACTTTTAAACCAATTATATTTGTTAGCATTGCACTTAATACTTCTATATATACTATTTATAATCATATCTAACTTGCCTTGTCTCTCTGGAGTCTTTCTTTAATTGGTTAGAAGTTCGTGAAAGGGTTCCTCCGTTTTCTCTCTATCCAAATTTTGAACTATACCTTTATCGAGGAAGTCTACTTTTCAGTTTTTTAAGCTAATATAGCCTGATAGGGTTCTTTTTTTTTTTTCTTTTTTTCTTTTTTTCTTTTTTGAGGTTGTGCAGTAGGAATTAATTCACTTTCCAAATTTGGTTTCTGGTTGTTTTTTCTTCTGGTCAGCAGATTTGCAGCTTGGTGGGAGTAGTCTTGGTAGTTTTGGTTCGTTAGTGGTTGGTGTCTTCATAGATATTTTGTTCTTTAACTCTTTATTTTTTGGCTCACGTATTATTTGGATAATACTTTTTTTCTTTTCTTTTCACTTTTTTTTTTCTTTTTGTTTGGTTTTCTTTTCACTTGTATACTTGAACATTTTTCTAACTTCTCGTTTATAACGCAAAATTTGTCTCTTGTTCAAAAAGAAAGAATACACTTTACTAGTGCCCTGTCAAGAATTCTCTTATTAAGAGATGAAAAGAAAGAAGCTCCGTTTCTTTTCTTTCATTCTTATTGTTCTTTTCTGATTTTTAGGCATCATTGGCATATATTTAAAGAAATGCAGAGATTCTTTCAGAACTTATCTTGAGAGCACAAATTAACATCACACTTCATCACCCTTTACTTCATTAGTCGAATCTATTCATCATGGTATTTTAACATGTTTTAGATAATAAGACAACTGACTTCCTTCTGTTCATCCGATAAGAAACAGATACAATAAAGAAGAATCAAAATTACAAGAAACCACCACAAAACTAGGGGTCAATCAAACCTCACGAAAAGAACAAAAAACCTCTTGAACTTATCTAAATAAACAAAGGAAAAATTGGACAGCTCTAGGGTATTAGAAACTCCAATGCAACAAGAGGAATCGATGTCCATCATGCTGATGCTACTAATTTTTACGAATAACTAAGATTCGATTTACTTGTACTACAATAAAAAACTGATTTTTTTTTTTTAACAATACAAAATCATCCTTTCCTTGAGATAAGAATAAACAGTTACGAGATGCAATCTCATATTCAATTCCTTGAGATATGAATAAACATACCTGAAGGCAGGTTTCTTTAATGCCATTACGCCCTTCTAGGATCCCAGCTTCCTTAATAGGTTCCTAAAATATAACAACAGCAAGGCTTGATATAAGCAAAAAAGCAGAAAAGAGGCGTGATGGATGCAACTGAAGTGATGCACTTACCAGATTTCTCACTGGAGGCAGACAAACCACAAGGTCCACATCACTCGTGGGAAGGGATAAACCTGTTGCATTTGAACCAAAAATGTTTGTCCTGGACCTGGGCCATAAGACTTGAAGGGACCGCGTGACCCGTTTAACAGCCCATGTGATGTAAGGCTTCTTAGTCATGTTTTCTGCAGCAACCTTGTATACCCATTTGACACATATCCCATGAATGGTCAGTGACAACATTCAATTGCATAAATTCCAATTAGGAAATACAAAACACTAGCAACAATGAGAGCGCTTACATGCTTGCAGAAAGAGTTGATCTCATCATTTAGGCGGCTATGCATCAAAGAAAGAGATTCCTTTTTTACAGGACAGCTTGTTGTTGGGGGAAAGAGAGGAAACGCAACATCTGGCTGCAAAAGAAATTAATTGTAAGGAAATTTCAGACCCAGTACATAGCTCAAATATTTGGATTGTGGTTGCACTCACATGCTCCTGATCGAGAGCTATCTGGGACATTGCTATTAATGATAAAGGTTGAACTGTCGAGCAATTAGAATTACTTTTATTTCTCCAATTAGGCCAGACAACTTCAGCACCATCAATATGTAAGCACGCTTCTTCCAAATTAGTTCCATCAGGATACCAACCCTTTACACCCCAATGCCTTGGACTTGAGCTACCAGATCTAACAGTAGGAAATCCCCTGTGCTTCCTGGAGTCGCTTACAGGAGAAGGTGGAGGTGGTATTGGTGCCCGTGGAACACAAAGAACTACAGGAGATGGTGGTCGCTTTACTCGAGATTGCTCTCTCCTAGTGGGAGGGATGCATGGGCTTTTATGGTCAAAACCATGGCAGAACTCAGATCTTGATCTTTCCCTAGACATATTTGGAATAACAATAGGCGGCAACATTGGAAATGGATGTGAGTCTCCTGTCTTCCCTTCAACATCACTAGGCAAATTTGCCAAAGATCTAGGAGCATCCTCCTCTGTCACCGAATCATTCATAGTCAGTGAGGAATGAAGCATGTTGGTGGGTAGATCAGGTCCTTGCACCACATAACCAAGCGCCTGTTTTCCAGATCCCAGTGGATCAAAAGGAGAACAGAATGACGTAGCAGTTGGGGATGTCAATCCATTACTGTAAGAAGAAGAGAAAGCAACCATATCATCAACAGTCCGATTCATGTCAGCTTCACGCCAAGCCCATGAGCTATCATCAGAACTAAGAGAAGGAGGTCGAGAAAACCCTGTCCCATGGTGATCAGAAGGATTCCAGTACATAACACCACCACCGAAATACTGATTGTAGTCTAACCCAGAAACTGCATGCATTTCCAATTCTTCCTCCGATATCCAGTTCCCATCACACTCATCTGCTAGGTCCTGATTATTTGACAAATCAGGAAAATCAGTGAGATTACCAGAGTACTTTTCATCTTCCGTACTAATCTGATTGCCGTTAGTAGGGAACCCCTGCCGAAAAGTAGATTGTCTCCTAGGAAGAAACCCAAAATCATGATTTGACGTCATTGTTGAAGCCAAGCCAGAAGCACTTCGTAAGACGGGGGGCCAATCTAGACTCATTAACAGTGGTCGAGTCAGAATTGGATTGCAACCACCTTTAACAGAAGAACTTCTTGGTTGATGCATTGCAGGTGTGAAAGACCGGCGGAAATGATTGTGCCAATTATGACCAGCATCTAAATGTAATCTATCAGTAGCAGGCGGGAGATGTGAATTGAACGAAGAATTCAAGGTCCTAGTATTACAAATGTCACCACTAAATTGATCTCGAGATAGGCATGATTTCTCCTGTATATCAAAAGTTCTCGGAAGTTTATCTAACAAAGATGATTTTTCTCGTAATTCACAAGATTGCACAGAGCCATTCACATTGACATCGCTTTTGACAATATTCTTTAGCTCCAATGAAGGCAAATGAGAAGGAACTAATGTAGATGATACGCATTGATTTTCAATTATTCCTTTTGGGAACTGAGATTCTCCAGGACCAACGTGACAGACAGATTCCGTTAGCCCAGAAATTTCATGTACTTCAACATTTTGGTTACTGTTATACTCTCTATTAGGCTCACTAGAGGGAACTATAGGACTTGAGTTTGAAGTTAAACTGTCATAATTATTTGAACTATCATTCTTGATATTTGAAATGAAAGGTTTTCTGAACCTGTTATCCAACTCTGCTACCTGATCCTGAGAACTAAAAGATGGAGAGGAGAATTTAGCGGTTGGCCCTTCAGAAGGTATTATTTCAACTAATCTGTTGTTCCCACCAGAGTTTTTACTTTTGTGTTTTTTCTTCTTCCTTGTAGGACCTTGATTTTTTCCAACACTCATTATATGGTCATGTACCTGTTGACAGGCAACTGGTTACAATGCATTCAAGCCAGTACTTAGATATATAATACATATAAAAACTCATTAAACAACAAATAAATAAACAAAAGCCAAATCAACCGTTTTCGATACCTCTGCTGACATTTCTCTGCAAGTATCATTTCCCTTGGACAAAATAGGCGTTGTGGATTCCATCATATCTTCTCTCCCTTTATGAGCACACTCCTTGTCAAAATCCTGAGGCTACATCAATTGGTTAAATTCAAATCAAGCAGATAAGTCCATAATATAATATTTCTTACGCTTCAAAACAAAATTACCTTATGAAATTTATTGCATGATAAATCACCTACACATGGCTTCGGCACAGGATTCTGTGATTTCCGGATCTTTCCCTTTTTCCTTCGACGGGAAGCACCTAGATTCTCTGTTGATTTACTAGGCAAGGACTTGCTATTCCCCTCTCCTAGAAGTTCAAGTTTTGTGCAATCAAGTGAAATAAACATAAGAAATTCCCGCAATTTTCTAAATATACAATCAGGGATGGCACAGATAGAACCCAAAGTGCTGTAAAAGAGATTACTCTTATAGTATTCTGTTGGAAAGAGGGATAGTGAAAGAGATAAGAATAGATGAATGCTGCGATGCTTTATTATTGTCTACTGACTTGATGCATAGAGGCTTACACAATTCCAGTATTTATAGCTTATACACTGGACCAGAAATAGTAAATCATCGAAATCTAGAAAGAATTTAAATCTACTAACAATCTCCTAAAAATCTCATAGTTTGAATATTTGAATCATATCTTCATTTTGAATCATATCTTCATTTTGAATCATATCTCAACACTCCCCCTTGATTCAAAGTTGCAAATGCCAAGTAATCGTCTGAAGTAGCAAAACTTTTCTTTTGACAAAGCCTTGGTAAGTATGTCTGCTAGCTGTTCATCGGTGTTACAATATTCCAAGACAATTTCTTCGTCTGCAACAAGATCACGAATATAGTGATGTCGAAGTTCAATATGTTTTGTTCTACTGTGAAACGCTGGGTTCTTTGTCATAGAAATAGTTGCTTTATTATCACAAAATATCTTTGTTGTCCCTTTTTGCTCTTGTTGAAGGTCAGCTAACATTCTTCTTAGCCAAATGGCTTGACACGCTGCTGAAGTTGCTGCAACATATTCTGCTTCTGATGTTGACAGCGCCACTGTTGCTTGTTTCTTTGAGCTCCAAGTGATCGCTCCTGACCCTAAAGTGAAAACATTGGCTGAAATGCTTCGTCTATCATCTAATGATCCTGCCCAATCACTATCAGTGAATCCATATAGTTTGAAATTAGAGGATTTAGAATACCAAATTCCATACTCCATAGTTCCGGCAATGTAACGTAAGACTCTTTTTGCTGCTCCATAATGAACCTTTGAAGGATGTTGCATAAACTTAGAAATAATACCAACAGGAAATGCAATGTCGGGTCGTGTGTGAGTTAAGTAAATCAGTCCGCCAACCAAGCTCCTGAACCTTCTAGCATCTGTCATTTCTGCTCCATCATCATGTTGTAATTTCTCATTAATATTCATAGGTGTAGCTGCAGGCTTACAATTAAGCATACCAAATTTACTCATAATATCTTTGGCATATTTTCTTTGTGAAATAAAAATTCCATCTTCAACTTGATATACTTCAAGACCAAGAAAATAGTGCAATAGACCCATATCTGACATCTCAAATTCACTCATCATTTGAGACTTAAATTTATCCAAAAGAGAGTTAGAAGAGCTAGTGTAAATAATATCGTCAACATAGAGGCAAATAATGATGAAATCACTTTTACCTTCCTTCTTCACATATAAAGTAGGCTCATTCTCACTTCTCATGTAACCTTTCTTTTGAAAATACCCATCAATCTTGCTGTACCAAGCTCGAGGGGCCTGCTTTAATCCGTATAGTGCCTTTCTCAACTTGTATACCTTTGTTTCTTTGTCCTTCTTTATGAATCCTTCTGGTTGTGCTACATAAACCTCTTCTTGTAAATCTCCGTTAAGAAATGCTGACTTAACATCAAACTGATAAACTGGCCACCGCAATTCTGCTGCTAATGCTAGAATAGTTCTTACAGTTTCAAAACGAGCTACTGGAGAAAAAGTTTCTTCAAAATCTATACCTTGTTGTTGTGCATACCCTTTTGCTACAAGACGGGCCTTATGCTTTTGTATGCTTCCATCTGGTGCAAATTTTGTCTTGAACACCCATTTCAAATTGATTGCATTTTTTCCGTTTGGTAAGTCAACCATCTCCCATGTTCCATTTTTCTCAATGGACTGCATCTCTTCTACCATGGCTTTCTTCCACTCTTCTTTTTCAGCTGCTTCGTCATAACACATAGGATCTGAAACAGTAAGAGCAAATTGACATGATGCATATATGTCAGTTAAAGATTTATACTTCTTTGGAGGTGTCTCATCTGAAAGTTCTTCAAGAGAAGAATCACTGTTTAGTGATGCTGAAGATGATGAATTTGACACATTTTGTGTTGCAGTGGAGACACTAGGAGATGCACTGGAGTTGACCCTTGTTTCTTCATTTGGGGAAACTTCAACTGTAATCTTTTGCTGCTCCTGTTCTTTACTCCAATCCCAACTCACATTTTCATTAAATATTACATCCCTTCTAACTAAAATCTTTTCACTGATGGGGTTGTATAATTTATATGCCTTTGATTGAGTACAATAGCCAATGAAAATGCATTTTTCAGATTTTTCATCAAGCTTTTGACGAACTTGAGGATGTTTCAAAGCATAAGCAACACAACCAAAGATTCGTAAATGACTTACAGATGGTTTCCTTCTATGCCATGCTTCATAGGGAGTTCGATTCATAACCGCCTTTGTTGGTGAGATGTTTAATAGATAAACAGATGTTGCTACGGCTTCTGCCCAAAATTGGTCTGGAAGTCTCCTTGCTTGTAACATACTTCTTGCCATCTCCACAATAGTTCGATTTTTCCGTTCAGCGATTCCATTTTGTTCTGGAGTGTAGGGAGCTGTTAATTCCCTTTGGATGCCCTCTTCTTCACAGAACAGATTGAACTCTTTAGATATGAACTCGCCACCTCTGTCTGTTCGAAGAACTTTAATGTGACAGCCACTTTGGTTCTCTACCATAGCTTTAAACACCTGGAACTTCTGAAAAGTTTCTGACTTATGTTGTAGGAAGTAGACCCAGCTCATACGACTATAATCATCAATGAATAGTAAAAAATATATACTCCCACCCAAGGAATTCGTTTGCATTGGCCCACATAAATCAGCATGAATTAGTTCTAGACAGTGTGAAGCTCTTCTAGCTTTTCCAACCGGAAAGGACTTCCTAGTCTGCTTGCCATAAATGCATCCTTCACATAAATTAGTTGAGTCAATTCTTGGTAATCCGAAAACCATACCTTTATTCCTGAGTATTTTCAGGCCGTTCATATGAAGATGTCCATATCTGAGATGCCATAATGTTGAGTCATCTTTCGTGCTAGCCGCAAGAGCAAAATCCTCAATGTTAGAAATATCAAGTGGAAACATCTTATTTGAAGTCATGGCAATTTGAACTTTATGACCTGATTTTTTATGTGTAATGACACATGTGTTGTCATCAAATAGAACTGAATGTCCTCTAGTCATCAATTGTCCAACACTCAATAAGTTATACCCTAAATCAGGTACAAATTGAACATTATCTAATTGTTTTATCTTACCATGACTGGTTTCGACTTTCACCGTACCTTTTCCCTCAACTTGCATCTCTTTTGTGTTTCCAAGTTGCACCTTAATTTTTTGCGTCTCATCCAGCTCTTTGAATAAGGATTTGATGCCTGTCATATGGTTCGAGCATCCGCTATCAACAAACCATAAGTCACCTTTTCTTGGATTAGTATCCATGCACGCCATAAGCAGCTTTTCTTCTTCTTCTTCATTCTCTGCTGCAAAATTCATTCGTTGATTTTTATACCAACAATTAGATTTTGTGTGCCCATACCTTTTGCAATAGTAACATTGTATGACATTCCTTTGTTCATTGAATTGTCTCTGTCCATCACTTCTCCATCTACCCCTGTTATCACGACCACCATGGAAGCTGCGAAATCCTCCTCTTCCATGACTTCTATCTGCTAAATGACTATTTTCTCTTCCGTTGTTGGTTGTCTCCTTCACTTGTAGTGCCTTTTCTTCGTTCCTTTCTGATGCTCTGTTGATTCTTGCCTCATGAGCCTGAAGCGAGCCCATCAGTTCATCAACGGAGAGTATGGATAGATCCTTAGCTTCTTCTATGGCGGCCACCACATGGTCAAACTTTGGAGTCAAGCTTCTCAACACCTTTGCAACAATTGTTTCGTTTGAAATTTTCTCTCCATAGGTACGCATCTGACTGACTATTGCCATTGATCTTGACAAAAAATCAGCAATTGATTCGCCATTCGTCATGAGTAGAGTTTCAAAATCACGTCTTAGAGATTGCAATTTCACTGTCATGACCTTTGAGTCTCCTAGAAACTCCTTCTGTAGAATTGACCATGCCTGCTTTGATGTGGTTGCTGCTGCAATTCGTGAAAAAATAGTCTCATGAACTGCTTGCTGAATAATGAATAGAGCCTTGGCATCGTTTTTCTTGGTTTCTCTTAGTCTCTCCTTTTCTTCTATTGTGGGTTCTAATACATCAGCAAACCCGTGCTCCACCAAGTCCCATAGCTCCTGCGATCTGAGCAAGGTCTTCATCTTGATGCTCCACCACTCATATTTCTCACCATTAAAGATTGGTAACAACGGTGCAGAGGAAGAAAAACCAGCTACTGCCATTTTTGTTTTGTGAAAGAAAATAATCACTCGCCCTCGTGTCGAACGAACCTGGCTCTGATACCAAAATTGTTGGAAAGAGGGATAGTGAAAGAGATAAGAATAGATGAATGCTGCGATGCTTTATTATTGTCTACTGACTTGATGCATAGAGGCTTACACAATTCCAGTATTTATAGCTTATACACTGGACCAGAAATAGTAAATCATCGAAATCTAGAAAGAATTTAAATCTACTAACAATCTCCTAAAAATCTCATAGTTTGAATATTTGAATCATATCTTCATTTTGAATCATATCTTCATTTTGAATCATATCTCAACATATTCATCATGAAGACACGAAGATACCATCGTAACAATATCCTGAAGCACAAGCAATTTTCTAAATATGTTGGATAAGGAAGAAGGTTTTCCAGAATGTGTAGCTGGAATAATGTTGAAGTCTATATGCAGATCCGCTTGGGATGCTAACATGGACCTTGATGGAGATATAGTACAATTGTACCTAAATGGTTTGTTCCATTCGGCACTAAAGAGCCCCATCTCATGCTCCGCAAGTCCACTTGTCCACCTCAGAATCTCATGTATCTGAAAACTCAAAAAATGACTGGAAGTTAGGTTGAACATAATGAAAGGTCACACTACAAGTTAAAATTAAAAGCAAATCAAATTTTCAAGGAAAGAAGAATGATGTAAGGGATATCTTTGTAATTATCTTAACTAGCAACTACATTAATCAATTAGTTTAAGTTTAGTATTGTCCCTTAACTTAGTTAAGCAGTTACCAAGCGTTGTTATTGTAATAATTCCTAAAATCTCAAAACCTAGACTAAAAATATGAAGGTTTGGGTTCCCCAGCTGTTACAATTTTGGATCTGATAAAAAGACACACCTTCTGCTTCAAGACTAGACAATTTTTTATTTAACGAAATAAAGTTTCTTATTTTAGACAATAAAAAGAAAAAATAAATCCATTCCAATAGTAATACTTATATCAAGATTAACTCTCAACTTAAAAATTTATTCTAGAAAGGGTAAAGAGGGGACAGAGGGATGGAAAAAAAAAAAAAAAAAAGAAGAAGAAGAAGAAGCCAGGGTGGGGACCTTTTGGGATCGAGCACGTATGGAAATGGAGGAGTGTAGGAGGTTTATGCAGGGGGTAGTTTAGGTTTATAGTGAGAAGGGGGGATTTTTTGTGGACAATGTTGTCTAGAAGGAGAGAACCAGTTCTGTGAGATCTTGCTGTTTTTTTATTCTAACAATCTTCAATACAATAGGCTAAAGAAAATCTCCTCGTGGGAAGATTTGAAGACCAAATTGTTTGCCATGTTCCATCCATCACGGGAAGGTAGCCTATGTGCTTGATTACTAGCTATTGAGCAAGAATGAATAATAGCAGAATATTGAGCAAGGTTCAAAACCTATTCACCGTCGTTACTGAAGGACCTGCTTGCGATTGAACCCAACAATTATGGCAGTGGTTGTGAGTCGACAGCCAGTTGGGCTCAAGGATATTATGAAGTAGACCCATTTAATAGAGGATCGTGATTTGGCAATGGCAAAGGGAACCATAGGCCCGGCCCCAAGTGGAGAAATTGGCAAAACAGACCACAATAACATTTGTATGAATACAAGGTCGAGTATAACCAAACTAGTGAACCACACCTTTGAACCAACTCGGTCTATTACAATCCTTAGAAAAGGGATCCCTAATAGCAAAGAGCAGCTTACGAAGGTTATCAGACACTAAGTTCCAAGCTAAAGAGAAAAGGGATTGTACTTAAGGTGCGACAAGAAATATACGATGAATCACCATTGTAAAAACGTAAGGTATGAGAGCTACGAGTTCAATTAATAGTGAATTTGGGGAGGTTGAACTCAGATAGGAAGAATCATTCGAAAACGAGTAGAAAACTGCAGAAGCCGAAGCATAAACGGTGGGTGATATAGTTGAGTTTGATTTGAAACCAGCCAATGGTTTTTCCGCACCAGGAACAATGAAAGTGCGAGGAAAGGTGGGTAACAAAGATGTGATGGTTTTGATCGATTGTGGCACTACCCATAATTTCATCTCACACCGATTGGTTGATGAACGGGAACTTCCAAAGACTGAAACTACGAACTACGACATTGTGACTGGAACAACATTGCTGTGAAGGGCAAGGGCATTTATCAAGATGTCATGGTACACTTACCGGAGTTAACTATCCAAGAGGATTTCTTACCCTTGGACCTAAGGGGAATCGGTGTAATTTTGGGGTTGCAATAGCTGAGAACAAAGAGATTCATGGGAGTGAATTGGACAAACTTGACGATGGCCCTCAAAGTAAGGACCAATAAAGTTACAATTAGAAGGGACCCATCATTAACAAAGGTTGAAGTATTGTTAAAGATGTTAGCGAAATTGTGGTCAAAGCGCGACCAAGGTTTTCTATTTGAGTTGCAAGATCTATCAATGCAAGAACAAGGGCAAAAGAGAAAAGGCAATGATAGTTGCCCAATGAGATACAAAAACTTTTGTAATAATCTACATGTCTTTCAACTGCCAACAAGGTTACCACCTAAAAGGAATGCTGACCATCAAATTGTGAGTGGTAGAAGGGCAACAACCGGTGAATGTCTGACCCTACAAGTATACACGTGCAGAAGTCAGAGATAGAGAGATGTTGATAGTAAAATGTTGGCTTATAGAATCATCAAACATAGCACAAGCCCCTTGTCTGTTGGTCAATAAGAAGGATGGTGGATGGAGGTTCTATGTTGATTACAAAGCTTTAAACCAAGTGACGATTCCCAACAATTTTCCCATTCTAGTCATATAAGAACTCTTTGATGAGCTCTATGGATCCATGGTGTTCTCTAGTCTCGACCTCAAATCAAGGTATCACCAGATATGTATGAACAAGCAAGATATACCAAAAACAATGTTTAGGACTCAAGAAGGCCAGTGTGGGCTAACCAACATTCCCGCTACTTTCCAATTCCTTATGAACCAGGTATTTCGACCCTTTTGGAGATGATCTACATTAGTCTTCTGTAAAGACATCGTATTCTACAGCCCAGAATTTTCCAGTCACCTTACACCTGTGTGCGGTGTTTAACATTTTGAGGGACAATGCGTTTTTCAGCAATGTTAAGAAATACGTCTTTACCCAATACTAAATAAAGTATCTGCCAATGGGGTCAAGGCTGATAAAGGAAAGACTTGAGCCATGATCAACTGGGCAACATCAAGGTCAGAGAAAGAATTGAGGAGTTTTTTGGGGTTGACGGGCTATTACAAATGTTTTGTGTTGAATTATGATATCATGGCAGGTCCTTTACATTAGTTTCTCATAAGAGATTCCTTCATGTGGACTACCAAGGAAACTGTGGCATTCAATGCCTTGAAAGAAGCAAGGGTGATACCTCTGGTACTTACTTAACATGATTAGAGATGTTTATATGACCCAAAAGTCCGAACAACCCAGACTACCAAGTTTGGGTTGGGTTCTTTTTCTTCTTTTTTTTTTTTTTTTTTTTTTTTTTTTTTTTTTTTTTTTTTTTTTTTTTTTTTTTTTTTTTTTTTTTTTTTTTTTTTTTTTTTTTTTTTTTTTTTTTTTTTTTTTTTTTTTTTTTTTTTTTTTTTTTTTTTTTTTTTTTTTTTTGGTTGGGTTGGATTTTTGGAAAACCAAAAATTTAGTTCAGTATGCGGGTTTGAACAGTTTTTGTCGGACTAACTGACCAACCAGAAAGTATGTTTCACAACCCAACCCTACTTTTAAGATTGTTATGAAAAATAAGACCATTTGACATTTCTAATAGGCATTGGTGATGCATCGTAACTTGTGAATATTTGATATTTGACTTCTATCAGATTTTAGTTATTAATGTGATATGTATTGTGGACCAAAAAAATTTCTTAACCCAACCCAACCTATATATACACTTAACCTGATTTTTCTTGCCCTTCTGTGATCAAAACGGATGCATCAAGCACCAGTATTGGTGTCACTCTCTCCCAACAGCAGCATCCTATAGCTTATTTCAATCAGACCTTATCAGGGCGATAGTGCTGCCAATACAGAAATGGTATCATTATCTGCTGGGGCAAAAATTTACCCTGTTGACTAATCAAAAATCCTTGTGCCCTATCAGCAGGGAGAGAGATTCAATTAGAATATCAAAAAATTTACCTGGCCCTTGGGTTCTTCTAGTGTTCTTTACATGAAGTTCTTAAGGAACAAAATATGGAGCAAGCCCAATATACACATGTTTGGGGAAAGAGCCACAGCCAGCATCCTCTTTGTGTTTATCAGTAGTATTGATGCTTTCAATTAGCACCTCGAAAAAAAAGCTCCTCTCCCACAAGTTTAGGGATCAATTTCATATCCTTAGTTGGTTTCATTTTCCTTGTTGCAAATTCACTCATCATATCTTCCAAAAAATTTCTGATTTCCAGCAGCATTCTCCTAGACTCCAAATGCATGCTCAAGATCAAACTGCTCTAATGAAATTCAATAGAAACTGGGCATTGGAGGAGAAAATAATATAAACAAGTCATTGATAAAGGAAAGAAAAAATACAACACTCCAGCACTTTGAGAGACCTGATGCTCACCCAAAAAAAATTCTCAATTTTACCCATCTCAACACCCCCTTTACAACCGGTACACAAACAAACTTCTTAGTTAAGGACAATTATGCCCCTAATATATCCTAATAATATCTCTAACCATTTCCTACAAAACAATTCCTCATATCCATTTTTGAACTCTCCCTCGCATACATTAGAATTTTGGCATGAGATAAGAAATAAACTCACTAAAAAAAGACCTAATCAAGTTAACGCTCTTTGAGCAACATCTAAGAACCCACAACAAGCTTCTCAAACAGCTCTAAGGGAGTCTTAATTCCACTCATGAAGTGGAAGATTCTTGACTATCATTCACCCCCAGAAGTGGGAATAGCAGATAATTTTTCAATGAATGTTTTGCTCCAAATTTCAAGCTTCAGGTGGGCAATTCTCTACGGTAATCCACCCTATCTGAATCCACAAATTAACTATTCCTCAAGAAATAAATACGAAAACAATGATGAACTCCATAATTTAAGCATGTACCTGACAGCCAAGGCGAGTCGAATATAAAATGCCAAAATCGTGTTCTAATTAAACCATTTTGGCCTTTCATTAAACCTATTTCGATCATAATGCCAAAATCGTGTTCTAATTAAACCATTTTGGCCTTTCATTAAACCTATTTCGATCATTTTAGTAGATAATTACCCTACGAAAGTAATTTGAAAGGAAAATCATAATTTTTCTTGGGATAATCCATCTCTCGACCTAAATGCTTGGAGTATGGATTAAAGAATGAATAAATAAAAAGGAACAAAAACTTGAGCGAACTTAAGTATAGAGACGAAATGATTAAGCAACCACAACCCGAGTATTGTAAAATAATTAGTAATGAGTTCAAGTAAATAAGCATGCAAAATGAACAACATATTAATGTTCCCAGAATTACCAATTGTTTTGCTGATTTTCCTAGAATTGAAGTCAAAAGCTTTTCCCTTGACGAAGCATCCAATTTATCCCACCAGTCCACACATCCCTTCTTCCTCCAAAACACGTTTGTCGCCATGCCAGTTGCCCTAGCCTTCTCTTTGAGCTTCACCGATCTTTTTTTTCCAGTATTCAAGTTCATCCATGCCAATCTCAAAGCCACCTCCAACTGATTTGCGACAAACGCCTCAATACTATAATACCCTTTCGCTTTTAACCAATTTAATTCAGCCCAATCGGACGTCAGGTCATCCCCTTCACCTCTCAAAAACCACCCATTTGAAATTACATCCATCACCTTGAAAAATTTATCCACATTCGCGACGAATTCCTCGCTTACAGTTAAAGAATCGATATTCTTTAACGAGCAAGAACATTCCTCGAGCTTATCACCTTCCCTGGAACCGAATAAACGACAGGACTCAAAAATCATCCTCTCAGACTCACTGGACTCGGAGACGCGAGACAAAAGGCCACGCGACTTCTTAAAGCATAAACCGGGCAAGTGCAGAGGATCGCTGGATGGAACGTCGGGGAGTAGGATAAAGAAACCATGTCCTCGTCTGCGAACTCGTGCTACCATTTGGATGAGGATTTGAACGAATTTGAAATCAACGACTGTGAGATGAGCTTGGCGTTGGTGAACGGTGAGAGAAGAGAACCATCTAAGGATGGAGGACCTGAGTTTGGAATCTTGGTTCATGAGAAAGGATGTGGAATGGTAGAGGGAGATATGGGAGGTGAGGGAGTCGATTAGCTGAGTATGAGCCATGATCGACTTGGGGAAGGTGCGATCAAATCATCCGGTTTCTTCGCTGTTCTTTGATTTTCTTTGATTTTCTTTGATGGTCAGCTAGTGTTTCTCGCGTTGCAGAGATAAACCGAAGACGAGAGTGACGGAGGTGGGAATGGAGGAATTAGGTGGCAGATTCTCCCGGGCTATTGCCCATGTGGGGTCTAAATTTTTCTTTTCTTTTCTTTTCTTTTCTTTTCTTTTCTTTTCTTTTCTTCTGATTTTTTTACAAATATTAACAATTTAATACATAAAAACACTCTACCATTTAATTAATTTGTTATTATGTAATCTACTTTCCAATTTAATATACCAATTTATGGCATGAATTAACTGAAACCAAATGTATTTATAAATTATGTCATTAATTACTCATACAATATTAACATTTTATTTTATTAAAAATGATGTGAACTAAACTATTATATTCACTCCATTGCTTTTTTTTTTTAGGTTAAAAATGAATAGTTTATGTTCTTGAACCCACGCTGCTTTTTTTAAATTAATGAAAATAGACCATAAAAGTATCATAGAAAAATGTCTCCAGATAAATTCTCTAAATAATATGGAAACACTACCGGAAAAATATGATTCACGTTACTTTGATGATCAAATATCTCAAGACAAGAACGTTGTTTGAGATTCGAATAATTCCACAAGTAAGATTGTTCATGTCTAGCTTGAGTAATATTGATCATGTCTAGTTTGAATAATTTTTATTGGTCAAATATCTCATGGCAAAAATACTTATTTGAGATTCGAATGAGATTGATCATGACAAGCTAAAATGATTTTACATGCAACCTAAACCTTACATATAATTGCAAAAAAAAAAAAAAAAAAAAAAAAAAAAAAAAAAAAAAAAAAAAAAA